>NW_026611546.1:610000-932739 GCF_029633865.1 Lampris incognitus
TGTTTAAACTATAACGTTTTTAGTGAAATCATGTTTCTCTCGAGGAGAAAACGCGTTTAAAGCCATAAAAAGATTTCACTGTGTTTTGACATTGGACCAAGCTACCAACAACCTAAAAAATGATCAGAACTGGAGAAATTACACATTGACATTGGGTGAAATCGTGTAACTCTTAAGGACGCGTTGTAGACTTGTTGAATAGATTCATTTTTCTTGTTTTGTTTGTTTTTGATGAAATTGTACTTTTCTCGTCGAGAAAAGGCGTTTAACGCGTTAAAAAAGGTTTAGTGCGTTATGAATACGGGCTAGCTTACCAAAAGCACAAATGTGAACTAAATAAGGCCGGGAGTCGTTTTTATTGTTTAAGACACGATTTCTCGACGAGAATATGCTTTTTCAAAAAAGCCATGTTCCCATGGCGAGAGACTCGTTTTCTGTGAGAAAATGCATTAAAAGGAGGGATTTCATCAGAAACACTATAAATACATATTGTACTTGTCTGAAAACGCACAGAACCTTGAAATAGAAGGTTTCTCACCAAAAAACACATTGGTGAAACCCCTATCTTAAGGCTCTGAGTGTTTGCACACATGTACAACAGGCATGTTTAAACTATAACGTTTTTAGTGAAATCATGTTTCTCTCGAGGAGAAAACGCGTTTAAAGCCATAAAAAGATTTCACTGTGTTTTGACATTGGACCAAGCTACCAACAACCTAAAAAATGATCAGAACTGGAGAAATTACACATTGACATTGGGTGAAATCGTGTAACTCTTAAGGACGCGTTGTAGACTTCTTGAATAGATTCATTTTTCTTGTTTTGTTTGTTTTTGATGAAATTGTACTTTTCTCGTCGAGAAAAGGCGTTTAACGCGTTAAAAAAGGTTTAGTGCGTTATGAATACGGGCTAGCTTACCAAAAGCACAAATGTGAACTAAATAAGGCCGGGAGTCGTTTTTATTGTTTAAGACACGATTTCTCGACGAGAATATGCTTTTTCAAAAAAGCCATGTTCCCATGGCGAGAGACTCGTTTTCTGTGAAAAAATGCATTAAAAGGAGGGATTTCATCAGAAACACTATAAATACATATTGTACTTGTCTGAAAACGCACAGAACCTTGAAATAGAAGGTTTCTCACCAAAAAACACATTGGTGAAACCCCTATCTTAAGGCTCTGAGTGTTTGCACACATGTACAACAGGCATGTTTAAACTATAACGTTTTTAGTGAAATCATGTTTCTCTCGAGGAGAAAACGCGTTTAAAGCCATAAAAAGATTTCACTGTGTTTTGACATTGGACCAAGCTACCAACAACCTAAAAAATGATCAGAACTGGAGAAATTACACATTGACATTGGGTGAAATCGTGTAACTCTTAAGGACGCGTTGTAGACTTCTTGAATAGATTCATTTTTCTTGTTTTGTTTGTTTTTGATGAAATTGTACTTTTCTCGTCGAGAAAAGGCGTTTAACGCGTTAAAAAAGGTTTAGTGCGTTATGAATACGGGCTAGCTTACCAAAAGTACAAATGTGAACTAAATAAGGCCGGGAGTCGTTTTTATTGTTTAAGACACGATTTCTCGACGAGAATATGCTTTTTCAAAAAAGCCATGTTCCCATGGCGAGAGACTCGTTTTCTGTGAGAAAATGCATTAAAAGGAGGGATTTCATCAGAAACACTATAAATACATATTGTACTTGTCTGAAAACGCACAGAACCTTGAAATAGAAGGTTTCTCACCAAAAAACACATTGGTGAAACCCCTATCTTAAGGCTCTGAGTGTTTGCACACATGTACAACAGGCATGTTTAAACTATAACGTTTTTAGTGAAATCATGTTTCTCTCGAGGAGAAAACGCGTTTAAAGCCATAAAAAGATTTCACTGTGTTTTGACATTGGACCAAGCTACCAACAACCTAAAAAATGATCAGAACTGGAGAAATTACACATTGACATTGGGTGAAATCGTGTAACTCTTAAGGACGCGTTGTAGACTTGTTGAATAGATTCATTTTTCTTGTTTTGTTTGTTTTTGATGAAATTGTACTTTTCTCGTCGAGAAAAGGCGTTTAACGCGTTAAAAAAGGTTTAGTGCGTTATGAATACGGGCTAGCTTACCAAAAGCACAAATGTGAACTAAATAAGGCCGGGAGTCGTTTTTATTGTTTAAGACACGATTTCTCGACCAGAATATGCTTTTTCAAAAAAGCCATGTTCCCATGGCGAGAGACTCGTTTTCTGTGAGAAAATGCATTAAAAGGAGGGATTTCATCAGAAACACTATAAATACATATTGTACTTGTCTGAAAACGCACAGAACCTTGAAATAGAAGGTTTCTCACCAAAAAACACATTGGTGAAACCCCTATCTTAAGGCTCTGAGTGTTTGCACACATGTACAACAGGCATGTTTAAACTATAACGTTTTTAGTGAAATCATGTTTCTCTCGAGGAGAAAACGCGTTTAAAGCCATAAAAAGATTTCACTGTGTTTTGACATTGGACCAAGCTACCAACAACCTAAAAAACGATCAGAACTGGAGAAATTACACATTGACATTGGGTGAAATCGTGTAACTCTTAAGGACGTGTTGTAGATTTGTTGAATACATTCATTTTTCTTGTTTTGTTTGTTTTTGATGAAATTGTGCTTTTCTCGTCGAGAAAAGGCGTATAACGCGATAAAAAGGTTTAGTGCGTTATGAATACGGGTTAGCTTACCAAAAGTACAAATGTGAACTAAATAAGGCCGGGAGTCGTTTTTATTGTTTAAGACACGATTTCTCGACCAGAATATGCTTTTTCAAAAAAGCCATGTTCCCATGGCGAGAGACTCGTTTTCTGTGAGAAAATGCATTAAAAGGAGGGATTTCATCAGAAACACTATAAATACATATTGTACTTGTCGGAAAACGCACAGAACCTTGAAATAGAAGGTTTCTCACCAAAAAACACATTGGTGAAACCCCTATCTTAAGGCTCTGAGTGTTTGCACACATGTACAACAGGCATGTTTAAACTATAACGTTTTTAGTGAAATCATGTTTCTCTCGAGGAGAAAACGCGTTTAAAGCCATAAAAAGATTTCACTGTGTTTTGACATTGGACCAAGCTACCAACAACCTAAAAAATGATCAGAACTGGAGAAATTACACATTGACATTGGGTGAAATCGTGTAACTCTTAAGGACGCGTTGTAGACTTGTTGAATAGATTCATTTTTCTTGTTTTGTTTGTTTTTGATGAAATTGTACTTTTCTCGTCGAGAAAAGGCGTTTAACGCGATAAAAAGATTTAGTGCGTTATGCATACGGGTTAGCTTACCAAAAGCACAAATGTGAACTAAATAAGGCCGGGAGTCGTTTTTATTGTTTAAGACACGATTTCTCGACCAGAATATGCTTTTTCAAAAAAGCCATGTTCCCATGGCGAGAGACTCGTTTTCTGTGAGAAAATGCATTAAAAGGAGGGATTTCATCAGAAACACTATAAATACATATTGTACTTGTCTGAAAACGCACAGAACCTTGAAATAGAAGGTTTCTCACCAAAAAACACATTGGTGAAACCCCTATCTTAAGGCTCTGAGTGTTTGCACACATGTACAACAGGCATGTTTAAACTATAACGTTTTTAGTGAAATCATGTTTCTCTCGAGGAGAAAACGCGTTTAAAGCCATAAAAAGATTTCACTGTGTTTTGACATTGGACCAAGCTACCAACAACCTAAAAAATGATCAGAACTGGAGAAATTACACATTGACATTGGGTGAAATCGTGTAACTCTTAAGGACGCGTTGTAGACTTGTTGAATAGATTCATTTTTCTTGTTTTGTTTGTTTTTGATGAAATTGTACTTTTCTCGTCGAGAAAAGGCGTTTAACGCGTTAAAAAAGGTTTAGTGCGTTATGAATACGGGCTAGCTTACCAAAAGCACAAATGTGAACTAAATAAGGCCGGGAGTCGTTTTTATTGTTTAAGACACGATTTCTCGACCAGAATATGCTTTTTCAAAAAAGCCATGTTCCCATGGCGAGAGACTCGTTTTCTGTGAGAAAATGCATTAAAAGGAGGGATTTCATCAGAAACACTATAAATACATATTGTACTTGTCTGAAAACGCACAGAACCTTGAAATAGAAGGTTTCTCACCAAAAAACACATTGGTGAAACCCCTATCTTAAGGCTCTGAGTGTTTGCACACATGTACAACAGGCATGTTTAAACTATAACGTTTTTAGTGAAATCATGTTTCTCTCGAGGAGAAAACGCGTTTAAAGCCATAAAAAGATTTCACTGTGTTTTGACATTGGACCAAGCTACCAACAACCTAAAAAATGATCAGAACTGGAGAAATTACACATTGACATTGGGTGAAATCGTGTAACTCTTAAGGACGCGTTGTAGACTTGTTGAATAGATTCATTTTTCTTGTTTTGTTTGTTTTTGATGAAATTGTACTTTTCTCGTCGAGAAAAGGCGTTTAACGCGTTAAAAAAGGTTTAGTGCGTTATGAATACGGGCTAGCTTACCAAAAGCACAAATGTGAACTAAATAAGGCCGGGAGTCGTTTTTATTGTTTAAGACACGATTTCTCGACGAGAATATGCTTTTTCAAAAAAGCCATGTTCCCATGGCGAGAGACTCGTTTTCTGTGAAAAAATGCATTAAAAGGAGGGATTTCATCAGAAACACTATAAATACATATTGTACTTGTCTGAAAACGCACAGAACCTTGAAATAGAAGGTTTCTCACCAAAAAACACATTGGTGAAACCCCTATCTTAAGGCTCTGAGTGTTTGCACACATGTACAACAGGCATGTTTAAACTATAACGTTTTTAGTGAAATCATGTTTCTCTCGAGGAGAAAACGCGTTTAAAGCCATAAAAAGATTTCACTGTGTTTTGACATTGGACCAAGCTACCAACAACCTAAAAAATGATCAGAACTGGAGAAATTACACATTGACATTGGGTGAAATCGTGTAACTCTTAAGGACGCGTTGTAGACTTGTTGAATAGATTCATTTTTCTTGTTTTGTTTGTTTTTGATGAAATTGTACTTTTCTCGTCGAGAAAAGGCGTTTAACGCGTTAAAAAAGGTTTAGTGCGTTATGAATACGGGCTAGCTTACCAAAAGCACAAATGTGAACTAAATAAGGCCGGGAGTCGTTTTTATTGTTTAAGACACGATTTCTCGACGAGAATATGCTTTTTCAAAAAAGCCATGTTCCCATGGCGAGAGACTCGTTTTCTGTGAGAAAATGCATTAAAAGGAGGGATTTCATCAGAAACACTATAAATACATATTGTACTTGTCTGAAAACGCACAGAACCTTGAAATAGAAGGTTTCTCACCAAAAAACACATTGGTGAAACCCCTATCTTAAGGCTCTGAGTGTTTGCACACATGTACAACAGGCATGTTTAAACTATAACGTTTTTAGTGAAATCATGTTTCTCTCGAGGAGAAAACGCGTTTAAAGCCATAAAAAGATTTCACTGTGTTTTGACATTGGACCAAGCTACCAACAACCTAAAAAATGATCAGAACTGGAGAAATTACACATTGACATTGGGTGAAATCGTGTAACTCTTAAGGACGCGTTGTAGACTTGTTGAATAGATTCATTTTTCTTGTTTTGTTTGTTTTTGATGAAATTGTACTTTTCTCGTCGAGAAAAGGCGTTTAACGCGTTAAAAAAGGTTTAGTGCGTTATGAATACGGGCTAGCTTACCAAAAGTACAAATGTGAACTAAATAAGGCCGGGAGTCGTTTTTATTGTTTAAGACACGATTTCTCGACGAGAATATGCTTTTTCAAAAAAGCCATGTTCCCATGGCGAGAGACTCGTTTTCTGTGAGAAAATGCATTAAAAGGAGGGATTTCAACAGAAACACTATAAATACATATTGTACTTGTCATAAAAAGGCACAGAACCTTGAAATAGAAGGTTTCTCACCAAAAAACACATTGGTGAAACCCCTATCTTAAGGCTCTGAGTGTTTGCACACATGTACAACAGGCATGTTTAAACTATAACGTTTTTAGTGAAATCATGTTTCTCTCGAGGAGAAAACGCGTTTAAAGACATAAAAAGATTTCACTGTGTTTTGACATTGGACCAAGCTACCAACAACCTAAAAAACGATCAGAACTGGAGAAATTACACATTGACATTGGGTGAAATCGTGTAACTCTTAAGGACGTGTTGTAGACTTGTTGAATACATTCATTTTTCTTGTTTTGTTTGTTTTTGATGAAATTGTGCTTTTCTCGTCGAGAAAAGGCGTATAACGCGATAAAAAGGTTTAGTGCGTTATGAATACGGGTTAGCTTACCAAAAGTACAAATGTGAACTAAATAAGGCCGGGAGTCGTTTTTATTGTTTAAGACACGATTTCTCGACGAGAATATGCTTTTTCAAAAAAGCCATGTTCCCATGGCGAGAGACTCGTTTTCTGTGAGAAAATGCATTAAAAGGAGGGATTTCATCAGAAACACTATAAATACATATTGTACTTGTCATAAAAAGACACAGAACCTTGAAATAGAAGGTTTCTCACCAAAAAACACATTGGTGAAACCCCTATCTTAAGGCTCTGAGTGTTTGCGCACATGTACAACAGGCATGTTTAAACTATAACGTTTTTAGTGAAATCATGTTTCTCTCGAGGAGAAAACGCGTTTAAAGCCATAAAAAGATTTCACTGTGTTTTGACATTGGACCAAGCTACCAACAACCTAAAAAATGATCAGAACTGGAGAAATTACACCTTGACATTGGGTGAAATCGTGTAACTCTTAAGGACGTGTTGTAGACTTGTTGAATACATTCGTTTTTCTTGTTTTGTTTGTTTTTGATGAAATTGTGCTTTTCTCGTCGAGAAAAGGCATATAACGCGATAAAAAGGTTTAGTGCGTTATGAATACGGGTTAGCTTACCAAAAGTACAAATGTGAACTAAATAAGGCCGGGAGTCGTTTTTATTGTTTAAGACACGATTTCTCGACGAGAATATGCTTTTTCAAAAAAGCCATGTTCCCATGGCGAGAGACTCGTTTTCTGTGAGAAAATGCATTAAAAGGAGGGATTTCATCAGAAACACTATAAATACATATTGTACTTGTCGGAAAACGCACAGAACCTTGAAATAGAAGGTTTCTCACCAAAAAACACACTGGTGAAACCTCTATCTTATGGCTCTGAGTGTTTGCACACATGTACAACAGGCATGTTTAAACTATAACGTTTTTAGTGAAATCATGTTTCTCTCGAGGAGAAAACGCGTTTAAAGCCATAAAAAGATTTCACTGTGTTTTGACATTGGACCAAGCTACCAACAACCTAAAAAATGATCAGAACTGGAGAAATTACACATTGACATTGGGTGAAATCGTGTAACTCTTAAGGACGTGTTGTAGACTTGTTGAATACATTCATTTTTCTTGTTTTGTTTGTTTTTGATGAAATTGTGCTTTTCTCGTCGAGAAAAGGCGTATAACGCGATAAAAAGGTTTAGTGCGTTATGAATACGGGTTAGCTTACCAAAAGTACAAATGTGAACTAAATAAGGCCGGGAGTCGTTTTTATTGTTTAAGACACGATTTCTCGACGAGAATATGCTTTTTCAAAAAAGCCATGTTCCCATGGCGAGAGACTCGTTTTCTGTGAGAAAATGCATTAAAAGGAGGGATTTCATCAGAAACACTATAAATACATATTGTACTTGTCTGAAAACGCACAGAACCTTGAAATAGAAGGTTTCTCACCAAAAAACACATTGGTGAAACCCCTATCTTAAGGCTCTGAGTGTTTGCACACATGTACAAAAAGGCATGTTTAAACTATAACGTTTTTAGTGAAATCATGTTTCTCTCGAGGAGAAAACGCGTTTAAAGCCATAAAAAGATCTCACTGTGTTTTGGCATTGACCAAGCTACCAACAACCTAAAAAATGATCAGAACTGGAGAAATTACACATTGACATTGGGTGAAATCGTGTAACTCTTAAGGACGCGTTGTAGACTTGTTGAATAGATTCATTTTTCTTGTTTTGTTTGTTTTTGATGAAATTGTACTTTTCTCGTCGAGAAAAGGCGTTTAACGCGTTAAAAAAGGTTTAGTGCGTTATGAATACGGGCTAGCTTACCAAAAGCACAAATGTGAACTAAATAAGGCCGGGAGTCGTTTTTATTGTTTAAGACACGATTTCTCGACGAGAATATGCTTTTTCAAAAAAGCCATGTTCCCATGGCGAGAGACTCGTTTTCTGTGAGAAAATGCATTAAAAGGAGGGATTTCATCAGAAACACTATAAATACATATTGTACTTGTCTGAAAACGCACAGAACCTTGAAATAGAAGGTTTCTCACCAAAAAACACATTGGTGAAACCCCTATCTTAAGGCTCTGAGTGTTTGCACACATGTACAACAGGCATGTTTAAACTATAACGTTTTTAGTGAAATCATGTTTCTCTCGAGGAGAAAACGCGTTTAAAGCCATAAAAAGATTTCACTGTGTTTTGACATTGGACCAAGCTACCAACAACCTAAAAAATGATCAGAACTGGAGAAATTACACATTGACATTGGGTGAAATCGTGTAACTCTTAAGGACGCGTTGTAGACTTGTTGAATAGATTCATTTTTCTTGTTTTGTTTGTTTTTGATGAAATTGTACTTTTCTCGTCGAGAAAAGGCGTTTAACGCGTTAAAAAAGGTTTAGTGCGTTATGAATACGGGCTAGCTTACCAAAAGTACAAATGTGAACTAAATAAGGCCGGGAGTCGTTTTTATTGTTTAAGACACGATTTCTCGACGAGAATATGCTTTTTCAAAAAAGCCATGTTCCCATGGCGAGAGACTCGTTTTCTGTGAGAAAATGCATTAAAAGGAGGGATTTCAACAGAAACACTATAAATACATATTGTACTTGTCATAAAAAGGCACAGAACCTTGAAATAGAAGGTTTCTCACCAAAAAACACATTGGTGAAACCCCTATCTTAAGGCTCTGAGTGTTTGCACACATGTACAACAGGCATGTTTAAACTATAACGTTTTTAGTGAAATCATGTTTCTCTCGAGGAGAAAACGCGTTTAAAGACATAAAAAGATTTCACTGTGTTTTGACATTGGACCAAGCTACCAACAACCTAAAAAACGATCAGAACTGGAGAAATTACACATTGACATTGGGTGAAATCGTGTAACTCTTAAGGACGTGTTGTAGACTTGTTGAATACATTCATTTTTCTTGTTTTGTTTGTTTTTGATGAAATTGTGCTTTTCTCGTCGAGAAAAGGCGTATAACGCGATAAAAAGGTTTAGTGCGTTATGAATACGGGTTAGCTTACCAAAAGTACAAATGTGAACTAAATAAGGCCGGGAGTCGTTTTTATTGTTTAAGACACGATTTCTCGACGAGAATATGCTTTTTCAAAAAAGCCATGTTCCCATGGCGAGAGACTCGTTTTCTGTGAGAAAATGCATTAAAAGGAGGGATTTCATCAGAAACACTATAAATACATATTGTACTTGTCATAAAAAGACACAGAACCTTGAAATAGAAGGTTTCTCACCAAAAAACACATTGGTGAAACCCCTATCTTAAGGCTCTGAGTGTTTGCGCACATGTACAACAGGCATGTTTAAACTATAACGTTTTTAGTGAAATCATGTTTCTCTCGAGGAGAAAACGCGTTTAAAGCCATAAAAAGATTTCACTGTGTTTTGACATTGGACCAAGCTACCAACAACCTAAAAAATGATCAGAACTGGAGAAATTACACCTTGACATTGGGTGAAATCGTGTAACTCTTAAGGACGTGTTGTAGACTTGTTGAATACATTCGTTTTTCTTGTTTTGTTTGTTTTTGATGAAATTGTGCTTTTCTCGTCGAGAAAAGGCATATAACGCGATAAAAAGGTTTAGTGCGTTATGAATACGGGTTAGCTTACCAAAAGTACAAATGTGAACTAAATAAGGCCGGGAGTCGTTTTTATTGTTTAAGACACGATTTCTCGACGAGAATATGCTTTTTCAAAAAAGCCATGTTCCCATGGCGAGAGACTCGTTTTCTGTGAGAAAATGCATTAAAAGGAGGGATTTCATCAGAAACACTATAAATACATATTGTACTTGTCGGAAAACGCACAGAACCTTGAAATAGAAGGTTTCTCACCAAAAAACACACTGGTGAAACCTCTATCTTATGGCTCTGAGTGTTTGCACACATGTACAACAGGCATGTTTAAACTATAACGTTTTTAGTGAAATCATGTTTCTCTCGAGGAGAAAACGCGTTTAAAGCCATAAAAAGATTTCACTGTGTTTTGACATTGGACCAAGCTACCAACAACCTAAAAAATGATCAGAACTGGAGAAATTACACATTGACATTGGGTGAAATCGTGTAACTCTTAAGGACGTGTTGTAGACTTGTTGAATACATTCATTTTTCTTGTTTTGTTTGTTTTTGATGAAATTGTGCTTTTCTCGTCGAGAAAAGGCGTATAACGCGATAAAAAGGTTTAGTGCGTTATGAATACGGGTTAGCTTACCAAAAGTACAAATGTGAACTAAATAAGGCCGGGAGTCGTTTTTATTGTTTAAGACACGATTTCTCGACGAGAATATGCTTTTTCAAAAAAGCCATGTTCCCATGGCGAGAGACTCGTTTTCTGTGAGAAAATGCATTAAAAGGAGGGATTTCATCAGAAACACTATAAATACATATTGTACTTGTCTGAAAACGCACAGAACCTTGAAATAGAAGGTTTCTCACCAAAAAACACATTGGTGAAACCCCTATCTTAAGGCTCTGAGTGTTTGCACACATGTACAAAAAGGCATGTTTAAACTATAACGTTTTTAGTGAAATCATGTTTCTCTCGAGGAGAAAACGCGTTTAAAGCCATAAAAAGATCTCACTGTGTTTTGGCATTGACCAAGCTACCAACAACCTAAAAAATGATCAGAACTGGAGAAATTACACATTGACATTGGGTGAAATCGTGTAACTCTTAAGGACGCGTTGTAGACTTGTTGAATAGATTCATTTTTCTTGTTTTGTTTGTTTTTGATGAAATTGTACTTTTCTCGTCGAGAAAAGGCGTTTAACGCGTTAAAAAAGGTTTAGTGCGTTATGAATACGGGCTAGCTTACCAAAAGCACAAATGTGAACTAAATAAGGCCGGGAGTCGTTTTTATTGTTTAAGACACGATTTCTCGACCAGAATATGCTTTTTCAAAAAAGCCATGTTCCCATGGCGAGAGACTCGTTTTCTGTGAGAAAATGCATTAAAAGGAGGGATTTCATCAGAAACACTATAAATACATATTGTACTTGTCTGAAAACGCACAGAACCTTGAAATAGAAGGTTTCTCACCAAAAAACACATTGGTGAAACCCCTATCTTAAGGCTCTGAGTGTTTGCACACATGTACAACAGGCATGTTTAAACTATAACGTTTTTAGTGAAATCATGTTTCTCTCGAGGAGAAAACGCGTTTAAAGCCATAAAAAGATTTCACTGTGTTTTGACATTGGACCAAGCTACCAACAACCTAAAAAATGATCAGAACTGGAGAAATTACACATTGACATTGGGTGAAATCGTGTAACTCTTAAGGACGCGTTGTAGACTTGTTGAATAGATTCATTTTTCTTGTTTTGTTTGTTTTTGATGAAATTGTACTTTTCTCGTCGAGAAAAGGCGTTTAACGCGTTAAAAAAGGTTTAGTGCGTTATGAATACGGGCTAGCTTACCAAAAGCACAAATGTGAACTAAATAAGGCCGGGAGTCGTTTTTATTGTTTAAGACACGATTTCTCGACGAGAATATGCTTTTTCAAAAAAGCCATGTTCCCATGGCGAGAGACTCGTTTTCTGTGAAAAAATGCATTAAAAGGAGGGATTTCATCAGAAACACTATAAATACATATTGTACTTGTCTGAAAACGCACAGAACCTTGAAATAGAAGGTTTCTCACCAAAAAACACATTGGTGAAACCCCTATCTTAAGGCTCTGAGTGTTTGCACACATGTACAACAGGCATGTTTAAACTATAACGTTTTTAGTGAAATCATGTTTCTCTCGAGGAGAAAACGCGTTTAAAGCCATAAAAAGATTTCACTGTGTTTTGACATTGGACCAAGCTACCAACAACCTAAAAAATGATCAGAACTGGAGAAATTACACATTGACATTGGGTGAAATCGTGTAACTCTTAAGGACGCGTTGTAGACTTGTTGAATAGATTCATTTTTCTTGTTTTGTTTGTTTTTGATGAAATTGTACTTTTCTCGTCGAGAAAAGGCGTTTAACGCGTTAAAAAAGGTTTAGTGCGTTATGAATACGGGCTAGCTTACCAAAAGTACAAATGTGAACTAAATAAGGCCGGGAGTCGTTTTTATTGTTTAAGACACGATTTCTCGACGAGAATATGCTTTTTCAAAAAAGCCATGTTCCCATGGCGAGAGACTCGTTTTCTGTGAGAAAATGCATTAAAAGGAGGGATTTCAACAGAAACACTATAAATACATATTGTACTTGTCATAAAAAGGCACAGAACCTTGAAATAGAAGGTTTCTCACCAAAAAACACATTGGTGAAACCCCTATCTTAAGGCTCTGAGTGTTTGCACACATGTACAACAGGCATGTTTAAACTATAACGTTTTTAGTGAAATCATGTTTCTCTCGAGGAGAAAACGCGTTTAAAGACATAAAAAGATTTCACTGTGTTTTGACATTGGACCAAGCTACCAACAACCTAAAAAACGATCAGAACTGGAGAAATTACACATTGACATTGGGTGAAATCGTGTAACTCTTAAGGACGTGTTGTAGACTTGTTGAATACATTCATTTTTCTTGTTTTGTTTGTTTTTGATGAAATTGTGCTTTTCTCGTCGAGAAAAGGCGTATAACGCGATAAAAAGGTTTAGTGCGTTATGAATACGGGTTAGCTTACCAAAAGTACAAATGTGAACTAAATAAGGCCGGGAGTCGTTTTTATTGTTTAAGACACGATTTCTCGACGAGAATATGCTTTTTCAAAAAAGCCATGTTCCCATGGCGAGAGACTCGTTTTCTGTGAGAAAATGCATTAAAAGGAGGGATTTCATCAGAAACACTATAAATACATATTGTACTTGTCATAAAAAGACACAGAACCTTGAAATAGAAGGTTTCTCACCAAAAAACACATTGGTGAAACCCCTATCTTAAGGCTCTGAGTGTTTGCGCACATGTACAACAGGCATGTTTAAACTATAACGTTTTTAGTGAAATCATGTTTCTCTCGAGGAGAAAACGCGTTTAAAGCCATAAAAAGATTTCACTGTGTTTTGACATTGGACCAAGCTACCAACAACCTAAAAAACGATCAGAACTGGAGAAATTACACATTGACATTGGGTGAAATCGTGTAACTCTTAAGGACGTGTTGTAGACTTGTTGAATACATTCATTTTTCTTGTTTTGTTTGTTTTTGATGAAATTGTGCTTTTCTCGTCGAGAAAAGGCGTATAACGCGATAAAAAGGTTTAGTGCGTTATGAATACGGGTTAGCTTACCAAAAGTACAAATGTGAACTAAATAAGGCCGGGAGTCGTTTTTATTGTTTAAGACACGATTTCTCGACGAGAATATGCTTTTTCAAAAAAGCCATGTTCCCATGGCGAGAGACTCGTTTTCTGTGAGAAAATGCATTAAAAGGAGGGATTTCATCAGAAACACTATAAATACATATTGTACTTGTAGGAAAACGCACAGAACCTTGAAATAGAAGGTTTCTCACCAAAAAACACATTGGTGAAACCCCTATCTTAAGGCTCTGAGTGTTTGCACACATGTACAACAGGCATGTTTAAACTATAACGTTTTTAGTGAAATCATGTTTCTCTCGAGGAGAAAACGCGTTTAAAGCCATAAAAAGATTTCACTGTGTTTTGACATTGGACCAAGCTACCAACAACCTAAAAAATGATCAGAACTGGAGAAATTACACCTTGACATTGGGTGAAATCGTGTAACTCTTAAGGACGTGTTGTAGACTTGTTGAATACATTCGTTTTTCTTGTTTTGTTTGTTTTTGATGAAATTGTGCTTTTCTCGTCGAGAAAAGGCGTATAACGCGATAAAAAGGTTTAGTGCGTTATGAATACGGGTTAGCTTACCAAAAGTACAAATGTGAACTAAATAAGGCCGGGAGTCGTTTTTATTGTTTAAGACACGATTTCTCGACGAGAATATGCTTTTTCAAAAAAGCCATGTTCCCATGGCGAGAGACTCGTTTTCTGTGAGAAAATGCATTAAAAGGAGGGATTTCATCAGAAACACTATAAATACATATTGTACTTGTCGGAAAACGCACAGAACCTTGAAATAGAAGGTTTCTCACCAAAAAACACACTGGTGAAACCTCTATCTTATGGCTCTGAGTGTTTGCACACATGTACAACAGGCATGTTTAAACTATAACGTTTTTAGTGAAATCATGTTTCTCTCGAGGAGAAAACGCGTTTAAAGCCATAAAAAGATTTCACTGTGTTTTGACATTGGACCAAGCTACCAACAACCTAAAAAATGATCAGAACTGGAGAAATTACACATTGACATTGGGTGAAATCGTGTAACTCTTAAGGACGCGTTGTAGACTTGTTGAATAGATTCATTTTTCTTGTTTTGTTTGTTTTTTATGAAATTGTACTTTTCTCGTCGAGAAAAGGCGTTTAACGCGTTAAAAAAGGTTTAGTGCGTTATGAATACGGGCTAGCTTACCAAAAGTACAAATGTGAACTAAATAAGGCCGGGAGTCGTTTTTATTGTTTAAAACACGATTTCTCGACGAGAATATGCTTTTTCAAAAAAGCCATGTTCCCATGGCGAGAGACTCGTTTTCTGTGAGAAAATGCATTAAAAGGAGGGATTTCATCAGAAACACTATAAATACATATTGTACTTGTCTGAAAACGCACAGAACCTTGAAATAGAAGGTTTCTCACCAAAAAACACATTGGTGAAACCCCTATCTTAAGGCTCTGAGTGTTTGAGCACATGTACAACAGGCATGTTTAAACTATAACGTTTTTAGTGAAATCATGTTTCTCTCGGGGAGAAAACGCGTTTAAAGCCACAAAAAGATTTCACTGTGTTTTGACATTGGACCAAGCTACCAACAACCTAAAAAACGATCAGAACTGGAGAAATTACACATTGACATTGGGTGAAATCGTGTAACTCTTAAGGACGTGTTGTAGACTTGTTGAATACATTCATTTTTCTTGTTTTGTTTGTTTTTGATAAAATTGTGCTTTTCTCGTCGAGAAAAGGCGTATAACGCGATAAAAAGGTTTAGTGCGTTATGAATACGGGTTAGCTTACCAAAAGTACAAATGTGAACTAAATAAGGCCGGGAGTCGTTTTTATTGTTTAAGACACGATTTCTCGACGAGAATATGCTTTTTCAAAAAAGCCATGTTCCCATGGCGAGAGACTCGTTTTCTGTGAGAAAATGCATTAAAAGGAGGGATTTCATCAGAAACACTATAAATACATATTGTACTTGTAGGAAAACGCACAGAACCTTGAAATAGAAGGTTTCTCACCAAAAAACACATTGGTGAAACCCCTATCTTAAGGCTCTGAGTGTTTGCACACATGTACAACAGGCATGTTTAAACTATAACGTTTTTAGTGAAATCATGTTTCTCTCGAGGAGAAAACGCGTTTAAAGCCATAAAAAGATTTCACTGTGTTTTGACATTGGACCAAGCTACCAACAACCTAAAAAATGATCAGAACTGGAGAAATTACACCTTGACATTGGGTGAAATCGTGTAACTCTTAAGGACGTGTTGTAGACTTGTTGAATACATTCGTTTTTCTTGTTTTGTTTGTTTTTGATGAAATTGTGCTTTTCTCGTCGAGAAAAGGCATATAACGCGATAAAAAGGTTTAGTGCGTTATGAATACGGGTTAGCTTACCAAAAGTACAAATGTGAACTAAATAAGGCCGGGAGTCGTTTTTATTGTTTAAGACACGATTTCTCGACGAGAATATGCTTTTTCAAAAAAGCCATGTTCCCATGGCGAGAGACTCGTTTTCTGTGAGAAAATGCATTAAAAGGAGGGATTTCATCAGAAACACTATAAATACATATTGTACTTGTCGGAAAACGCACAGAACCTTGAAATAGAAGGTTTCTCACCAAAAAACACACTGGTGAAACCTCTATCTTATGGCTCTGAGTGTTTGCACACATGTACAACAGGCATGTTTAAACTATAACGTTTTTAGTGAAATCATGTTTCTCTCGAGGAGAAAACGCGTTTAAAGCCATAAAAAGATTTCACTGTGTTTTGACATTGGACCAAGCTACCAACAACCTAAAAAATGATCAGAACTGGAGAAATTACACATTGACATTGGGTGAAATCGTGTAACTCTTAAGGACGTGTTGTAGACTTGTTGAATACATTCATTTTTCTTGTTTTGTTTGTTTTTGATGAAATTGTGCTTTTCTCGTCGAGAAAAGGCGTATAACGCGATAAAAAGGTTTAGTGCGTTATGAATACGGGTTAGCTTACCAAAAGTACAAATGTGAACTAAATAAGGCCGGGAGTCGTTTTTATTGTTTAAGACACGATTTCTCGACGAGAATATGCTTTTTCAAAAAAGCCATGTTCCCATGGCGAGAGACTCGTTTTCTGTGAGAAAATGCATTAAAAGGAGGGATTTCATCAGAAACACTATAAATACATATTGTACTTGTCGGAAAACGCACAGAACCTTGAAATAGAAGGTTTCTCACCAAAAAACACATTGGTGAAACCCCTATCTTAAGGCTCTGAGTGTTTGCACACATGTACAACAGGCATGTTTAAACTATAACGTTTTTAGTGAAATCATGTTTCTCTCGAGGAGAAAACGCGTTTAAAGCCATAAAAAGATTTCACTGTGTTTTGACATTGGACCAAGCTACCAACAACCTAAAAAATGATCAGAACTGGAGAAATTACACCTTGACATTGGGTGAAATCGTGTAACTCTTAAGGACGTGTTGTAGACTTGTTGAATACATTCGTTTTTCTTGTTTTGTTTGTTTTTGATGAAATTGTGCTTTTCTCGTCGAGAAAAGGCATATAACGCGATAAAAAGGTTTAGTGCGTTATGAATACGGGTTAGCTTACCAAAAGTACAAATGTGAACTAAATAAGGCCGGGAGTCGTTTTTATTGTTTAAAACACGATTTCTCGACGAGAATATGCTTTTTCAAAAAAGCCATATTCCCATGGCGAGAGACTCGTTTTCTGTGAGAAAATGCATTAAAAGGAGGGATTTCATCAGAAACACTATAAATACATATTGTACTTGTAGGAAAACGCACAGAACCTTGAAATAGAAGGTTTCTCACCAAAAAACACATTGGTGAAACCCCTATCTTAAGGCTCTGAGTGTTTGCACACATGTACAACAGGCATGTTTAAACTATAACGTTTTTAGTGAAATCATGTTTCTCTCGAGGAGAAAACGCGTTTAAAGCCATAAAAAGATTTCACTGTGTTTTGACATTGGACCAAGCTACCAACAACCTAAAAAATGATCAGAACTGGAGAAATTACACCTTGACATTGGGTGAAATCGTGTAACTCTTAAGGACGTGTTGTAGACTTGTTGAATACATTCGTTTTTCTTGTTTTGTTTGTTTTTGATGAAATTGTGCTTTTCTCGTCGAGAAAAGGCATATAACGCGATAAAAAGGTTTAGTGCGTTATGAATACGGGTTAGCTTACCAAAAGTACAAATGTGAACTAAATAAGGCCGGGAGTCGTTTTTATTGTTTAAAACACGATTTCTCGACGAGAATATGCTTTTTCAAAAAAGCCATATTCCCATGGCGAGAGACTCGTTTTCTGTGAGAAAATGCATTAAAAGGAGGGATTTCATCAGAAACACTATAAATACATATTGTACTTGTCTGAAAACGCACAGAACCTTGAAATAGAAGGTTTCTCACCAAAAAACACATTGGTGAAACCCCTATCTTAAGGCTCTGAGTGTTTGAGCACATGTACAACAGGCATGTTTAAACTATAACGTTTTTAGTGAAATCATGTTTCTCTCGAGGAGAAAACGCGTTTAAAGCCACAAAAAGATTTCACTGTGTTTTGACATTGGACCAAGCTACCAACAACCTAAAAAACGATCAGAACTGGAGAAATTACACATTGACATTGGGTGAAATCGTGTAACTCTTAAGGACGTGTTGTAGACTTGTTGAATACATTCATTTTTCTTGTTTTGTTTGTTTTTGATAAAATTGTGCTTTTCTCGTCGAGAAAAGGCGTTTAACGCGATAAAAAGGTTTAGTGCGTTATGAATACGGGTTAGCTTACCAAAAGTACAAATGTGAACTAAATAAGGCCGGGAGTCGTTTTTATTGTTTAAAACACGATTTCTCGACGAGAATATGCTTTTTCAAAAAAGCCATGTTCCCATGGCGAGAGACTCGTTTTCTGTGAGAAAATGCATTAAAAGGAGGGATTTCATCAGAAACACTATAAATACATATTGTACTTGTCTGAAAACGCACAGAACTTTGAAATACAAGGTTTCTCACCAAAAAACACATTGGTGAAACCCCTATCTTAAGGCTCTGAGTGTTTGCGCACATGTACAACAGGCATGTTTAAACTATAACGTTTTTAGTGAAATCATGTTTCTCTCGAGGAGAAAACGCGTTTAAAGCCATAAAACGATTTCACTGTGTTTTGACATTGGACCAAGCTACCAACAACCTAAAAAACGATCAGAACTGGAGAAATTACACATTGACATTGGGTGAAATCATGTAACTCTTAAGGACGTGTTGTAGACTTGTTGAATACATTCATTTTTCTTGTTTTGTTTGTTTTTGATAAAATTGTGCTTTTCTCGTCGAGAAAAGGCGTTTAACGCGATAAAAAGATTTAGTGCGTTATGAATACGGGTTAGCTTACCAAAAGCACAAATGTGAACTAAATAAGGCCGGGAGTCGTTTTTATTGTTTAAGACACGATTTCTCGACCAGAATATGCTTTTTCAAAAAAGCCATGTTCCCATGGCGAGAGACTCGTTTTCTGTGAGAAAATGCATTAAAAGGAGGGATTTCATCAGAAACACTATAAATACATATTGTACTTGTCTGAAAACGCACAGAACCTTGAAATAGAAGGTTTCTCACCAAAAAACACATTGGTGAAAGCCCTATCTTAAGGCTCCGAGTGTTTGCGCACATGTACAACAGGCATGTTTAAACTATAACGTTTTTAGTGAAATCATGTTTCTCTCGAGGAGAAAACGCGTTTAAAGCCATAAAAAGATTTCACTGTGTTTTGACATTGGACCAAGCTACCAACAACCTAAAAAATGATCAGAACTGGAGAAATTACACATTGACATTGGGTGAAATCGTGTAACTCTTAAGGACGTGTTGTAGACTTGTTGAATACATTCATTTTTCTTGTTTTGTTTGTTTTTGATGAAATTGTGCTTTTCTCGTCGAGAAAAGGCGTATAACGCGATAAAAAGGTTTAGTGCGTTATGAATACGGGTTAGCTTACCAAAAGTACAAATGTGAACTAAATAAGGCCGGGAGTCGTTTTTATTGTTTAAGACACGATTTCTCGACGAGAATATGCTTTTTCAAAAAAGCCATGTTCCCATGGCGAGAGACTCGTTTTCTGTGAGAAAATGCATTAAAAGGAGGGATTTCATCAGAAACACTATAAATACATATTGTACTTGTCGGAAAACGCACAGAACCTTGAAATAGAAGGCTTCTCACCAAAAAACACACTGGTGAAACCTCTATCTTATGGCTCTGAGTGTTTGCACACATGTACAACAGGCATGTTTAAACTATAACGTTTTTAGTGAAATCATGTTTCTCTCGAGGAGAAAACGCGTTTAAAGCCATAAAAGGATTTCACTGTGTTTTGACATTGGACCAAGCTACCAACAACCTAAAAAATGATCAGAACTGGAGAAATTACACATTGACATTGGGTGAAATCGTGTAACTCTTAAGGACGCGTTGTAGACTTGTTGAATAGATTCATTTTTCTTGTTTTGTTTGTTTTTGATGAAATTGTACTTTTCTCGTCGAGAAAAGGCGTTTAACGCGTTAAAAAAGGTTTAGTGCGTTATGAATACGGGCTAGCTTACCAAAAGTACAAATGTGAACTAAATAAGGCCGGGAGTCGTTTTTATTGTTTAAAACACGATTTCTCGACGAGAATATGCTTTTTCAAAAAAGCCATATTCCCATGGCGAGAGACTCGTTTTCTGTGAGAAAATGCATTAAAAGGAGGGATTTCATCAGAAACACTATAAATACATATTGTACTTGTCTGAAAACGCACAGAACCTTGAAATAGAAGGTTTCTCACCAAAAAACACATTGGTGAAACCCCTATCTTAAGGCTCTGAGTGTTTGAGCACATGTACAACAGGCATGTTTAAACTATAACGTTTTTAGTGAAATCATGTTTCTCTCGAGGAGAAAACGCGTTTAAAGCCACAAAAAGATTTCACTGTGTTTTGACATTGGACCAAGCTACCAACAACCTAAAAAACGATCAGAACTGGAGAAATTACACATTGACATTGGGTGAAATCGTGTAACTCTTAAGGACGTGTTGTAGACTTGTTGAATACATTCATTTTTCTTGTTTTGTTTGTTTTTGATAAAATTGTGCTTTTCTCGTCGAGAAAAGGCGTTTAACGCGATAAAAAGGTTTAGTGCGTTATGAATACGGGTTAGCTTACCAAAAGTACAAATGTGAACTAAATAAGGCCGGGAGTCGTTTTTATTGTTTAAAACACGATTTCTCGACGAGAATATGCTTTTTCAAAAAAGCCATGTTCCCATGGCGAGAGACTCGTTTTCTGTGAGAAAATGCATTAAAAGGAGGGATTTCATCAGAAACACTATAAATACATATTGTACTTGTCTGAAAACGCACAGAACTTTGAAATACAAGGTTTCTCACCAAAAAACACATTGGTGAAACCCCTATCTTAAGGCTCTGAGTGTTTGCGCACATGTACAACAGGCATGTTTAAACTATAACGTTTTTAGTGAAATCATGTTTCTCTCGAGGAGAAAACGCGTTTAAAGCCATAAAACGATTTCACTGTGTTTTGACATTGGACCAAGCTACCAACAACCTTAAAAACGATCAGAACTGGAGAAATTACACATTGACATTGGGTGAAATCATGTAACTCTTAAGGACGTGTTGTAGACTTGTTGAATACATTCATTTTTCTTGTTTTGTTTGTTTTTGATAAAATTGTGCTTTTCTCGTCGAGAAAAGGCGTATAACGCGATAAAAAGATTTAGTGCGTTATGAATACGGGTTAGCTTACCAAAAGCACAAATGTGAACTAAATAAGGCCGGGAGTCGTTTTTATTGTTTAAGACACGATTTCTCGACCAGAATATGCTTTTTCAAAAAAGCCATGTTCCCATGGCGAGAGACTCGTTTTCTGTGAGAAAATGCATTAAAAGGAGGGATTTCATCAGAAACACTATAAATACATATTGTACTTGTCTGAAAACGCACAGAACCTTGAAATAGAAGGTTTCTCACCAAAAAACACATTGGTGAAAGCCCTATCTTAAGGCTCCGAGTGTTTGCGCACATGTACAACAGGCATGTTTAAACTATAACGTTTTTAGTGAAATCATGTTTCTCTCGAGGAGAAAACGCGTTTAAAGCCATAAAAAGATTTCACTGTGTTTTGACATTGGACCAAGCTACCAACAACCTAAAAAATGATCAGAACTGGAGAAATTACACATTGACATTGGGTGAAATCATGTAACTCTTAAGGACGTGTTGTAGACTTGTTGAATACATTCATTTTTCTTGTTTTGTTTGTTTTTGATGAAATTGTGCTTTTCTCGTCGAGAAAAGGCGTTTAACGCGATAAAAAGGTTTAGTGCGTTATGAATACGGGTTAGCTTACCAAAAGTACAAATGTGAACTAAATAAGGCCGGGAGTCGTTTTTATTGTTTAAGACACGATTTCTCGACCAGAATATGCTTTTTCAAAAAAGCCATGTTCCCATGGCGAGAGACTCGTTTTCTGTGAGAAAATGCATTAAAAGGAGGGATTTCATCAGAAACACTATAAATACATATTGTACTTGTCTGAAAACGCACAGAACCTTGGAATAGAAGGTTTCTCACCAAAAAACACATTGGTGAAAGCCCTATCTTAAGGCTCTGAGTGTTTGCGCACATGTACAACAGGCATGTTTAAACTATAACGTTTTTAGTGAAATCATGTTTCTCTCGAGGAGAAAACGCGTTTAAAGCCATACAAATTATTCACTGTGTTTTGACATTGGACCAAGCTACCAACAACCTAAAAAATGATCAGAACTGGAGAAATTACACATTGACATTGGGTGAAATCATGTAACTCTTAAGGACGTGTTGTAGACTTGTTGAATACATTCATTTTTCTTGTTTTGTTTGTTTTTGATGAAATTGTGCTTTTCTCGTCGAGAAAAGGCGTTTAACGCGATAAAAAGGTTTAGTGCGTTATGAATACGGGTTAGCTTACCAAAAGTACAAATGTGAACTAAATAAGGCCGGGAGTCGTTTTTATTGTTTAAGACACGATTTCTCGACCAGAATATGCTTTTTCAAAAAAGCCATGTTCCCATGGCGAGAGACTCGTTTTCTGTGAGAAAATGCATTAAAAGGAGGGATTTCATCAGAAACACTATAAATACATATTGTACTTGTCTGAAAACGCACAGAACCTTGGAATAGAAGGTTTCTCACCAAAAAACACATTGGTGAAAGCCCTATCTTAAGGCTCTGAGTGTTTGCGCACATGTACAACAGGCATGTTTAAACTATAACGTTTTTAGTGAAATCATGTTTCTCTCGAGGAGAAAACGCGTTTAAAGCCATACAAATTATTCACTGTGTTTTGACATTGGACCAAGCTACCAACAACCTAAAAAATGATCAGAACTGGAGAAATTACACATTGACATTGGGTGAAATCATGTAACTCTTAAGGACGTGTTGTAGACTTGTTGAATACATTCATTTTTCTTGTTTTGTTTGTTTTTGATGAAATTGTGCTTTTGTCGTCGAGAAAAGGCGTTTAACGCGATAAAAAGGTTTAGTGCGTTATGAATACGGGTTAGCTTACCAAAAGTACAAATGTGAACTAAATAAGGCCGGGAGTCTTTTTTATTGTTTAAAACACGATTTCTCGACGAGAATATTCTTTTTCAAAAAAGCCATGTTCCCATGGCGAGAGACTCGTTTTCTGTGAGAAAATGCATTAAAAGGAGGGATTTCAACAGAAACACTATAAATACATATTGTACTTGTCATAAAAAGGCACAGAACCTTGAAATAGGAGGTTTCTCACCAAAAAACACATTGGTGAAACCCCTATCTTAAGGCTCTGAGTGTTTGCACACATGTACAACAGGCATGTTTAAACTATAACGTTTTTAGTGAAATCATGTTTCTCTCGAGGAGAAAACGCGTTTAAAGCCATAAAAAGATTTCACTGTGTTTTGACATTGGACCAAGCTACTAACAACCTAAAAAACGATCAGAACTGGAGAAATTACACATTGACATTGGGTGAAATCGTGTAACTCTTAAGGACGTGTTGTAGACTTGTTGAATACATTCATTTTTCTTGTTTTGTTTGTTTTTGATAAAATTGTGCTTTTCTCGTCGAGAAAAGGCGTATAACGCGATAAAAAGGTTTAGTGCGTTATGAATACGGGTTAGCTTACCAAAAGTACAAATGTGAACTAAATAAGGCCGGGAGTCGTTTTTATTGTTTAAGACACGATTTCTCGACGAGAATATGCTTTTTCAAAAAAGCCATGTTCCCATGGCGAGAGACTCGTTTTCTGTGAGAAAATGCATTAAAAGGAGGGATTTCATCAGAAACACTATAAATACATATTGTACTTGTCGGAAAACGCACAGAACCTTGAAATAGAAGGTTTCTCACCAAAAAACACATTGGTGAAAGCCCTATCTTAAGGCTCTGAGTGTTTGCACACATGTACAACAGGCATGTTTAAACTATAACGTTTTTAGTGAAATCATGTTTCTCTCGAGGAGAAAACGCGTTTAAAGCCATAAAAAGATTTCACTGTGTTTTGACATTGGACCAAGCTACCAACAACCTAAAAAACGATCAGAACTGGAGAAATTACACATTGACATTGGGTGAAATCGTGTAACTCTTAAGGACGTGTTGTAGACTTGTTGAATACATTCATTTTTCTTGTTTTGTTTGTTTTTGATGAAATTGTGCTTTTCTCGTCGAGAAAAGGCGTATAACGCGATAAAAAGGTTTAGTGCGTTATGAATACGGGTTAGCTTACCAAAAGTACAAATGTGAACTAAATAAGGCCGGGAGTCGTTTTTATTGTTTAAGACACGATTTCTCGACGAGAATATGCTTTTTCAAAAAAGCCATGTTCCCATGGCGAGAGACTCGTTTTCTGTGAGAAAATGCATTAAAAGGAGGGATTTCATCAGAAACACTATAAATACATATTGTACTTGTCGGAAAACGCACAGAACCTTGAAATAGAAGGTTTCTCACCAAAAAACACACTGGTGAAACCCCTATCTTAAGGCTCTGAGTGTTTGCACACATGTACAACAGGCATGTTTAAACTATAACGTTTTTAGTGAAATCATGTTTCTCTCGAGGAGAAAACGCGTTTAAAGCCATAAAAAGATTTCACTGTGTTTTGACATTGGACCAAGCTACCAACAACCTAAAAAATGATCAGAACTGGAGAAATTACACATTGACATTGGGTGAAATCGTGTAACTCTTAAGGACGCGTTGTAGACTTGTTGAATAGATTCATTTTTCTTGTTTTGTTTGTTTTTGATGAAATTGTACTTTTCTCGTCGAGAAAAGGCGTTTAACGCGTTAAAAAAGGTTTAGTGCGTTATGAATACGGGCTAGCTTACCAAAAGTACAAATGTGAACTAAATAAGGCCGGGAGTCGTTTTTATTGTTTAAGACACGATTTCTCGACGAGAATATGCTTTTTCAAAAAAGCCATGTTCCCATGGCGAGAGACTCGTTTTCTGTGAGAAAATGCATTAAAAGGAGGGATTTCATCAGAAACACTATAAATACATATTGTACTTGTCTGAAAACGCACAGAACCTTGAAATAGAAGGTTTCTCACCAAAAAACACATTGGTGAAACCCCTATCTTAAGGCTCTGAGTGTTTGCACACATGTACAACAGGCATGTTTAAACTATAACGTTTTTAGTGAAATCATGTTTCTCTCGAGGAGAAAACGCGTTTAAAGCCATAAAAAGATTTCACTGTGTTTTGACATTGGACCAAGCTACCAACAACCTAAAAAACGATCAGAACTGGAGAAATTACACATTGACATTGGGTGAAATCGTGTAACTCTTAAGGACGTGTTGTAGACTTGTTGAATACATTCATTTTTCTTGTTTTGTTTGTTTTTGATGAAATTGTGCTTTTCTCGTCGAGAAAAGGCGTATAACGCGATAAAAAGGTTTAGTGCGTTATGAATACGGGTTAGCTTACCAAAAGTACAAATGTGAACTAAATAAGGCCGGGAGTCGTTTTTATTGTTTAAGACACGATTTCTCGACGAGAATATGCTTTTTCAAAAAAGCCATGTTCCCATGGCGAGAGACTCGTTTTCTGTGAGAAAATGCATTAAAAGGAGGGATTTCATCAGAAACACTATAAATACATATTGTACTTGTCGGAAAACGCACAGAACCTTGAAATAGAAGGTTTCTCACCAAAAAACACATTGGTGAAACCCCTATCTTAAGGCTCTGAGTGTTTGCACACATGTACAACAGGCATGTTTAAACTATAACGTTTTTAGTGAAATCATGTTTCTCTCGAGGAGAAAACGCGTTTAAAGCCATAAAAAGATTTCACTGTGTTTTGACATTGGACCAAGCTACCAACAACCTAAAAAATGATCAGAACTGGAGAAATTACACATTGACATTGGGTGAAATCGTGTAACTCTTAAGGACGCGTTGTAGACTTGTTGAATAGATTCATTTTTCTTGTTTTGTTTGTTTTTGATGAAATTGTACTTTTCTCGTCGAGAAAAGGCGTTTAACGCGTTAAAAAAGGTTTAGTGCGTTATGAATACGGGCTAGCTTACCAAAAGTACAAATGTGAACTAAATAAGGCCGGGAGTCGTTTTTATTGTTTAAGACACGATTTCTCGACGAGAATATGCTTTTTCAAAAAAGCCATGTTCCCATGGCGAGAGACTCGTTTTCTGTGAGAAAATGCATTAAAAGGAGGGATTTCATCAGAAACACTATAAATACATATTGTACTTGTCTGAAAACGCACAGAACCTTGAAATAGAAGGTTTCTCACCAAAAAACACATTGGTGAAACCCCTATCTTAAGGCTCTGAGTGTTTGCACACATGTACAACAGGCATGTTTAAACAATAACGTTTTTAGTGAAATCATGTTTCTCTCGAGGAGAAAACGCGTTTAAAGCCATAAAAAGATTTCACTGTGTTTTGACATTGGACCAAGCTACCAACAACCTAAAAAATGATCAGAACTGGAGAAATTACACATTGACATTGGGTGAAATCGTGTAACTCTTAAGGACGCGTTGTAGACTTGTTGAATAGATTCATTTTTCTTGTTTTGTTTGTTTTTGATGAAATTGTACTTTTCTCGTCGAGAAAAGGCGTTTAACGCGTTAAAAAAGGTTTAGTGCGTTATGAATACGGGCTAGCTTACCAAAAGTACAAATGTGAACTAAATAAGGCCGGGAGTCGTTTTTATTGTTTAAAACACGATTTCTCGACGAGAATATGCTTTTTCAAAAAAGCCATGTTCCCATGGCGAGAGACTCGTTTTCTGTGAGAAAATGCATTAAAAGGAGGGATTTCATCAGAAACACTATAAATACATTTTGTACTTGTCGGAAAACGCACAGAACCTTGAAATAGAAGGTTTCTCACCAAAAAACACATTGGTGAAACCCCTATCTTAAGGCTCTGAGTGTTTGCACACATGTACAACAGGCATGTTTAAACTATAACGTTTTTAGTGAAATCATGTTTCTCTCGAGGAGAAAACGCGTTTAAAGACATAAAAAGATTTCACTGTGTTTTGACATTGGACCAAGCTACCAACAACCTAAAAAACGATCAGAACTGGAGAAATTACACATTGACATTGGGTGAAATCGTGTAACTCTTAAGGACGTGTTGTAGACTTGTTGAATACATTCATTTTTCTTGTTTTGTTTGTTTTTGATGAAATTGTGCTTTTCTCGTCGAGAAAAGGCGTATAACGCGATAAAAAGGTTTAGTGCGTTATGAATACGGGTTAGCTTACCAAAAGTACAAATGTGAACTAAATAAGGCCGGGAGTCGTTTTTATTGTTTAAGACACGATTTCTCGACCAGAATATGCTTTTTCAAAAAAGCCATGTTCCCATGGCGAGAGACTCGTTTTCTGTGAGAAAATGCATTAAAAGGAGGGATTTCATCAGAAACACTATAAATACATATTGTACTTGTCTGAAAACGCACAGAACCTTGAAATAGAAGGTTTCTCACCAAAAAACACATTGGTGAAAGCCCTATCTTAAGGCTCCGAGTGTTTGCGCACATGTACAACAGGCATGTTTAAACTATAACGTTTTTAGTGAAATCATGTTTCTCTCGAGGAGAAAACGCGTTTAAAGCCATAAAAAGATTTCACTGTGTTTTGACATTGGACCAAGCTACCAACAACCTAAAAAATGATCAGAACTGGAGAAATTACACATTGACATTGGGTGAAATCATGTAACTCTTAAGGACGTGTTGTAGACTTGTTGAATACATTCATTTTTCTTGTTTTGTTTGTTTTTGATAAAATTGTGCTTTTCTCGTCGAGAAAAGGCGTTTAACGCGATAAAAAGGTTTAGTGCGTTATGAATACGGGTTAGCTTACCAAAAGTACAAATGTGAACTAAATAAGGCCGGGAGTCGTTTTTATTGTTTAAGACACGATTTCTCGACCAGAATATGCTTTTTCAAAAAAGCCATGTTCCCATGGCGAGAGACTCGTTTTCTGTGAGAAAATGCATTAAAAGGAGGGATTTCATCAGAAACACTATAAATACATATTGTACTTGTCTGAAAACGCACAGAACCTTGGAATAGAAGGTTTCTCACCAAAAAACACATTGGTGAAAGCCCTATCTTAAGGCTCTGAGTGTTTGCGCACATGTACAACAGGCATGTTTAAACTATAACGTTTTTAGTGAAATCATGTTTCTCTCGAGGAGAAAACGCGTTTAAAGCCATACAAATTATTCACTGTGTTTTGACATTGGACCAAGCTACCAACAACCTAAAAAATGATCAGAACTGGAGAAATTACACATTGACATTGGGTGAAATCATGTAACTCTTAAGGACGTGTTGTAGACTTGTTGAATACATTCATTTTTCTTGTTTTGTTTGTTTTTGATGAAATTGTGCTTTTCTCGTCGAGAAAAGGCGTTTAACGCGATAAAAAGGTTTAGTGCGTTATGAATACGGGTTAGCTTACCAAAAGTACAAATGTGAACTAAATAAGGCCGGGAGTCGTTTTTATTGCTTAAAACACGATTTCTCGACCAGAATATGCTTTTTCAAAAAAGCCATGTTCCCATGGCGAGAGACTCGTTTTCTGTGAGAAAATGCATTAAAAGGAGGGATTTCATCAGAAACACTATAAATACATATTGTACTTGTCTGAAAACGCACAGAACCTTGGAATAGAAGGTTTCTCACCAAAAAACACATTGGTGAAAGCCCTATCTTAAGGCTCTGAGTGTTTGCGCACATGTACAACAGGCATGTTTAAACTATAACGTTTTTAGTGAAATCATGTTTCTCTCGAGGAGAAAACGCGTTTAAAGCCATACAAATTATTCACTGTGTTTTGACATTGGACCAAGCTACCAACAACCTAAAAAATGATCAGAACTGGAGAAATTACACATTGACATTGGGTGAAATCATGTAACTCTTAAGGACGTGTTGTAGACTTGTTGAATACATTCATTTTTCTTGTTTTGTTTGTTTTTGATGAAATTGTGCTTTTGTCGTCGAGAAAAGGCGTTTAACGCGATAAAAAGGTTTAGTGCGTTATGAATACGGGTTAGCTTACCAAAAGTACAAATGTGAACTAAATAAGGCCGGGAGTCTTTTTTATTGTTTAAAACACGATTTCTCGACGAGAATATTCTTTTTCAAAAAAGCCATGTTCCCATGGCGAGAGACTCGTTTTCTGTGAGAAAATGCATTAAAAGGAGGGATTTCAACAGAAACACTATAAATACATATTGTACTTGTCATAAAAAGGCACAGAACCTTGAAATAGGAGGTTTCTCACCAAAAAACACATTGGTGAAACCCCTATCTTAAGGCTCTGAGTGTTTGCACACATGTACAACAGGCATGTTTAAACTATAACGTTTTTAGTGAAATCATGTTTCTCTCGAGGAGAAAACGCGTTTAAAGCCATAAAAAGATTTCACTGTGTTTTGACATTGGACCAAGCTACTAACAACCTAAAAAACGATCAGAACTGGAGAAATTACACATTGACATTGGGTGAAATCGTGTAACTCTTAAGGACGTGTTGTAGACTTGTTGAATACATTCATTTTTCTTGTTTTGTTTGTTTTTGATAAAATTGTGCTTTTCTCGTCGAGAAAAGGCGTATAACGCGATAAAAAGGTTTAGTGCGTTATGAATACGGGTTAGCTTACCAAAAGTACAAATGTGAACTAAATAAGGCCGGGAGTCGTTTTTATTGTTTAAGACACGATTTCTCGACGAGAATATGCTTTTTCAAAAAAGCCATGTTCCCATGGCGAGAGACTCGTTTTCTGTGAGAAAATGCATTAAAAGGAGGGATTTCATCAGAAACACTATAAATACATATTGTACTTGTCGGAAAACGCACAGAACCTTGAAATAGAAGGTTTCTCACCAAAAAACACATTGGTGAAAGCCCTATCTTAAGGCTCTGAGTGTTTGCACACATGTACAACAGGCATGTTTAAACTATAACGTTTTTAGTGAAATCATGTTTCTCTCGAGGAGAAAACGCGTTTAAAGCCATAAAAAGATTTCACTGTGTTTTGACATTGGACCAAGCTACCAACAACCTAAAAAACGATCAGAACTGGAGAAATTACACATTGACATTGGGTGAAATCGTGTAACTCTTAAGGACGTGTTGTAGACTTGTTGAATACATTCATTTTTCTTGTTTTGTTTGTTTTTGATGAAATTGTGCTTTTCTCGTCGAGAAAAGGCGTATAACGCGATAAAAAGGTTTAGTGCGTTATGAATACGGGTTAGCTTACCAAAAGTACAAATGTGAACTAAATAAGGCCGGGAGTCGTTTTTATTGTTTAAGACACGATTTCTCGACGAGAATATGCTTTTTCAAAAAAGCCATGTTCCCATGGCGAGAGACTCGTTTTCTGTGAGAAAATGCATTAAAAGGAGGGATTTCATCAGAAACACTATAAATACATATTGTACTTGTCGGAAAACGCACAGAACCTTGAAATAGAAGGTTTCTCACCAAAAAACACACTGGTGAAACCCCTATCTTAAGGCTCTGAGTGTTTGCACACATGTACAACAGGCATGTTTAAACTATAACGTTTTTAGTGAAATCATGTTTCTCTCGAGGAGAAAACGCGTTTAAAGCCATAAAAAGATTTCACTGTGTTTTGACATTGGACCAAGCTACCAACAACCTAAAAAATGATCAGAACTGGAGAAATTACACATTGACATTGGGTGAAATCGTGTAACTCTTAAGGACGCGTTGTAGACTTGTTGAATAGATTCATTTTTCTTGTTTTGTTTGTTTTTGATGAAATTGTACTTTTCTCGTCGAGAAAAGGCGTTTAACGCGTTAAAAAAGGTTTAGTGCGTTATGAATACGGGCTAGCTTACCAAAAGTACAAATGTGAACTAAATAAGGCCGGGAGTCGTTTTTATTGTTTAAGACACGATTTCTCGACGAGAATATGCTTTTTCAAAAAAGCCATGTTCCCATGGCGAGAGACTCGTTTTCTGTGAGAAAATGCATTAAAAGGAGGGATTTCATGAGAAACACTATAAATACATATTGTACTTGTCTGAAAACGCACAGAACCTTGAAATAGAAGGTTTCTCACCAAAAAACACATTGGTGAAACCCCTATCTTAAGGCTCTGAGTGTTTGCACACATGTACAACAGGCATGTTTAAACTATAACGTTTTTAGTGAAATCATGTTTCTCTCGAGGAGAAAACGCGTTTAAAGCCATAAAAAGATTTCACTGTGTTTTGACATTGGACCAAGCTACCAACAACCTAAAAAACGATCAGAACTGGAGAAATTACACATTGACATTGGGTGAAATCGTGTAACTCTTAAGGACGTGTTGTAGACTTGTTGAATACATTCATTTTTCTTGTTTTGTTTGTTTTTGATGAAATTGTGCTTTTCTCGTCGAGAAAAGGCGTATAACGCGATAAAAAGGTTTAGTGCGTTATGAATACGGGTTAGCTTACCAAAAGTACAAATGTGAACTAAATAAGGCCGGGAGTCGTTTTTATTGTTTAAGACACGTTTTCTCGACGAGAATATGCTTTTTCAAAAAAGCCATGTTCCCATGGCGAGAGACTCGTTTTCTGTGAGAAAATGCATTAAAAGGAGGGATTTCATCAGAAACACTATAAATACATATTGTACTTGTCGGAAAACGCACAGAACCTTGAAATAGAAGGTTTCTCACCAAAAAACACATTGGTGAAACCCCTATCTTAAGGCTCTGAGTGTTTGCACACATGTACAACAGGCATGTTTAAACTATAACGTTTTTAGTGAAATCATGTTTCTCTCGAGGAGAAAACGCGTTTAAAGCCATAAAAAGATTTCACTGTGTTTTGACATTGGACCAAGCTACCAACAACCTAAAAAATGATCAGAACTGGAGAAATTACACATTGACATTGGGTGAAATCGTGTAACTCTTAAGGACGCGTTGTAGACTTGTTGAATAGATTCATTTTTCTTGTTTTGTTTGTTTTTGATGAAATTGTACTTTTCTCGTCGAGAAAAGGCGTTTAACGCGTTAAAAAAGGTTTAGTGCGTTATGAATACGGGCTAGCTTACCAAAAGTACAAATGTGAACTAAATAAGGCCGGGAGTCGTTTTTATTGTTTAAGACACGATTTCTCGACGAGAATATGCTTTTTCAAAAAAGCCATGTTCCCATGGCGAGAGACTCGTTTTCTGTGAGAAAATGCATTAAAAGGAGGGATTTCATCAGAAACACTATAAATACATATTGTACTTGTCTGAAAACGCACAGAACCTTGAAATAGAAGGTTTCTCACCAAAAAACACATTGGTGAAACCCCTATCTTAAGGCTCTGAGTGTTTGCACACATGTACAAACAGGCATGTTTAAACTATAACGTTTTTAGTGAAATCATGTTTCTCTCGAGGAGAAAACGCGTTTAAAGCCATAAAAAGATCTCACTGTGTTTTGGCATTGACCAAGCTACCAACAAACCTAAAAAATGATCAGAACTGGAGAAATTACACATTGACATTGGGTGAAATCATGTAACTCTTAAGGACGTGTTGCAGACTTGTTGAATAGATTCATTTTTCTTGTTTTGTTTGTTTTTGATGAAATTGTGCTTTTCTCGTCGAGAAAAGGCGTTTAACGCGATAAAAAGGTTTAGTGCGTTATGAATACGGGCTAGCTTACCAAAAGTACAAATGTGAACTAAATAAGGCCGGGAGTCGTTTTTATTGCTTAAAACACGATTTCTCGACCAGAATATGCTTTTTCAAAAAAGCCATGTTCCCATGGCGAGAGACTCGTTTTCTGTGAGAAAATGCATTAAAAGGAAAGGATTTCATCAGAAACACTATAAATACATATTTTACTTGTCTGAAAACGCACAGAACCTTGAAAGGTTTCTCACCAAAAAACACATTGGTGAAACCCCTATCTTAAGGCTCTGAGTGTTTGCACACATGTACAACAGGCATGTTTAAACAATAACGTTTTTAGTGAAATCATGTTTCTCTCGAGGAGAAAACGCGTTTAAAGCCATAAAAAGATTTCACTGTGTTTTGACATTGGACCAAGCTACCAACAACCTAAAAAATGATCAGAACTGGAGAAATTACACATTGACATTGGGTGAAATCGTGTAACTCTTAAGGACGCGTTGTAGACTTGTTGAATAGATTCATTTTTCTTGTTTTGTTTGTTTTTGATGAAATTGTACTTTTCTCGTCGAGAAAAGGCGTTTAACGCGTTAAAAAAGGTTTAGTGCGTTATGAATACGGGCTAGCTTACCAAAAGTACAAATGTGAACTAAATAAGGCCGGGAGTCGTTTTTATTGTTTAAAACACGATTTCTCGACGAGAATATGCTTTTTCAAAAAAGCCATGTTCCCATGGCGAGAGACTCGTTTTCTGTGAGAAAATGCATTAAAAGGAGGGATTTCATCAGAAACACTATAAATACATTTTGTACTTGTCGGAAAACGCACAGAACCTTGAAATAGAAGGTTTCTCACCAAAAAACACATTGGTGAAACCCCTATCTTAAGGCTCTGAGTGTTTGCACACATGTACAACAGGCATGTTTAAACTATAACGTTTTTAGTGAAATCATGTTTCTCTCGAGGAGAAAACGCGTTTAAAGACATAAAAAGATTTCACTGTGTTTTGACATTGGACCAAGCTACCAACAACCTAAAAAACGATCAGAACTGGAGAAATTACACATTGACATTGGGTGAAATCGTGTAACTCTTAAGGACGTGTTGTAGACTTGTTGAATACATTCATTTTTCTTGTTTTGTTTGTTTTTGATGAAATTGTGCTTTTCTCGTCGAGAAAAGGCGTATAACGCGATAAAAAGGTTTAGTGCGTTATGAATACGGGTTAGCTTACCAAAAGTACAAATGTGAACTAAATAAGGCCGGGAGTCGTTTTTATTGTTTAAGACACGATTTCTCGACGAGAATATGCTTTTTCAAAAAAGCCATGTTCCCATGGCGAGAGACTCGTTTTCTGTGAGAAAATGCATTAAAAGGAGGGATTTCATCAGAAACACTATAAATACATATTGTACTTGTCGGAAAACGCACAGAACCTTGAAATAGAAGGTTTCTCACCAAAAAACACACTGGTGAAACCCCTATCTTAAGGCTCTGAGTGTTTGCACACATGTACAACAGGCATGTTTAAACTATAACGTTTTTAGTGAAATCATGTTTCTCTCGAGGAGAAAACGCGTTTAAAGCCATAAAAAGATTTCACTGTGTTTTGACATTGGACCAAGCTACCAACAACCTAAAAAATGATCAGAACTGGAGAAATTACACATTGACATTGGGTGAAATCGTGTAACTCTTAAGGACGCGTTGTAGACTTGTTGAATAGATTCATTTTTCTTGTTTTGTTTGTTTTTGATGAAATTGTACTTTTCTCGTCGAGAAAAGGCGTTTAACGCGTTAAAAAAGGTTTAGTGCGTTATGAATACGGGCTAGCTTACCAAAAGTACAAATGTGAACTAAATAAGGCCGGGAGTCGTTTTTATTGTTTAAGACACGATTTCTCGACGAGAATATGCTTTTTCAAAAAAGCCATGTTCCCATGGCGAGAGACTCGTTTTCTGTGAGAAAATGCATTAAAAGGAGGGATTTCATCAGAAACACTATAAATACATATTGTACTTGTCGGAAAACGCACAGAACCTTGAAATAGAAGGTTTCTCACCAAAAAACACACTGGTGAAACCTCTATCTTAAGGCTCTGAGTGTTTGCACACATGTACAACAGGCATGTTTAAACTATAACGTTTTTAGTGAAATCATGTTTCTCTCGAGGAGAAAACGCGTTTAAAGCCATAAAAAGATTTCACTGTGTTTTGACATTGGACCAAGCTACCAACAACCTAAAAAATGATCAGAACTGGAGAAATTACACATTGACATTGGGTGAAATCGTGTAACTCTTAAGGACGCGTTGTAGACTTGTTGAATAGATTCATTTTTCTTGTTTTGTTTGTTTTTGATGAAATTGTACTTTTCTCGTCGAGAAAAGGCGTTTAACGCGTTAAAAAAGGTTTAGTGCGTTATGAATACGGGCTAGCTTACCAAAAGTACAAATGTGAACTAAATAAGGCCGGGAGTCGTTTTTATTGTTTAAGACACGATTTCTCGACGAGAATATGCTTTTTCAAAAAAGCCATGTTCCCATGGCGAGAGACTCGTTTTCTGTGAGAAAATGCATTAAAAGGAGGGATTTCATCAGAAACACTATAAATACATATTGTACTTGTCTGAAAACGCACAGAACCTTGAAATAGAAGGTTTCTCACCAAAAAAACACATTGGTGAAACCCCTATCTTAAGGCTCTGAGTGTTTGCACACATGTACAACAGGCATGTTTAAACTATAACGTTTTTAGTGAAATCATGTTTCTCTCGAGGAGAAAACGCGTTTAAAGCCATAAAAAGATTTCACTGTGTTTTGACATTGGACCAAGCTTCCAACAACCTAAAAAATGATCAGAACTGGAGAAATTACACATTGACATTGGGTGAAATCGTGTAACTCTTAAGGACGCGTTGTAGACTTGTTGAATAGATTCATTTTTCTTGTTTTGTTTGTTTTTGATTAAATTGTACTTTTCTCGTCGAGAAAAGGCGTTTAACGCGTTAAAAAAGGTTTAGTGCGTTATGAATACGGGCTAGCTTACCAAAAGTACAAATGTGAACTAAATAAGGCCGGGAGTCGTTTTTATTGTTTAAGACACGATTTCTCGACGAGAATATGCTTTTTCAAAAAAGCCATGTTCCCATGGCGAGAGACTCGTTTTCTGTGAGAAAATGCATTAAAAGGAGGGATTTCATCAGAAACACTATAAATACATATTGTACTTGTCGGAAAACGCACAGAACCTTGAAATAGAAGGTTTCTCACCAAAAAACACACTGGTGAAACCTCTATCTTATGGCTCTGAGTGTTTGCACACATGTACAACAGGCATGTTTAAACTATAACGTTTTTGGTGAAATCATGTTTCTCTCGAGGAGAAAACGCGTTTAAAGCCATAAAAAGATTTCACTGTGTTTTGACATTGGACCAAGCTACCAACAACCTAAAAAATGATCAGAACTGGAGAAATTACACATTGACATTGGGTGAAATCGTGTAACTCTTAAGGACGCGTTGTAGACTTGTTGAATAGATTCATTTTTCTTGTTTTGTTTGTTTTTGATGAAATTGTACTTTTCTCGTCGAGAAAAGGCGTTTAACGCGTTAAAAAAGGTTTAGTGCGTTATGAATACGGGCTAGCTTACCAAAAGTACAAATGTGAACTAAATAAGGCCGGGAGTCGTTTTTATTGTTTAAGACACGATTTCTCGACGAGAATATGCTTTTTCAAAAAAGCCATGTTCCCATGGCGAGAGACTCGTTTTCTGTGAGAAAATGCATTAAAAGGAGGGATTTCATCAGAAACACTATGAATACATATTGTACTTGTCTGAAAACGCACAGAACCTTGAAATAGAAGGTTTCTCACCAAAAAACACATTGGTGAAACCCCTATCTTAAGGCTCTGAGTGTTTGCACACATGTACAACAGGCATGTTTAAACTATAACGTTTTTAGTGAAATCATGTTTCTCTCGAGGAGAAAACGCGTTTAAAGCCATAAAAAGATTTCACTGTGTTTTGACATTGGACCAAGCTACCAACAACCTAAAAAATGATCAGAACTGGAGAAATTACACATTGACATTGGGTGAAATCGTGTAACTCTTAAGGACGCGTTGTAGACTTCTTGAATAGATTCATTTTTCTTGTTTTGTTTGTTTTTGATGAAATTGTACTTTTCTCGTCGAGAAAAGGCGTTTAACGCGTTAAAAAAGGTTTAGTGCGTTATGAATACGGGCTAGCTTACCAAAAGCACAAATGTGAACTAAATAAGGCCGGGAGTCGTTTTTATTGTTTAAGACACGATTTCTCGACGAGAATATGCTTTTTCAAAAAAGCCATGTTCCCATGGCGAGAGACTCGTTTTCTGTGAGAAAATGCATTAAAAGGAGGGATTTCATCAGAAACACTATAAATACATATTGTACTTGTCGGAAAACGCACAGAACCTTGAAATAGAAGGTTTCTCACCAAAAAACACACTGGTGAAACCTCTATCTTATGGCTCTGAGTGTTTGCACACATGTACAACAGGCATGTTTAAACTATAACGTTTTTAGTGAAATCATGTTTCTCTCGAGGAGAAAACGCGTTTAAAGCCATAAAAAGATTTCACTGTGTTTTGACATTGGACCAAGCTACCAACAACCTAAAAAATGATCAGAACTGGAGAAATTACACATTGACATTGGGTGAAATCGTGTAACTCTTAAGGACGCGTTGTAGACTTCTTGAATAGATTCATTTTTCTTGTTTTGTTTGTTTTTGATGAAATTGTACTTTTCTCGTCGAGAAAAGGCGTTTAACGCGTTAAAAAAGGTTTAGTGCGTTATGAATACGGGCTAGCTTACCAAAAGTACAAATGTGAACTAAATAAGGCCGGGAGTCGTTTTTATTGTTTAAGACACGATTTCTCGACGAGAATATGCTTTTTCAAAAAAGCCATGTTCCCATGGCGAGAGACTCGTTTTCTGTGAGAAAATGCATTAAAAGGAGGGATTTCATCAGAAACACTATAAATACATATTGTACTTGTCTGAAAACGCACAGAACCTTGAAATAGAAGGTTTCTCACCAAAAAACACATTGGTGAAACCCCTATCTTAAGGCTCTGAGTGTTTGCACACATGTACAACAGGCATGTTTAAACTATAACGTTTTTAGTGAAATCATGTTTCTCTCGAGGAGAAAACGCGTTTAAAGCCATAAAAAGATTTCACTGTGTTTTGACATTGGACCAAGCTACCAAGAACCTAAAAAATGATCAGAACTGGAGAAATTACACATTGACATTGGGTGAAATCGTGTAACTCTTAAGGACGCGTTGTAGACTTGTTGAATAGATTCATTTTTCTTGTTTTGTTTGTTTTTGATGAAATTGTACTTTTCTCGTCGAGAAAAGGCGTTTAACGCGTTAAAAAAGGTTTAGTGCGTTATGAATACGGGCTAGCTTACCAAAAGCACAAATGTGAACTAAATAAGGCCGGGAGTCGTTTTTATTGTTTAAGACACGATTTCTCGACCAGAATATGCTTTTTCAAAAAAGCCATGTTCCCATGGCGAGAGACTCGTTTTCTGTGAGAAAATGCATTAAAAGGAGGGATTTCATCAGAAACACTATAAATACATATTGTACTTGTCTGAAAACGCACAGAACCTTGAAATAGAAGGTTTCTCACCAAAAAACACATTGGTGAAACCCCTATCTTAAGGCTCTGAGTGTTTGCACTCATGTACAACAGGCATGTTTAAACTATAACGTTTTTAGTGAAATCATGTTTCTCTCGAGGAGAAAACGCGTTTAAAGCCATAAAAAGATTTCACTGTGTTTTGACATTGGACCAAGCTACCAACAACCTAAAAAACGATCAGAACTGGAGAAATTACACATTGACATTGGGTGAAATCGTGTAACTCTTAAGGACGTGTTGTAGATTTGTTGAATACATTCATTTTTCTTGTTTTGTTTGTTTTTGATGAAATTGTGCTTTTCTCGTCGAGAAAAGGCGTATAACGCGATAAAAAGGTTTAGTGCGTTATGAATACGGGTTAGCTTACCAAAAGTACAAATGTGAACTAAATAAGGCCGGGAGTCGTTTTTATTGTTTAAGACACGATTTCTCGACCAGAATATGCTTTTTCAAAAAAGCCATGTTCCCATGGCGAGAGACTCGTTTTCTGTGAGAAAATGCATTAAAAGGAGGGATTTCATCAGAAACACTATAAATACATATTGTACTTGTCGGAAAACGCACAGAACCTTGAAATAGAAGGTTTCTCACCAAAAAACACATTGGTGAAACCCCTATCTTAAGGCTCTGAGTGTTTGCACACATGTACAACAGGCATGTTTAAACTATAACGTTTTTAGTGAAATCATGTTTCTCTCGAGGAGAAAACGCGTTTAAAGCCATAAAAAGATTTCACTGTGTTTTGACATTGGACCAAGCTACCAACAACCTAAAAAATGATCAGAACTGGAGAAATTACACATTGACATTGGGTGAAATCGTGTAACTCTTAAGGACGCGTTGTAGACTTGTTGAATAGATTCATTTTTCTTGTTTTGTTTGTTTTTGATGAAATTGTACTTTTCTCGTCGAGAAAAGGCGTTTAACGCGATAAAAAGATTTAGTGCGTTATGCATACGGGTTAGCTTACCAAAAGCACAAATGTGAACTAAATAAGGCCGGGAGTCGTTTTTATTGTTTAAGACACGATTTCTCGACCAGAATATGCTTTTTCAAAAAAGCCATGTTCCCATGGCGAGAGACTCGTTTTCTGTGAGAAAATGCATTAAAAGGAGGGATTTCATCAGAAACACTATAAATACATATTGTACTTGTCTGAAAACGCACAGAACCTTGAAATAGAAGGTTTCTCACCAAAAAACACATTGGTGAAACCCCTATCTTAAGGCTCTGAGTGTTTGCACACATGTACAACAGGCATGTTTAAACTATAACGTTTTTAGTGAAATCATGTTTCTCTCGAGGAGAAAACGCGTTTAAAGCCATAAAAAGATTTCACTGTGTTTTGACATTGGACCAAGCTACCAACAACCTAAAAAATGATCAGAACTGGAGAAATTACACATTGACATTGGGTGAAATCGTGTAACTCTTAAGGACGCGTTGTAGACTTGTTGAATAGATTCATTTTTCTTGTTTTGTTTGTTTTTGATGAAATTGTACTTTTCTCGTCGAGAAAAGGCGTTTAACGCGTTAAAAAAGGTTTAGTGCGTTATGAATACGGGCTAGCTTACCAAAAGCACAAATGTGAACTAAATAAGGCCGGGAGTCGTTTTTATTGTTTAAGACACGATTTCTCGACCAGAATATGCTTTTTCAAAAAAGCCATGTTCCCATGGCGAGAGACTCGTTTTCTGTGAGAAAATGCATTAAAAGGAGGGATTTCATCAGAAACACTATAAATACATATTGTACTTGTCTGAAAACGCACAGAACCTTGAAATAGAAGGTTTCTCACCAAAAAACACACTGGTGAAACCTCTATCTTATGGCTCTGAGTGTTTGCACACATGTACAACAGGCATGTTTAAACTATAACGTTTTTAGTGAAATCATGTTTCTCTCGAGGAGAAAACGCGTTTAAAGCCATAAAAAGATTTCACTGTGTTTTGACATTGGACCAAGCTACCAACAACCTAAAAAATGATCAGAACTGGAGAAATTACACATTGACATTGGGTGAAATCGTGTAACTCTTAAGGACGCGTTGTAGACTTCTTGAATAGATTCATTTTTCTTGTTTTGTTTGTTTTTGATGAAATTGTACTTTTCTCGTCGAGAAAAGGCGTTTAACGCGTTAAAAAAGGTTTAGTGCGTTATGAATACGGGCTAGCTTACCAAAAGTACAAATGTGAACTAAATAAGGCCGGGAGTCGTTTTTATTGTTTAAGACACGATTTCTCGACGAGAATATGCTTTTTCAAAAAAGCCATGTTCCCATGGCGAGAGACTCGTTTTCTGTGAGAAAATGCATTAAAAGGAGGGATTTCATCAGAAACACTATAAATACATATTGTACTTGTCTGAAAACGCACAGAACCTTGAAATAGAAGGTTTCTCACCAAAAAACACATTGGTGAAACCCCTATCTTAAGGCTCTGAGTGTTTGCACACATGTACAACAGGCATGTTTAAACTATAACGTTTTTAGTGAAATCATGTTTCTCTCGAGGAGAAAACGCGTTTAAAGCCATAAAAAGATTTCACTGTGTTTTGACATTGGACCAAGCTACCAACAACCTAAAAAATGATCAGAACTGGAGAAATTACACATTGACATTGGGTGAAATCGTGTAACTCTTAAGGACGCGTTGTAGACTTGTTGAATAGATTCATTTTTCTTGTTTTGTTTGTTTTTGATGAAATTGTACTTTTCTCGTCGAGAAAAGGCGTTTAACGCGTTAAAAAAGGTTTAGTGCGTTATGAATACGGGCTAGCTTACCAAAAGCACAAATGTGAACTAAATAAGGCCGGGAGTCGTTTTTATTGTTTAAGACACGATTTCTCGACCAGAATATGCTTTTTCAAAAAAGCCATGTTCCCATGGCGAGAGACTCGTTTTCTGTGAGAAAATGCATTAAAAGGAGGGATTTCATCAGAAACACTATAAATACATATTGTACTTGTCTGAAAACGCACAGAACCTTGAAATAGAAGGTTTCTCACCAAAAAACACATTGGTGAAACCCCTATCTTAAGGCTCTGAGTGTTTGCACACATGTACAACAGGCATGTTTAAACTATAACGTTTTTAGTGAAATCATGTTTCTCTCGAGGAGAAAACGCGTTTAAAGCCATAAAAAGATTTCACTGTGTTTTGACATTGGACCAAGCTACCAACAACCTAAAAAACGATCAGAACTGGAGAAATTACACATTGACATTGGGTGAAATCGTGTAACTCTTAAGGACGTGTTGTAGATTTGTTGAATACATTCATTTTTCTTGTTTTGTTTGTTTTTGATGAAATTGTGCTTTTCTCGTCGAGAAAAGGCGTATAACGCGATAAAAAGGTTTAGTGCGTTATGAATACGGGTTAGCTTACCAAAAGTACAAATGTGAACTAAATAAGGCCGGGAGTCGTTTTTATTGTTTAAGACACGATTTCTCGACCAGAATATGCTTTTTCAAAAAAGCCATGTTCCCATGGCGAGAGACTCGTTTTCTGTGAGAAAATGCATTAAAAGGAGGGATTTCATCAGAAACACTATAAATACATATTGTACTTGTCGGAAAACGCACAGAACCTTGAAATAGAAGGTTTCTCACCAAAAAACACATTGGTGAAACCCCTATCTTAAGGCTCTGAGTGTTTGCACACATGTACAACAGGCATGTTTAAACTATAACGTTTTTAGTGAAATCATGTTTCTCTCGAGGAGAAAACGCGTTTAAAGCCATAAAAAGATTTCACTGTGTTTTGACATTGGACCAAGCTACCAACAACCTAAAAAATGATCAGAACTGGAGAAATTACACATTGACATTGGGTGAAATCGTGTAACTCTTAAGGACGCGTTGTAGACTTGTTGAATAGATTCATTTTTCTTGTTTTGTTTGTTTTTGATGAAATTGTACTTTTCTCGTCGAGAAAAGGCGTTTAACGCGATAAAAAGATTTAGTGCGTTATGCATACGGGTTAGCTTACCAAAAGCACAAATGTGAACTAAATAAGGCCGGGAGTCGTTTTTATTGTTTAAGACACGATTTCTCGACCAGAATATGCTTTTTCAAAAAAGCCATGTTCCCATGGCGAGAGACTCGTTTTCTGTGAGAAAATGCATTAAAAGGAGGGATTTCATCAGAAACACTATAAATACATATTGTACTTGTCTGAAAACGCACAGAACCTTGAAATAGAAGGTTTCTCACCAAAAAACACATTGGTGAAACCCCTATCTTAAGGCTCTGAGTGTTTGCACACATGTACAACAGGCATGTTTAAACTATAACGTTTTTAGTGAAATCATGTTTCTCTCGAGGAGAAAACGCGTTTAAAGCCATAAAAAGATTTCACTGTGTTTTGACATTGGACCAAGCTACCAACAACCTAAAAAATGATCAGAACTGGAGAAATTACACATTGACATTGGGTGAAATCGTGTAACTCTTAAGGACGCGTTGTAGACTTGTTGAATAGATTCATTTTTCTTGTTTTGTTTGTTTTTGATGAAATTGTACTTTTCTCGTCGAGAAAAGGCGTTTAACGCGTTAAAAAAGGTTTAGTGCGTTATGAATACGGGCTAGCTTACCAAAAGCACAAATGTGAACTAAATAAGGCCGGGAGTCGTTTTTATTGTTTAAGACACGATTTCTCGACCAGAATATGCTTTTTCAAAAAAGCCATGTTCCCATGGCGAGAGACTCGTTTTCTGTGAGAAAATGCATTAAAAGGAGGGATTTCATCAGAAACACTATAAATACATATTGTACTTGTCTGAAAACGCACAGAACCTTGAAATAGAAGGTTTCTCACCAAAAAACACATTGGTGAAACCCCTATCTTAAGGCTCTGAGTGTTTGCACACATGTACAAACAGGCATGTTTAAACTATAACGTTTTTAGTGAAATCATGTTTCTCTCGAGGAGAAAACGCGTTTAAAGCCATAAAAAGATCTCACTCTGTTTTGGCATTGACCAAGCTACCAGCAAACCTAAAAAATGATCAGAACTGGAGAAATTACACATTGACATTGGGTGAAATCATGTAACTCTTAAGGACGTGTTGCAGACTTGTTGAATAGATTCATTTTTCTTGTTTTGTTTGTTTTTGATGAAATGGTGCTTTTCTCGTCGAGAAAAGGCGTTTAACGCGATAAAATGGTGCGTTATGAATACGGGCTAGCTTACCAAAAGTACAAATGTGAACTAAATAAGGCCGGGAGTCGTTTTTATTGCTTAAAACACGATTTCTCGACCAGAATATGCTTTTTCAAAAAAGCCATGTTCCCATGGCGAGAGACTCGTTTTCTGTGAGAAAATGCATTAAAAGGAGGGATTTCATCAGAAACACTATAAATACATATTGTACTTGTCTGAAAACGCACAGAACCTTGAAATAGAAGGTTTCTCACCAAAAAACACATTGGTGAAACCCCTATCTTAAGGCTCTGAGTGTTTGCACACATGTACAAACAGGCATGTTTAAACTATAACGTTTTTAGTGAAATCATGTTTCTCTCGAGGAGAAAACGCGTTTAAAGCCATAAAAAGATCTCACTGTGTTTTGGCATTGACCAAGCTACCAACAACCTAAAAAATGATCAGAACTGGAGAAATTACACATTGACATTGGGTGAAATCATGTAACTCTTAAGGACGTGTTGCAGACTTGTTGAATAGATTCATTTTTCTTGTTTTGTTTGTTTTTGATGAAATTGTGCTTTTCTCGTCGAGAAAAGGCGTTTAACGCGATAAAAAGGTTTAGTGCGTTATGAATACGGGCTAGCTTACCAAAAGTACAAATGTGAACTAAATAAGGCCGGGAGTCGTTTTTATTGCTTAAAACACGATGTCTCGACCAGAATATGCTTTTTCAAAAAAGCCATGTTCCCATGGCGAGAGACTTGTTTTCTGTGAGAAAATGCATTAAAAGGAGGGATTTCATCAGAAACACTATAAATACATATTGTACTTGTCTGAAAACGCACAGAACCTTGAAATAGAAGGTTTCTCACCAAAAAACACATTGGTGAAACCCCTATCTTAAGGCTCTGAGTGTTTGCACACATGTACAAACAGGCATGTTTAAACTATAACGTTTTTAGTGAAATCATGTTTCTCTCGAGGAGAAAACGCGTTTAAAGCCATAAAAAGATCTCACTCTGTTTTGGCATTGACCAAGCTACCAGCAAACCTAAAAAATGATCAGAACTGGAGAAATTACACATTGACATTGGGTGAAATCATGTAACTCTTAAGGACGTGTTGCAGACTTGTTGAATAGATTCATTTTTCTTGTTTTGTTTGTTTTTGATGAAATTGTGCTTTTCTCGTCGAGAAAAGGCGTTTAACGCGATAAAAAGGTTTAGTGCGTTATGAATACGGGCTAGCTTACCAAAAGTACAAATGTGAACTAAATAAGGCCGGGAGTCGTTTTTATTGCTTAAAACACGATTTCTCGACCAGAATATGCTTTTTCAAAAAAGCCATGTTCCCATGGCGAGAGACTCGTTTTCTGTGAGAAAATGCATTAAAAGGAGGGATTTCATCAGAAACACTATAAATACATATTGTACTTGTCTGAAAACGCACAGAACCTTGAAATAGAAGGTTTCTCACCAAAAAACACATTGGTGAAACCCCTATCTTAAGGCTCTGAGTGTTTGCACACATGTACAAACAGGCATGTTTAAACTATAACGTTTTTAGTGAAATCATGTTTCTCTCGAGGAGAAAACGCGTTTAAAGCCATAAAAAGATCTCACTGTGTTTTGGCATTGACCAAGCTACCAACAACCTAAAAAATGATCAGAACTGGAGAAATTACACATTGACATTGGGTGAAATCATGTAACTCTTAAGGACGTGTTGCAGACTTGTTGAATAGATTCATTTTTCTTGTTTTGTTTGTTTTTGATGAAATTGTGCTTTTCTCGTCGAGAAAAGGCGTTTAACGCGATAAAAAGGTTTAGTGCGTTATGAATACGGGCTAGCTTACCAAAAGTACAAATGTGAACTAAATAAGGCCGGGAGTCGTTTTTATTGCTTAAAACACGATTTCTCGACCAGAATATGCTTTTTCAAAAAAGCCATGTTCCCATGGCGAGAGACTCGTTTTCTGTGAGAAAATGCATTAAAAGGAGGGATTTCATCAGAAACACTATAAATACATATTGTACTTGTCTGAAAACGCACAGAACCTTGAAATAGAAGGTTTCTCACCAAAAAACACATTGGTGAAACCCCTATCTTAAGGCTCTGAGTGTTTGCACACATGTACAAACAGGCATGTTTAAACTATAACGTTTTTAGTGAAATCATGTTTCTCTCGAGGAGAAAACGCGTTTAAAGCCATAAAAAGATCTCACTGTGTTTTGGCATTGACCAAGCTACCAACAAACCTAAAAAATGATCAGAACTGGAGAAATTACACATTGACATTGGGTGAAATCATGTAACTCTTAAGGACGTGTTGCAGACTTGTTGAATAGATTCATTTTTCTTGTTTTGTTTGTTTTTGATGAAATTGTGCTTTTCTCGTCGAGAAAAGGCGTTTAACGCGATAAAAAGGTTTAGTGCGTTATGAATACGGGCTAGCTTACCAAAAGTACAAATGTGAACTAAATAAGGCCGGGAGTCGTTTTTATTGCTTAAAACACGATTTCTCGACCAGAATATGCTTTTTCAAAAAAGCCATGTTCCCATGGCGAGAGACTCGTTTTCTGTGAGAAAATGCATTAAAAGGAGGGATTTCATCAGAAACACTATAAATACATATTGTACTTGTCTGAAAACGCACAGAACCTTGAAATAGAAGGTTTCTCACCAAAAAACACATTGGTGAAACCCCTATCTTAAGGCTCTGAGTGTTTGCACACATGTACAAACAGGCATGTTTAAACTATAACGTTTTTAGTGAAATCATGTTTCTCTCGAGGAGAAAACGCGTTTAAAGCCATAAAAAGATCTCACTCTGTTTTGGCATTGACCAAGCTACCAGCAAACCTAAAAAATGATCAGAACTGGAGAAATTACACATTGACATTGGGTGAAATCATGTAACTCTTAAGGACGTGTTGCAGACTTGTTGAATAGATTCATTTTTCTTGTTTTGTTTGTTTTTGATGAAATTGTGCTTTTCTCGTCGAGAAAAGGCGTTTAACGCGATAAAAAGGTTTAGTGCGTTATGAATACGGGCTAGCTTACCAAAAGTACAAATGTGAACTAAATAAGGCCGGGAGTCGTTTTTATTGCTTAAAACACGATGTCTCGACCAGAATATGCTTTTTCAAAAAAGCCATGTTCCCATGGCGAGAGACTCGTTTTCTGTGAGAAAATGCATTAAAAGGAGGGATTTCATCAGAAACACTATAAATACATATTGTACTTGTCTGAAAACGCACAGAACCTTGAAATAGAAGGTTTCTCACCAAAAAACACATTGGTGAAACCCCTATCTTAAGGCTCTGAGTGTTTGCACACATGTACAAACAGGCATGTTTAAACTATAACGTTTTTAGTGAAATCATGTTTCTCTCGAGGAGAAAACGCGTTTAAAGCCATAAAAAGATCTCACTGTGTTTTGGCATTGACCAAGCTACCAACAACCTAAAAAATGATCAGAACTGGAGAAATTACACATTGACATTGGGTGAAATCATGTAACTCTTAAGGACGTGTTGCAGACTTGTTGAATAGATTCATTTTTCTTGTTTTGTTTGTTTTTGATGAAATTGTGCTTTTCTCGTCGAGAAAAGGCGTTTAACGCGATAAAAAGGTTTAGTGCGTTATGAATACGGGCTAGCTTACCAAAAGTACAAATGTGAACTAAATAAGGCCGGGAGTCGTTTTTATTGCTTAAAACACGATGTCTCGACCAGAATATGCTTTTTCAAAAAAGCCATGTTCCCATGGCGAGAGACTTGTTTTCTGTGAGAAAATGCATTAAAAGGAGGGATTTCATCAGAAACACTATAAATACATATTGTACTTGTCTGAAAACGCACAGAACCTTGAAATAGAAGGTTTCTCACCAAAAAACACATTGGTGAAACCCCTATCTTAAGGCTCTGAGTGTTTGCACACATGTACAAACAGGCATGTTTAAACTATAACGTTTTTAGTGAAATCATGTTTCTCTCGAGGAGAAAACGCGTTTAAAGCCATAAAAAGATCTCACTCTGTTTTGGCATTGACCAAGCTACCAGCAAACCTAAAAAATGATCAGAACTGGAGAAATTACACATTGACATTGGGTGAAATCATGTAACTCTTAAGGACGTGTTGCAGACTTGTTGAATAGATTCATTTTTCTTGTTTTGTTTGTTTTTGATGAAATGGTGCTTTTCTCGTCGAGAAAAGGCGTTTAACGCGATAAAATGGTTTAGTGCGTTATGAATACGGGCTAGCTTACCAAAAGTACAAATGTGAACTAAATAAGGCCGGGAGTCGTTTTTATTGCTTAAAACACGATTTCTCGACCAGAATATGCTTTTTCAAAAAAGCCATGTTCCCATGGCGAGAGACTCGTTTTCTGTGAGAAAATGCATTAAAAGGAGGGATTTCATCAGAAACACTATAAATACATATTGTACTTGTCTGAAAACGCACAGAACCTTGAAATAGAAGGTTTCTCACCAAAAAACACATTGGTGAAACCCCTATCTTAAGGCTCTGAGTGTTTGCACACATGTACAAACAGGCATGTTTAAACTATAACGTTTTTAGTGAAATCATGTTTCTCTCGAGGAGAAAACGCGTTTAAAGCCATAAAAAGATCTCACTGTGTTTTGGCATTGACCAAGCTACCAACAACCTAAAAAATGATCAGAACTGGAGAAATTACATATTGACATTGGGTGAAATCATGTAACTCTTAAGGACGTGTTGCAGACTTGTTGAATAGATTCATTTTTCTTGTTTTGTTTGTTTTTGATGAAATTGTGCTTTTCTCGTCGAGAAAAGGCGTTTAACGCGATAAAAAGGTTTAGTGCGTTATGAATACGGGCTAGCTTACCAAAAGTACAAATGTGAACTAAATAAGGCCGGGAGTCGTTTTTATTGCTTAAAACACGATTTCTCGACCAGAATATGCTTTTTCAAAAAAGCCATGTTCCCATGGCGAGAGACTCGTTTTCTGTGAGAAAATGCATTAAAAGGAGGGATTTCATCAGAAACACTATAAATACATATTGTACTTGTCTGAAAACGCACAGAACCTTGAAATAGAAGGTTTCTCACCAAAAAACACATTGGTGAAACCCCTATCTTAAGGCTCTGAGTGTTTGCACACATGTACAAACAGGCATGTTTAAACTATAACGTTTTTAGTGAAATCATGTTTCTCTCGAGGAGAAAACGCGTTTAAAGCCATAAAAAGATCTCACTGTGTTTTGGCATTGACCAAGCTACCAACAACCTAAAAAATGATCAGAACTGGAGAAATTACATATTGACATTGGGTGAAATCATGTAACTCTTAAGGACGTGTTGCAGACTTGTTGAATAGATTCATTTTTCTTGTTTTGTTTGTTTTTGATGAAATTGTGCTTTTCTCGTCGAGAAAAGGCGTTTAACGCGATAAAAAGGTTTAGTGCGTTATGAATACGGGCTAGCTTACCAAAAGTACAAATGTGAACTAAATAAGGCCGGGAGTCGTTTTTATTGCTTAAAACACGATTTCTCGACCAGAATATGCTTTTTCAAAAAAGCCATGTTCCCATGGCGAGAGACTCGTTTTCTGTGAGAAAATGCATTAAAAGGAGGGATTTTATCAGAAACACTATAAATACATATTGTACTTGTCTGAAAACGCACCTAACCTTGAAATAGAAGGTTTCTCACCAAAAAACACATTGGTGAAACCCCTATCTTAAGGCTCTGAGTGTTTGCACACATGTACAAACAGGCATGTTTAAACTATAACGTTTTTAGTGAAATCATGTTTCTCTCGAGGAGAAAACGCGTTTAAAGCCATAAAAAGATCTCACTCTGTTTTGGCATTGACCAAGCTACCAGCAAACCTAAAAAATGATCAGAACTGGAGAAATTACACATTGACATTGGGTGAAATCATGTAACTCTTAAGGACGTGTTGCAGACTTGTTGAATAGATTCATTTTTCTTGTTTTGTTTGTTTTTGATGAAATGGTGCTTTTCTCGTCGAGAAAAGGCGTTTAACGCGATAAAAAGGTTTAGTGCGTTATGAATACGGGCTAGCTTACCAAAAGTACAAATGTGAACTAAATAAGGCCGGGAGTCGTTTTTATTGCTTAAAACACGATTTCTCGACCAGAATATGCTTTTTCAAAAAAGCCATGTTCCCATGGCGAGAGACTCGTTTTCTGTGAGAAAATGCATTAAAAGGAGGGATTTCATCAGAAACACTATAAATACATATTGTACTTGTCTGAAAACGCACAGAACCTTGAAATAGAAGGTTTCTCACCAAAAAACACATTGGTGAAACCCCTATCTTAAGGCTCTGAGTGTTTGCACACATGTACAAACAGGCATGTTTAAACTATAACGTTTTTAGTGAAATCATGTTTCTCTCGAGGAGAAAACGCGTTTAAAGCCATAAAAAGATCTCACTGTGTTTTGGCATTGACCAAGCTACCAACAACCTAAAAAATGATCAGAACTGGAGAAATTACATATTGACATTGGGTGAAATCATGTAACTCTTAAGGACGTGTTGCAGACTTGTTGAATAGATTCATTTTTCTTGTTTTGTTTGTTTTTGATGAAATTGTGCTTTTCTCGTCGAGAAAAGGCGTTTAACGCGATAAAAAGGTTTAGTGCGTTATGAATACGGGCTAGCTTACCAAAAGTACAAATGTGAACTAAATAAGGCCGGGAGTCGTTTTTATTGCTTAAAACACGATTTCTCGACCAGAATATGCTTTTTCAAAAAAGCCATGTTCCCATGGCGAGAGACTCGTTTTCTGTGAGAAAATGCATTAAAAGGAGGGATTTCATCAGAAACACTATAAATACATATTGTACTTGTCTGAAAACGCACCTAACCTTGAAATAGAAGGTTTCTCACCAAAAAACACATTGGTGAAACCCCTATCTTAAGGCTCTGAGTGTTTGCACACATGTACAAACAGGCATGTTTAAACTATAACGTTTTTAGTGAAATCATGTTTCTCTCGAGGAGAAAACGCGTTTAAAGCCATAAAAAGATCTCACTGTGTTTTGGCATTGACCAAGCTACCAGCAAACCTAAAAAATGATCAGAACTGGAGAAATTACACATTGACATTGGGTGAAATCATGTAACTCTTAAGGACGTGTTGCAGACTTGTTGAATAGATTCATTTTTCTTGTTTTGTTTGTTTTTGATGAAATTGTGCTTTTCTCGTCGAGAAAAGGCGTTTAACGCGATAAAAAGGTTTAGTGCGTTATGAATACGGGCTAGCTTACCAAAAGTACAAATGTGAACTAAATAAGGCCGGGAGTCGTTTTTATTGCTTAAAACACGATGTCTCGACCAGAATATGCTTTTTCAAAAAAGCCATGTTCCCATGGCGAGAGACTTGTTTTCTGTGAGAAAATGCATTAAAAGGAGGGATTTAATCAGAAACACTATAAATACATATTGTACTTGTCTGAAAACGCACAGAACCTTGAAATAGAAGGTTTCTCACCAAAAAACACATTGGTGAAACCCCTATCTTAAGGCTCTGAGTGTTTGCACACATGTACAAACAGGCATGTTTAAACTATAACGTTTTTAGTGAAATCATGTTTCTCTCGAGGAGAAAACGCGTTTAAAGCCATAAAAAGATCTCACTGTGTTTTGGCATTGACCAAGCTACCAACAACCTAAAAAATGATCAGAACTGGAGAAATTACATATTGACATTGGGTGAAATCATGTAACTCTTAAGGACGTGTTGCAGACTTGTTGAATACATTCATTTTTCTTGTTTTGTTTGTTTTTGATGAAATTGCTTTTCTCGTCGAGAAAAGGCGTTTAACGCGATAAAAAGGTTTAGTGCGTTATGAATACGGGCTAGCTTACCAAAAGTACAAATGTGAACTAAATAAGGCCGGGAGTCGTTTTTATTGCTTAAAACACGATTTCTCGACCAGAATATGCTTTTTCAAAAAAGCCATGTTCCCATGGCGAGAGACTCGTTTTCTGTGAGAAAATGCATTAAAAGGAGGGATTTCATCAGAAACACTATAAATACATATTGTACTTGTCTGAAAACGCACAGAACCTTGAAATAGAAGGATTCTCACCAAAAAACACATTGGTGAAACCCCTATCTTAAGGCTCTGAGTGTTTGCACACATGTACAAACAGGCATGTTTAAACTATAACGTTTTTAGTGAAATCATGTTTCTCTCGAGGAGAAAACGCGTTTAAAGCCATAAAAAGATCTCACTGTGTTTTGGCATTGACCAAGCTACCAACAACCTAAAAAATGATCAGAACTGGAGAAATTACATATTGACATTGGGTGAAATCATGTAACTCTTAAGGACGTGTTGCAGACTTGTTGAATAGATTCATTTTTCTTGTTTTGTTTGTTTTTGATGAAATTGTGCTTTTCTCGTCGAGAAAAGGCGTTTAACGCGATAAAAAGGTTTAGTGCGTTATAAATACGGGCTAGCTTACCAAAAGTACAAATGTGAACTAAATAAGGCCGGGAGTCGTTTTTATTGCTTAAAACACGATTTCTCGACCAGAATATGCTTTTTCAAAAAAGCCATGTTCCCATGGCGAGAGACTCGTTTTCTGTGAGAAAATGCATTAAAAGGAGGGATTTCATCAGAAACACTATAAATACATATTGTACTTGTCTGAAAACGCACCTAACCTTGAAATAGAAGGTTTCTCACCAAAAAACACATTGGTGAAACCCCTATCTTAAGGCTCTGAGTGTTTGCACACATGTACAAACAGGCATGTTTAAACTATAACGTTTTTAGTGAAATCATGTTTCTCTCGAGGAGAAAACGCGTTTAAAGCCATAAAAAGATCTCACTGTGTTTTGGCATTGACCAAGCTACCAGCAAACCTAAAAAATGATCAGAACTGGAGAAATTACACATTGACATTGGGTGAAATCATGTAACTCTTAAGGACGTGTTGCAGACTTGTTGAATAGATTCATTTTTCTTGTTTTGTTTGTTTTTGATGAAATGGTGCTTTTCTCGTCGAGAAAAGGCGTTTAACGCGATAAAAAGGTTTAGTGCGTTATGAATACGGGCTAGCTTACCAAAAGTACAAATGTGAACTAAATAAGGCCGGGAGTCGTTTTTATTGCTTAAAACACGATTTCTCGACCAGAATATGCTTTTTCAAAAAAGCCATGTTCCCATGGCGAGAGACTCGTTTTCTGTGAGAAAATGCATTAAAAGGAGGGATTTCATCAGAAACACTATAAATACATATTGTACTTGTCTGAAAACGCACAGAACCTTGAAATAGAAGGTTTCTCACCAAAAAACACATTGGTGAAACCCCTATCTTAAGGCTCTGAGTGTTTGCACACATGTACAAACAGGCATGTTTAAACTATAACGTTTTTAGTGAAATCATGTTTCTCTCGAGGAGAAAACGCGTTTAAAGCCATAAAAAGATCTCACTGTGTTTTGGCATTGACCAAGCTACCAACAACCTAAAAAATGATCAGAACTGGAGAAATTACATATTGACATTGGGTGAAATCATGTAACTCTTAAGGACGTGTTGCAGACTTGTTGAATAGATTCATTTTTCTTGTTTTGTTTGTTTTTGATGAAATTGCTTTTCTCGTCGAGAAAAGGCGTTTAACGCGATAAAAAGGTTTAGTGCGTTATGAATACGGGCTAGCTTACCAAAAGTACAAATGTGAACTAAATAAGGCCGGCAGTCGTTTTTATTGCTTAAAACACGATTTCTCGACCAGAATATGCTTTTTCAAAAAAGCCATGTTCCCATGGCGAGAGACTCGTTTTCTGTGAGAAAATGCATTAAAAGGAGGGATTTCATGAGAAACACTATAAATACATATTGTACTTGTCTGAAAACGCACAGAACCTTGAAATAGAAGGTTTCTCACCAAAAAACACATTGGTGAAACCCCTATCTTAAGGCTCTGAGTGTTTGCACACATGTACAAACAGGCATGTTTAAACTATAACGTTTTTAGTGACATCATGTTTCTCTCGAAGAGAAAACGCGTTTAAAGCCATAAAAAGATCTCACTGTGTTTTGGCATTGACCAAGCTACCAACAACCTAAAAAATGATCAGAACTGGAGAAATTACATATTGACATTGGGTGAAATCATGTAACTCTTAAGGACGTGTTGCAGACTTGTTGAATAGATTCATATTTCTTGTTTTGTTTGTTTTTGATGAAATTGTGCTTTTCTCGTCGAGAAAAGGCGTTTAACGCGATAAAAAGGTTTAGTGCTTTATGAATACGGGCTAGCTTACCAAAAGTACAAATGTGAACTAAATAAGGCCGGGAGTCGTTTTTATTGCTTATAACACGATTTCTCGACCAGAATATGCTTTTTCAAAAAAGCCATGTTCCCATGGCGAGAGACTTGTTTTCTGTGAGAAAATGCATTAAAAGGAGGGATTTCATCAGAAACACTATAAATACATATTGTACTTGTCTGAAAACGCACAGAACCTTGAAATAGAAGGTTTCTCACCAAAAAACACATGGGTGAAACCCCTATCTTAAGGCTCTGAGTGTTTGCACACATGTACAAACAGGCATGTTTAAACTATAACGTTTTTAGTGAAATCATGTTTCTCTCGAGGAGAAAACGCGTTTAAAGCCATAAAAAGATCTCACTGTGTTTTGGCATTGACCAAGCTACCAACAACCTAAAAAATGATCAGAACTGGAGAAATTACATATTGACATTGGGTGAAATCATGTAACTCTTAAGGACGTGTTGCAGACTTGTTGAATAGATTCATTTTTCTTGTTTTGTTTGTTTTTGATGAAATTGTGCTTTTCTCGTCGAGAAAAGGCGTTTAACGCGATAAAAAGGTTTAGTGCGTTATGAATACGGGCTAGCTTACCAAAAGTACAAATGTGAACTAAATAAGGCCGGGAGTCGTTTTTATTGCTTAAAACACGATTTCTCGACCAGAATATGCTTTTTCAAAAAAGCCATGTTCCCATGGCGAGAGACTCGTTTTCTGTGAGAAAATGCATTAAAAGGAGGGATTTTATCAGAAACACTATAAATACATATTGTACTTGTCTGAAAACGCACCTAACCTTGAAATAGAAGGTTTCTCACCAAAAAACACATTGGTGAAACCCCTATCTTAAGGCTCTGAGTGTTTGCACACATGTACAAACAGGCATGTTTAAACTATAACGTTTTTAGTGAAATCATGTTTCTCTCGAGGAGAAAACGCGTTTAAAGCCATAAAAAGATCTCACTCTGTTTTGGCATTGACCAAGCTACCAGCAAACCTAAAAAATGATCAGAACTGGAGAAATTACACATTGACATTGGGTGAAATCATGTAACTCTTAAGGACGTGTTGCAGACTTGTTGAATAGATTCATTTTTCTTGTTTTGTTTGTTTTTGATGAAATTGTGCTTTTCTCGTCGAGAAAAGGCGTTTAACGCGATAAAAAGGTTTAGTGCGTTATGAATACGGGCTAGCTTACCAAAAGTACAAATGTGAACTAAATAAGGCCGGGAGTCGTTTTTATTGCTTAAAACACGATTTCTCGACCAGAATATGCTTTTTCAAAAAAGCCATGTTCCCATGGCGAGAGACTCGTTTTCTGTGAGAAAATGCATTAAAAGGAGGGATTTCATCAGAAACACTATAAATACATATTGTACTTGTCTGAAAACGCACAGAACCTTGAAATAGAAGGTTTCTCACCAAAAAACACATTGGTGAAACCCCTATCTTAAGGCTCTGAGTGTTTGCACACATGTACAAACAGGCATGTTTAAACTATAACGTTTTTAGTGAAATCATGTTTCTCTCGAGGAGAAAACGCGTTTAAAGCCATAAAAAGATCTCACTGTGTTTTGGCATTGACCAAGCTACCAACAACCTAAAAAATGATCAGAACTGGAGAAATTACACATTGACATTGGGTGAAATCATGTAACTCTTAAGGACGTGTTGCAGACTTGTTGAATAGATTCATTTTTCTTGTTTTGTTTGTTTTTGATGAAATTGTGCTTTTCTCGTCGAGAAAAGGCGTTTAACGCGATAAAAAGGTTTAGTGCGTTATGAATACGGGCTAGCTTACCAAAAGTACAAATGTGAACTAAATAAGGCCGGGAGTCGTTTTTATTGCTTAAAACACGATTTCTCGACCAGAATATGCTTTTTCAAAAAAGCCATGTTCCCATGGCGAGAGACTCGTTTTCTGTGAGAAAATGCATTAAAAGGAGGGATTTCATCAGAAACACTATAAATACATATTGTACTTGTCTGAAAACGCACAGAACCTTGAAATAGAAGGTTTCTCACCAAAAAACACATTGGTGAAACCCCTATCTTAAGGCTCTGAGTGTTTGCACACATGTACAAACAGGCATGTTTAAACTATAACGTTTTTAGTGAAATCATGTTTCTCTCGAGGAGAAAACGCGTTTAAAGCCATAAAAAGATCTCACTGTGTTTTGGCATTGACCAAGCTACCAACAACCTAAAAAATGATCAGAACTGGAGAAATTACATATTGACATTGGGTGAAATCATGTAACTCTTAAGGACGTGTTGCAGACTTGTTGAATAGATTCATTTTTCTTGTTTTGTTTGTTTTTGATGAAATTGTGCTTTTCTCGTCGAGAAAAGGCGTTTAACGCGATAAAAAGGTTTAGTGCGTTATGAATACGGGCTAGCTTACCAAAAGTACAAATGTGAACTAAATAAGGCCGGGAGTCGTTTTTATTGCTTAAAACACGATTTCTCGACCAGAATATGCTTTTTCAAAAAAGCCATGTTCCCATGGCGAGAGACTCGTTTTCTGTGAGAAAATGCATTAAAAGGAGGGATTTCATCAGAAACACTATAAATACATATTGCACTTGTCTGAAAACGCACCTAACCTTGAAATAGAAGGTTTCTCACCAAAAAACACATTGGTGAAACCCCTATCTTAAGGCTCTGAGTGTTTGCACACATGTACAAACAGGCATGTTTAAACTATAACGTTTTTAGTGAAATCATGTTTCTCTCGAGGAGAAAACGCGTTTAAAGCCATAAAAAGATCTCACTGTGTTTTGGCATTGACCAAGCTACCAGCAAACCTAAAAAATGATCAGAACTGGAGAAATTACACATTGACATTGGGTGAAATCATGTAACTCTTAAGGACGTGTTGCAGACTTGTTGAATAGATTCATTTTTCTTGTTTTGTTTGTTTTTGATGAAATTGTGCTTTTCTCGTCGAGAAAAGGCGTTTAACGCGATAAAAAGGTTTAGTGCGTTATGAATACGGGCTAGCTTACCAAAAGTACAAATGTGAACTAAATAAGGCCGGGAGTCGTTTTTATTGCTTAAAACACGATGTCTCGACCAGAATATGCTTTTTCAAAAAAGCCATGTTCCCATGGCGAGAGACTTGTTTTCTGTGAGAAAATGCATTAAAAGGAGGGATTTAATCAGAAACACTATTAATACATATTGTACTTGTCTGAAAACGCACAGAACCTTGAAATAGAAGGTTTCTCACCAAAAAACACATTGGTGAAACCCCTATCTTAAGGCTCTGAGTGTTTGCACACATGTACAAACAGGCATGTTTAAACTATAACGTTTTTAGTGAAATCATGTTTCTCTCGAGGAGAAAACGCGTTTAAAGCCATAAAAAGATCTCACTGTGTTTTGGCATTGACCAAGCTACCAACAACCTAAAAAATGATCAGAACTGGAGAAATTACATATTGACATTGGGTGAAATCATGTAACTCTTAAGGACGTGTTGCAGACTTGTTGAATAGATTCATTTTTCTTGTTTTGTTTGTTTTTGATGAAATTGCTTTTCTCGTCGAGAAAAGGCGTTTAACGCGATAAAAAGGTTTAGTGCGTTATGAATACGGGCTAGCTTACCAAAAGTACAAATGTGAACTAAATAAGGCCGGGAGTCGTTTTTATTGCTTAAAACACGATTTCTCGACCAGAATATGCTTTTTCAAAAAAGCCATGTTCCCATGGCGAGAGACTCGTTTTCTGTGAGAAAATGCATTAAAAGGAGGGATTTCATCAGAAACACTATAAATACATATTGTACTTGTCTGAAAACGCACAGAACCTTGAAATAGAAGGATTCTCACCAAAAAACACATTGGTGAAACCCCTATCTTAAGGCTCTGAGTGTTTGCACACATGTACAAACAGGCATGTTTAAACTATAACGTTTTTAGTGAAATCATGTTTCTCTCGAGGAGAAAACGCGTTTAAAGCCATAAAAAGATCTCACTGTGTTTTGGCATTGACCAAGCTACCAACAACCTAAAAAATGATCAGAACTGGAGAAATTACATATTGACATTGGGTGAAATCATGTAACTCTTAAGGACGTGTTGCAGACTTGTTGAATAGATTCATTTTTCTTGTTTTGTTTGTTTTTGATGAAATTGTGCTTTTCTCGTCGAGAAAAGGCGTTTAACGCGATAAAAAGGTTTAGTGCGTTATAAATACGGGCTAGCTTACCAAAAGTACAAATGTGAACTAAATAAGGCCGGGAGTCGTTTTTATTGCTTAAAACACGATTTCTCGACCAGAATATGCTTTTTCAAAAAAGCCATGTTCCCATGGCGAGAGACTCGTTTTCTGTGAGAAAATGCATTAAAAGGAGGGATTTCATCAGAAACACTATAAATACATATTGTACTTGTCTGAAAACGCACCTAACCTTGAAATAGAAGGTTTCTCACCAAAAAACACATTGGTGAAACCCCTATCTTAAGGCTCTGAGTGTTTGCACACATGTACAAACAGGCATGTTTAAACTATAACGTTTTTAGTGAAATCATGTTTCTCTCGAGTAGAAAACGCGTTTAAAGCCATAAAAAGATCTCACTGTGTTTTGGCATTGACCAAGCTACCAGCAAACCTAAAAAATGATCAGAACTGGAGAAATTACACATTGACATTGGGTGAAATCATGTAACTCTTAAGGACGTGTTGCAGACTTGTTGAATAGATTCATTTTTCTTGTTTTGTTTGTTTTTGATGAAATGGTGCTTTTCTCGTCGAGAAAAGGCGTTTAACGCGATAAAAAGGTTTAGTGCGTTATGAATACGGGCTAGCTTACCAAAAGTACAAATGTGAACTAAATAAGGCCGGGAGTCGTTTTTATTGCTTAAAACACGATTTCTCGACCAGAATATGCTTTTTCAAAAAAGCCATGTTCCCATGGCGAGAGACTCGTTTTCTGTGAGAAAATGCATTAAAAGGAGGGATTTCATCAGAAACACTATAAATACATATTGTACTTGTCTGAAAACGCACAGAACCTTGAAATAGAAGGTTTCTCACCAAAAAACACATTGGTGAAACCCCTATCTTAAGGCTCTGAGTGTTTGCACACATGTACAAACAGGCATGTTTAAACTATAACGTTTTTAGTGAAATCATGTTTCTCTCGAGGAGAAAACGCGTTTAAAGCCATAAAAAGATCTCACTGTGTTTTGGCATTGACCAAGCTACCAACAACCTAAAAAATGATCAGAACTGGAGAAATTACATATTGACATTGGGTGAAATCATGTAACTCTTAAGGACGTGTTGCAGACTTGTTGAATAGATTCATTTTTCTTGTTTTGTTTGTTTTTGATGAAATTGCTTTTCTCGTCGAGAAAAGGCGTTTAACGCGATAAAAAGGTTTAGTGCGTTATGAATACGGGCTAGCTTACCAAAAGTACAAATGTGAACTAAATAAGGCCGGCAGTCGTTTTTATTGCTTAAAACACGATTTCTCGACCAGAATATGCTTTTTCAAAAAAGCCATGTTCCCATGGCGAGAGACTCGTTTTCTGTGAGAAAATGCATTAAAAGGAGGGATTTCATGAGAAACACTATAAATACATATTGTACTTGTCTGAAAACGCACAGAACCTTGAAATAGAAGGTTTCTCACCAAAAAACACATTGGTGAAACCCCTATCTTAAGGCTCTGAGTGTTTGCACACATGTACAAACAGGCATGTTTAAACTATAACGTTTTTAGTGACATCATGTTTCTCTCGAAGAGAAAACGCGTTTAAAGCCATAAAAAGATCTCACTGTGTTTTGGCATTGACCAAGCTACCAACAACCTAAAAAATGATCAGAACTGGAGAAATTACATATTGACATTGGGTGAAATCATGTAACTCTTAAGGACGTGTTGCAGACTTGTTGAATAGATTCATATTTCTTGTTTTGTTTGTTTTTGATGAAATTGTGCTTTTCTCGTCGAGAAAAGGCGTTTAACGCGATAAAAAGGTTTAGTGCTTTATGAATACGGGCTAGCTTACCAAAAGTACAAATGTGAACTAAATAAGGCCGGGAGTCGTTTTTATTGCTTATAACACGATTTCTCGACCAGAATATGCTTTTTCAAAAAAGCCATGTTCCCATGGCGAGAGACTTGTTTTCTGTGAGAAAATGCATTAAAAGGAGGGATTTCATCAGAAACACTATAAATACATATTGTACTTGTCTGAAAACGCACAGAACCTTGAAATAGAAGGTTTCTCACCAAAAAACACATGGGTGAAACCCCTATCTTAAGGCTCTGAGTGTTTGCACACATGTACAAACAGGCATGTTTAAACTATAACGTTTTTAGTGAAATCATGTTTCTCTCGAGGAGAAAACGCGTTTAAAGCCATAAAAAGATCTCACTGTGTTTTGGCATTGACCAAGCTACCAACAACCTAAAAAATGATCAGAACTGGAGAAATTACATATTGACATTGGGTGAAATCATGTAACTCTTAAGGACGTGTTGCAGACTTGTTGAATAGATTCATTTTTCTTGTTTTGTTTGTTTTTGATGAAATTGTGCTTTTCTCGTCGAGAAAAGGCGTTTAACGCGATAAAAAGGTTTAGTGCGTTATGAATACGGGCTAGCTTACCAAAAGTACAAATGTGAACTAAATAAGGCCGGGAGTCGTTTTTATTGCTTAAAACACGATTTCTCGACCAGAATATGCTTTTTCAAAAAAGCCATGTTCCCATGGCGAGAGACTCGTTTTCTGTGAGAAAATGCATTAAAAGGAGGGATTTTATCAGAAACACTATAAATACATATTGTACTTGTCTGAAAACGCACCTAACCTTGAAATAGAAGGTTTCTCACCAAAAAACACATTGGTGAAACCCCTATCTTAAGGCTCTGAGTGTTTGCACACATGTACAAACAGGCATGTTTAAACTATAACGTTTTTAGTGAAATCATGTTTCTCTCGAGGAGAAAACGCGTTTAAAGCCATAAAAAGATCTCACTCTGTTTTGGCATTGACCAAGCTACCAGCAAACCTAAAAAATGATCAGAACTGGAGAAATTACACATTGACATTGGGTGAAATCATGTAACTCTTAAGGACGTGTTGCAGACTTGTTGAATAGATTCATTTTTCTTGTTTTGTTTGTTTTTGATGAAATTGTGCTTTTCTCGTCGAGAAAAGGCGTTTAACGCGATAAAAAGGTTTAGTGCGTTATGAATACGGGCTAGCTTACCAAAAGTACAAATGTGAACTAAATAAGGCCGGGAGTCGTTTTTATTGCTTAAAACACGATTTCTCGACCAGAATATGCTTTTTCAAAAAAGCCATGTTCCCATGGCGAGAGACTCGTTTTCTGTGAGAAAATGCATTAAAAGGAGGGATTTCATCAGAAACACTATAAATACATATTGTACTTGTCTGAAAACGCACAGAACCTTGAAATAGAAGGTTTCTCACCAAAAAACACATTGGTGAAACCCCTATCTTAAGGCTCTGAGTGTTTGCACACATGTACAAACAGGCATGTTTAAACTATAACGTTTTTAGTGACATCATGTTTCTCTCGAAGAGAAAACGCGTTTAAAGCCATAAAAAGATCTCACTGTGTTTTGGCATTGACCAAGCTACCAACAACCTAAAAAATGATCAGAACTGGAGAAATTACATATTGACATTGGGTGAAATCATGTAACTCTTAAGGACGTGTTGCAGACTTGTTGAATAGATTCATATTTCTTGTTTTGTTTGTTTTTGATGAAATTGTGCTTTTCTCGTCGAGAAAAGGCGTTTAACGCGATAAAAAGGTTTAGTGCTTTATGAATACGGGCTAGCTTACCAAAAGTACAAATGTGAACTAAATAAGGCCGGGAGTCGTTTTTATTGCTTATAACACGATTTCTCGACCAGAATATGCTTTTTCAAAAAAGCCATGTTCCCATGGCGAGAGACTTGTTTTCTGTGAGAAAATGCATTAAAAGGAGGGATTTCATCAGAAACACTATAAATACATATTGTACTTGTCTGAAAACGCACAGAACCTTGAAATAGAAGGTTTCTCACCAAAAAACACATGGGTGAAACCCCTATCTTAAGGCTCTGAGTGTTTGCACACATGTACAAACAGGCATGTTTAAACTATAACGTTTTTAGTGAAATCATGTTTCTCTCGAGGAGAAAACGCGTTTAAAGCCATAAAAAGATCTCACTGTGTTTTGGCATTGACCAAGCTACCAACAACCTAAAAAATGATCAGAACTGGAGAAATTACATATTGACATTGGGTGAAATCATGTAACTCTTAAGGACGTGTTGCAGACTTGTTGAATAGATTCATTTTTCTTGTTTTGTTTGTTTTTGATGAAATTGTGCTTTTCTCGTCGAGAAAAGGCGTTTAACGCGATAAAAAGGTTTAGTGCGTTATGAATACGGGCTAGCTTACCAAAAGTACAAATGTGAACTAAATAAGGCCGGGAGTCGTTTTTATTGCTTAAAACACGATTTCTCGACCAGAATATGCTTTTTCAAAAAAGCCATGTTCCCATGGCGAGAGACTCGTTTTCTGTGAGAAAATGCATTAAAAGGAGGGATTTTATCAGAAACACTATAAATACATATTGTACTTGTCTGAAAACGCACCTAACCTTGAAATAGAAGGTTTCTCACCAAAAAACTCATTGGTGAAACCCCTATCTTAAGGCTCTGAGTGTTTGCACACATGTACAAACAGGCATGTTTAAACTATAACGTTTTTAGTGAAATCATGTTTCTCTCGAGGAGAAAACGCGTTTAAAGCCATAAAAAGATCTCACTCTGTTTTGGCATTGACCAAGCTACCAGCAAACCTAAAAAATGATCAGAACTGGAGAAATTACACATTGACATTGGGTGAAATCATGTAACTCTTAAGGACGTGTTGCAGACTTGTTGAATAGATTCATTTTTCTTGTTTTGTTTGTTTTTGATGAAATGGTGCTTTTCTCGTCGAGAAAAGGCGTTTAACGCGATAAAAAGGTTTAGTGCGTTATGAATACGGGCTAGCTTACCAAAAGTACAAATGTGAACTAAATAAGGCCGGGAGTCGTTTTTATTGCTTAAAACACGATTTCTTGACCAGAATATGCTTTTTCAAAAAAGCCATGTTCCCATGGCGAGAGACTCGTTTTCTGTGAGAAAATGCATTAAAAGGAGGGATTTCATCAGAAACACTATAAATACATATTGTACTTGTCTGAAAACGCACAGAACCTTGAAATAGAAGGTTTCTCACCAAAAAACACATTGGTGAAACCCCTATCTTAAGGCTCTGAGTGTTTGCACACATGTACAAACAGGCATGTTTAAACTATAACGTTTTTAGTGAAATCATGTTTCTCTCGAGGAGAAAACGCGTTTAAAGCCATAAAAAGATCTCACTGTGTTTTGGAATTGACCAAGCTACCAACAACCTAAAAAATGATCAGAACTGGAGAAATTACATATTGACATTGGGTGAAATCATGTAACTCTTAAGGACGTGTTGCAGACTTGTTGAATAGATTCATTTTTCTTGTTTTGTTTGTTTTTGATGAAATTGTGCTTTTCTCGTCGAGAAAAGGCGTTTAACGCGATAAAAAGGTTTAGTGCGTTATAAATACGGGCTAGCTTACCAAAAGTACAAATGTGAACTAAATAAGGCCGGGAGTCGTTTTTATTGCTTAAAACACGATTTCTCGACCAGAATATGCTTTTTCAAAAAAGCCATGTTCCCATGGCGAGAGACTCGTTTTCTGTGAGAAAATGCATTAAAAGGAGGGATTTCATCAGAAACACTATAAATACATATTGTACTTGTCTGAAAACGCACCTAACCTTGAAATAGAAGGTTTCTCACCAAAAAACACATTGGTGAAACCCCTATCTTAAGGCTCTGAGTGTTTGCACACATGTACAAACAGGCATGTTTAAACTATAACGTTTTTAGTGAAATCATGTTTCTCTCGAGGAGAAAACGCGTTTAAAGCCATAAAAAGATCTCACTGTGTTTTGGCATTGACCAAGCTACCAGCAAACCTAAAAAATGATCAGAACTGGAGAAATTACACATTGACATTGGGTGAAATCATGTAACTCTTAAGGACGTGTTGCAGACTTGTTGAATAGATTCATTTTTCTTGTTTTGTTTGTTTTTGATGAAATTGTGCTTTTCTCGTCGAGAAAAGGCGTTTAACGCGATAAAAAGGTTTAGTGCGTTATGAATACGGGCTAGCTTACCAAAAGTACAAATGTGAACTAAATAAGGCCGGGAGTCGTTTTTATTGCTTAAAACACGATTTCTCGACCAGAATATGCTTTTTCAAAAAAGCCATGTTCCCATGGCGAGAGACTCGTTTTCTGTGAGAAAATGCACTAAAAGGAGGGATTTCATCAGAAACACTATAAATACATATTGTACTTGTCTGAAAACGCACAGAACCTTGAAATAGAAGGTTTCTCACCAAAAAACACATTGGTGAAACCCCTATCTTAAGGCTCTGAGTGTTTGCACACATGTACAAACAGGCATGTTTAAACTATAACGTTTTTAGTGAAATCATGTTTCTCTCGAGGAGAAAACGCGTTTAAAGCCATAAAAAGATCTCACTGTGTTTTGGCATTGACCAAGCTACCAACAACCTAAAAAATGATCAGAACTGGAGAAATTACATATTGACATTGGGTGAAATCATGTAACTCTTAAGGACGTGTTGCAGACTTGTTGAATAGATTCATATTTCTTGTTTTGTTTGTTTTTGATGAAATTGTGCTTTTCTCGTCGAGAAAAGGCGTTTAACGCGATAAAAAGGTTTAGTGCTTTATGAATACGGGCTAGCTTACCAAAAGTACAAATGTGAACTAAATAAGGCCGGGAGTCGTTTTTATTGCTTAAAACACGATTTCTCGACCAGAATATGCTTTTTCAAAAAAGCCATGTTCCCATGGCGAGAGACTTGTTTTCTGTGAGAAAATGCATTAAAAGGAGGGATTTCATCAGAAACACTATAAATACATATTGTACTTGTCTGAAAACGCACAGAACCTTGAAATAGAAGGTTTCTCACCAAAAAACACATGGGTGAAACCCCTATCTTAAGGCTCTGAGTGTTTGCACACATGTACAAACAGGCATGTTTAAACTATAACGTTTTTAGTGAAATCATGTTTCTCTCGAGGAGAAAACGCGTTTAAAGCCATAAAAAGATCTCACTGTGTTTTGGAATTGACCAAGCTACCAACAACCTAAAAAATGATCAGAACTGGAGAAATTACATATTGACATTGGGTGAAATCATGTAACTCTTAAGGACGTGTTGCAGACTTGTTGAATAGATTCATTTTTCTTGTTTTGTTTGTTTTTGATGAAATTGTGCTTTTCTCGTCGAGAAAAGGCGTTTAACGCGATAAAAAGGTTTAGTGCGTTATAAATACGGGCTAGCTTACCAAAAGTACAAATGTGAACTAAATAAGGCCGGGAGTCGTTTTTATTGCTTAAAACACGATTTCTCGACCAGAATATGCTTTTTCAAAAAAGCCATGTTCCCATGGCGAGAGACTCGTTTTCTGTGAGAAAATGCATTAAAAGGAGGGATTTCATCAGAAACACTATAAATACATATTGTACTTGTCTGAAAACGCACCTAACCTTGAAATAGAAGGTTTCTCACCAAAAAACACATTGGTGAAACCCCTATCTTAAGGCTCTGAGTGTTTGCACACATGTACAAACAGGCATGTTTAAACTATAACGTTTTTAGTGAAATCATGTTTCTCTCGAGGAGAAAACGCGTTTAAAGCCATAAAAAGATCTCACTGTGTTTTGGCATTGACCAAGCTACCAGCAAACCTAAAAAATGATCAGAACTGGAGAAATTACACATTGACATTGGGTGAAATCATGTAACTCTTAAGGACGTGTTGCAGACTTGTTGAATAGATTCATTTTTCTTGTTTTGTTTGTTTTTGATGAAATTGTGCTTTTCTCGTCGAGAAAAGGCGTTTAACGCGATAAAAAGGTTTAGTGCGTTATGAATACGGGCTAGCTTACCAAAAGTACAAATGTGAACTAAATAAGGCCGGGAGTCGTTTTTATTGCTTAAAACACGATTTCTCGACCAGAATATGCTTTTTCAAAAAAGCCATGTTCCCATGGCGAGAGACTCGTTTTCTGTGAGAAAATGCACTAAAAGGAGGGATTTCATCAGAAACACTATAAATACATATTGTACTTGTCTGAAAACGCACAGAACCTTGAAATAGAAGGTTTCTCACCAAAAAACACATTGGTGAAACCCCTATCTTAAGGCTCTGAGTGTTTGCACACATGTACAAACAGGCATGTTTAAACTATAACGTTTTTAGTGAAATCATGTTTCTCTCGAGGAGAAAACGCGTTTAAAGCCATAAAAAGATCTCACTGTGTTTTGGCATTGACCAAGCTACCAACAACCTAAAAAATGATCAGAACTGGAGAAATTACATATTGACATTGGGTGAAATCATGTAACTCTTAAGGACGTGTTGCAGACTTGTTGAATAGATTCATTTTTCTTGTTTTGTTTGTTTTTGATGAAATTGTGCTTTTCTCGTCGAGAAAAGGCGTTTAACGCGATAAAAAGGTTTAGTGCGTTATGAATACGGGCTAGCTTACCAAAAGTACAAATGTGAACTAAATAAGGCCGGGAGTCGTTTTTATTGCTTAAAACACGATTTCTCGACCAGAATATGCTTTTTCAAAAAAGCCATGTTCCCATGGCGAGAGACTCGTTTTCTGTGAGAAAATGCATTAAAAGGAGGGATTTCATCAGAAACACTATAAATACATATTGTACTTGTCTGAAAACGCACAGAACCTTGAAATAGAAGGTTTCTCACCAAAAAACACATTGGTGAAACCCCTATCTTAAGGCTCTGAGTGTTTGCACACATGTACAAACAGGCATGTTTAAACTATAACGTTTTTAGTGAAATCATGTTTCTCTCGAGGAGAAAACGCGTTTAAAGCCATAAAAAGATCTCACTGTGTTTTGGCATTGACCAAGCTACCAACAACCTAAAAAAATGATCAGAACTGGAGAAATTACACATTGACATTGGGTGAAATCATGTAACTCTTAAGGACGTGTTGCAGACTTGTTGAATAGATTCATTTTTCTTGTTTTGTTTGTTTTTGATGAAATTGCTTTTCTCGTCGAGAAAAGGCGTTTAACGCGATAAAAAGGTTTAGTGCGTTATGAATACGGGCTAGTTTACCAAAAGTACAAATGTGAACTAAATAAGGCCGGGAGTCGTTTTTATTGCTTAAAACACGATTTCTCGACCAGAATATGCTTTTTCAAAAAAGCCATGTTCCCATGGCGAGAGACTCGTTTTCTGTGAGAAAATGCATTAAAAGGAGGGATTTCATCAGAAACACTATAAATACATATTGTACTTGTCTGAAAACGCACAGAACCTTGAAATAGAAGGTTTCTCACCAAAAAACACATTGGTGAAACCCCTATCTTAAGGCTCTGAGTGTTTGCACACATGTACAAACAGGCATGTTTAAACTATAACGTTTTTAGTGAAATCATGTTTCTCTCGAGGAGAAAACGCGTTTAAAGCCATAAAAAGATCTCACTGTGTTTTGGCATTGACCAAGCTACCAACAACCTAAAAAATGATCAGAACTGGAGAAATTACATATTGACATTGGGTGAAATCATGTAACTCTTAAGGACGTGTTGCAGACTTGTTGAATAGATTCATTTTTCTTGTTTTGTTTGTTTTTGATGAAATTGTGCTTTTCTCGTCGAGAAAAGGCGTTTAACGCGATAAAAAGGTTTAGTGCGTTATAAATACGGGCTAGCTTACCAAAAGTACAAATGTGAACTAAATAAGGCCGGGAGTCGTTTTTATTGCTTAAAACACGATTTCTCGACCAGAATATGCTTTTTCAAAAAAGCCATGTTCCCATGGCGAGAGACTCGTTTTCTGTGAGAAAATGCATTAAAAGGAGGGATTTCATCAGAAACACTATAAATACATATTGTACTTGTCTGAAAACGCACCTAACCTTGAAATAGAAGGTTTCTCACCAAAAAACACATTGGTGAAACCCCTATCTTAAGGCTCTGAGTGTTTGCACACATGTACAAACAGGCATGTTTAAACTATAACGTTTTTAGTGAAATCATGTTTCTCTCGAGGAGAAAACGCGTTTAAAGCCATAAAAAGATCTCACTGTGTTTTGGCATTGACCAAGCTACCAGCAAACCTAAAAAATGATCAGAACTGGAGAAATTACACATTGACATTGGGTGAAATCATGTAACTCTTAAGGACGTGTTGCAGACTTGTTGAATAGATTCATTTTTCTTGTTTTGTTTGTTTTTGATGAAATTGTGCTTTTCTCGTCGAGAAAAGGCGTTTAACGCGATAAAAAGGTTTAGTGCTTTATGAATACGGGCTAGCTTACCAAAAGTACAAATGTGAACTAAATAAGGCCGGGAGTCGTTTTTATTGCTTAAAACACGATTTCTCGACCAGAATATGCTTTTTCAAAAAAGCCATGTTCCCATGGCGAGAGACTTGTTTTCTGTGAGAAAATGCATTAAAAGGAGGGATTTCATCAGAAACACTATAAATACATATTGTACTTGTCTGAAAACGCACAGAACCTTGAAATAGAAGGTTTCTCACCAAAAAACACATTGGTGAAACCCCTATCTTAAGGCTCTGAGTGTTTGCACACATGTACAAACAGGCATGTTTAAACTATAACGTTTTTAGTGAAATCATGTTTCTCTCGAGGAGAAAACGCGTTTAAAGCCATAAAAAGATCTCACTGTGTTTTGGCATTGACCAAGCTACCAACAACCTAAAAAATGATCAGAACTGGAGAAATTACATATTGACATTGGGTGAAATCATGTAACTCTTAAGGACGTGTTGCAGACTTGTTGAATAGATTCATTTTTCTTGTTTTGTTTGTTTTTGATGAAATTGTGCTTTTCTCGTCGAGAAAAGGCGTTTAACGCGATAAAAAGGTTTAGTGCGTTATGAATACGGGCTAGCTTACCAAAAGTACAAATGTGAACTAAATAAGGCCGGGAGTCGTTTTTATTGCTTAAAACACGATTTCTCGACCAGAATATGCTTTTTCAAAAAAGCCATGTTCCCATGGCGAGAGACTCGTTTTCTGTGAGAAAATGCATTAAAAGGAGGGATTTTATCAGAAACACTATAAATACATATTGTACTTGTCTGAAAACGCACCTAACCTTGAAATAGAAGGTTTCTCACCAAAAAACTCATTGGTGAAACCCCTATCTTAAGGCTCTGAGTGTTTGCACACATGTACAAACAGGCATGTTTAAACTATAACGTTTTTAGTGAAATCATGTTTCTCTCGAGGAGAAAACGCGTTTAAAGCCATAAAAAGATCTCACTGTGTTTTGGAATTGACCAAGCTACCAACAACCTAAAAAATGATCAGAACTGGAGAAATTACATATTGACATTGGGTGAAATCATGTAACTCTTAAGGACGTGTTGCAGACTTGTTGAATAGATTCATTTTTCTTGTTTTGTTTGTTTTTGATGAAATTGTGCTTTTCTCGTCGAGAAAAGGCGTTTAACGCGATAAAAAGGTTTAGTGCGTTATGAATACGGGCTAGCTTACCAAAAGTACAAATGTGAACTAAATAAGGCCGGGAGTCGTTTTTATTGCTTAAAACACGATTTCTCGACCAGAATATGCTTTTTCAAAAAAGCCATGTTCCCATGGCGAGAGACTCGTTTTCTGTGAGAAAATGCACTAAAAGGAGGGATTTCATCAGAAACACTATAAATACATATTGTACTTGTCTGAAAACGCACAGAACCTTGAAATAGAAGGTTTCTCACCAAAAAACACATTGGTGAAACCCCTATCTTAAGGCTCTGAGTGTTTGCACACATGTACAAACAGGCATGTTTAAACTATAACGTTTTTAGTGAAATCATGTTTCTCTCGAGGAGAAAACGCGTTTAAAGCCATAAAAAGATCTCACTGTGTTTTGGCATTGACCAAGCTACCAACAACCTAAAAAATGATCAGAACTGGAGAAATTACATATTGACATTGGGTGAAATCATGTAACTCTTAAGGACGTGTTGCAGACTTGTTGAATAGATTCATTTTTCTTGTTTTGTTTGTTTTTGATGAAATTGTGCTTTTCTCGTCGAGAAAAGGCGTTTAACGCGATAAAAAGGTTTAGTGCGTTATGAATACGGGCTAGCTTACCAAAAGTACAAATGTGAACTAAATAAGGCCGGGAGTCGTTTTTATTGCTTAAAACACGATTTCTCGACCAGAATATGCTTTTTCAAAAAAGCCATGTTCCCATGGCGAGAGACTCGTTTTCTGTGAGAAAATGCATTAAAAGGAGGGATTTCATCAGAAACACTATAAATACATATTGTACTTGTCTGAAAACGCACAGAACCTTGAAATAGAAGGTTTCTCACCAAAAAACACATTGGTGAAACCCCTATCTTAAGGCTCTGAGTGTTTGCACACATGTACAAACAGGCATGTTTAAACTATAACGTTTTTAGTGAAATCATGTTTCTCTCGAGGAGAAAACGCGTTTAAAGCCATAAAAAGATCTCACTGTGTTTTGGCATTGACCAAGCTACCAACAACCTAAAAAAATGATCAGAACTGGAGAAATTACACATTGACATTGGGTGAAATCATGTAACTCTTAAGGACGTGTTGCAGACTTGTTGAATAGATTCATTTTTCTTGTTTTGTTTGTTTTTGATGAAATTGCTTTTCTCGTCGAGAAAAGGCGTTTAACGCGATAAAAAGGTTTAGTGCGTTATGAATACGGGCTAGTTTACCAAAAGTACAAATGTGAACTAAATAAGGCCGGGAGTCGTTTTTATTGCTTAAAACACGATTTCTCGACCAGAATATGCTTTTTCAAAAAAGCCATGTTCCCATGGCGAGAGACTCGTTTTCTGTGAGAAAATGCATTAAAAGGAGGGATTTCATCAGAAACACTATAAATACATATTGTACTTGTCTGAAAACGCACAGAACCTTGAAATAGAAGGTTTCTCACCAAAAAACACATTGGTGAAACCCCTATCTTAAGGCTCTGAGTGTTTGCACACATGTACAAACAGGCATGTTTAAACTATAACGTTTTTAGTGAAATCATGTTTCTCTCGAGGAGAAAACGCGTTTAAAGCCATAAAAAGATCTCACTGTGTTTTGGCATTGACCAAGCTACCAACAACCTAAAAAATGATCAGAACTGGAGAAATTACATATTGACATTGGGTGAAATCATGTAACTCTTAAGGACGTGTTGCAGACTTGTTGAATAGATTCATTTTTCTTGTTTTGTTTGTTTTTGATGAAATTGTGCTTTTCTCGTCGAGAAAAGGCGTTTAACGCGATAAAAAGGTTTAGTGCGTTATAAATACGGGCTAGCTTACCAAAAGTACAAATGTGAACTAAATAAGGCCGGGAGTCGTTTTTATTGCTTAAAACACGATTTCTCGACCAGAATATGCTTTTTCAAAAAAGCCATGTTCCCATGGCGAGAGACTCGTTTTCTGTGAGAAAATGCATTAAAAGGAGGGATTTCATCAGAAACACTATAAATACATATTGTACTTGTCTGAAAACGCACCTAACCTTGAAATAGAAGGTTTCTCACCAAAAAACACATTGGTGAAACCCCTATCTTAAGGCTCTGAGTGTTTGCACACATGTACAAACAGGCATGTTTAAACTATAACGTTTTTAGTGAAATCATGTTTCTCTCGAGGAGAAAACGCGTTTAAAGCCATAAAAAGATCTCACTGTGTTTTGGCATTGACCAAGCTACCAGCAAACCTAAAAAATGATCAGAACTGGAGAAATTACACATTGACATTGGGTGAAATCATGTAACTCTTAAGGACGTGTTGCAGACTTGTTGAATAGATTCATTTTTCTTGTTTTGTTTGTTTTTGATGAAATTGTGCTTTTCTCGTCGAGAAAAGGCGTTTAACGCGATAAAAAGGTTTAGTGCTTTATGAATACGGGCTAGCTTACCAAAAGTACAAATGTGAACTAAATAAGGCCGGGAGTCGTTTTTATTGCTTAAAACACGATTTCTCGACCAGAATATGCTTTTTCAAAAAAGCCATGTTCCCATGGCGAGAGACTTGTTTTCTGTGAGAAAATGCATTAAAAGGAGGGATTTCATCAGAAACACTATAAATACATATTGTACTTGTCTGAAAACGCACAGAACCTTGAAATAGAAGGTTTCTCACCAAAAAACACATTGGTGAAACCCCTATCTTAAGGCTCTGAGTGTTTGCACACATGTACAAACAGGCATGTTTAAACTATAACGTTTTTAGTGAAATCATGTTTCTCTCGAGGAGAAAACGCGTTTAAAGCCATAAAAAGATCTCACTGTGTTTTGGCATTGACCAAGCTACCAACAACCTAAAAAATGATCAGAACTGGAGAAATTACATATTGACATTGGGTGAAATCATGTAACTCTTAAGGACGTGTTGCAGACTTGTTGAATAGATTCATTTTTCTTGTTTTGTTTGTTTTTGATGAAATTGTGCTTTTCTCGTCGAGAAAAGGCGTTTAACGCGATAAAAAGGTTTAGTGCGTTATGAATACGGGCTAGCTTACCAAAAGTACAAATGTGAACTAAATAAGGCCGGGAGTCGTTTTTATTGCTTAAAACACGATTTCTCGACCAGAATATGCTTTTTCAAAAAAGCCATGTTCCCATGGCGAGAGACTCGTTTTCTGTGAGAAAATGCATTAAAAGGAGGGATTTTATCAGAAACACTATAAATACATATTGTACTTGTCTGAAAACGCACCTAACCTTGAAATAGAAGGTTTCTCACCAAAAAACTCATTGGTGAAACCCCTATCTTAAGGCTCTGAGTGTTTGCACACATGTACAAACAGGCATGTTTAAACTATAACGTTTTTAGTGAAATCATGTTTCTCTCGAGGAGAAAACGCGTTTAAAGCCATAAAAAGATCTCACTGTGTTTTGGAATTGACCAAGCTACCAACAACCTAAAAAATGATCAGAACTGGAGAAATTACATATTGACATTGGGTGAAATCATGTAACTCTTAAGGACGTGTTGCAGACTTGTTGAATAGATTCATTTTTCTTGTTTTGTTTGTTTTTGATGAAATTGTGCTTTTCTCGTCGAGAAAAGGCGTTTAACGCGATAAAAAGGTTTAGTGCGTTATAAATACGGGCTAGCTTACCAAAAGTACAAATGTGAACTAAATAAGGCCGGGAGTCGTTTTTATTGCTTAAAACACGATTTCTCGACCAGAATATGCTTTTTCAAAAAAGCCATGTTCCCATGGCGAGAGACTCGTTTTCTGTGAGAAAATGCATTAAAAGGAGGGATTTCATCAGAAACACTATAAATACATATTGTACTTGTCTGAAAACGCACCTAACCTTGAAATAGAAGGTTTCTCACCAAAAAACACATTGGTGAAACCCCTATCTTAAGGCTCTGAGTGTTTGCACACATGTACAAACAGGCATGTTTAAACTATAACGTTTTTAGTGAAATCATGTTTCTCTCGAGGAGAAAACGCGTTTAAAGCCATAAAAAGATCTCACTGTGTTTTGGCATTGACCAAGCTACCAGCAAACCTAAAAAATGATCAGAACTGGAGAAATTACACATTGACATTGGGTGAAATCATGTAACTCTTAAGGACGTGTTGCAGACTTGTTGAATAGATTCATTTTTCTTGTTTTGTTTGTTTTTGATGAAATTGTGCTTTTCTCGTCGAGAAAAGGCGTTTAACGCGATAAAAAGGTTTAGTGCGTTATGAATACGGGCTAGCTTACCAAAAGTACAAATGTGAACTAAATAAGGCCGGGAGTCGTTTTTATTGCTTAAAACACGATTTCTCGACCAGAATATGCTTTTTCAAAAAAGCCATGTTCCCATGGCGAGAGACTCGTTTTCTGTGAGAAAATGCACTAAAAGGAGGGATTTCATCAGAAACACTATAAATACATATTGTACTTGTCTGAAAACGCACAGAACCTTGAAATAGAAGGTTTCTCACCAAAAAACACATTGGTGAAACCCCTATCTTAAGGCTCTGAGTGTTTGCACACATGTACAAACAGGCATGTTTAAACTATAACGTTTTTAGTGAAATCATGTTTCTCTCGAGGAGAAAACGCGTTTAAAGCCATAAAAAGATCTCACTGTGTTTTGGCATTGACCAAGCTACCAACAACCTAAAAAATGATCAGAACTGGAGAAATTACATATTGACATTGGGTGAAATCATGTAACTCTTAAGGACGTGTTGCAGACTTGTTGAATAGATTCATATTTCTTGTTTTGTTTGTTTTTGATGAAATTGTGCTTTTCTCGTCGAGAAAAGGCGTTTAACGCGATAAAAAGGTTTAGTGCTTTATGAATACGGGCTAGCTTACCAAAAGTACAAATGTGAACTAAATAAGGCCGGGAGTCGTTTTTATTGCTTAAAACACGATTTCTCGACCAGAATATGCTTTTTCAAAAAAGCCATGTTCCCATGGCGAGAGACTTGTTTTCTGTGAGAAAATGCATTAAAAGGAGGGATTTCATCAGAAACACTATAAATACATATTGTACTTGTCTGAAAACGCACAGAACCTTGAAATAGAAGGTTTCTCACCAAAAAACACATGGGTGAAACCCCTATCTTAAGGCTCTGAGTGTTTGCACACATGTACAAACAGGCATGTTTAAACTATAACGTTTTTAGTGAAATCATGTTTCTCTCGAGGAGAAAACGCGTTTAAAGCCATAAAAAGATCTCACTGTGTTTTGGAATTGACCAAGCTACCAACAACCTAAAAAATGATCAGAACTGGAGAAATTACATATTGACATTGGGTGAAATCATGTAACTCTTAAGGACGTGTTGCAGACTTGTTGAATAGATTCATTTTTCTTGTTTTGTTTGTTTTTGATGAAATTGTGCTTTTCTCGTCGAGAAAAGGCGTTTAACGCGATAAAAAGGTTTAGTGCGTTATAAATACGGGCTAGCTTACCAAAAGTACAAATGTGAACTAAATAAGGCCGGGAGTCGTTTTTATTGCTTAAAACACGATTTCTCGACCAGAATATGCTTTTTCAAAAAAGCCATGTTCCCATGGCGAGAGACTCGTTTTCTGTGAGAAAATGCATTAAAAGGAGGGATTTCATCAGAAACACTATAAATACATATTGTACTTGTCTGAAAACGCACCTAACCTTGAAATAGAAGGTTTCTCACCAAAAAACACATTGGTGAAACCCCTATCTTAAGGCTCTGAGTGTTTGCACACATGTACAAACAGGCATGTTTAAACTATAACGTTTTTAGTGAAATCATGTTTCTCTCGAGGAGAAAACGCGTTTAAAGCCATAAAAAGATCTCACTGTGTTTTGGCATTGACCAAGCTACCAGCAAACCTAAAAAATGATCAGAACTGGAGAAATTACACATTGACATTGGGTGAAATCATGTAACTCTTAAGGACGTGTTGCAGACTTGTTGAATAGATTCATTTTTCTTGTTTTGTTTGTTTTTGATGAAATTGTGCTTTTCTCGTCGAGAAAAGGCGTTTAACGCGATAAAAAGGTTTAGTGCGTTATGAATACGGGCTAGCTTACCAAAAGTACAAATGTGAACTAAATAAGGCCGGGAGTCGTTTTTATTGCTTAAAACACGATTTCTCGACCAGAATATGCTTTTTCAAAAAAGCCATGTTCCCATGGCGAGAGACTCGTTTTCTGTGAGAAAATGCACTAAAAGGAGGGATTTCATCAGAAACACTATAAATACATATTGTACTTGTCTGAAAACGCACAGAACCTTGAAATAGAAGGTTTCTCACCAAAAAACACATTGGTGAAACCCCTATCTTAAGGCTCTGAGTGTTTGCACACATGTACAAACAGGCATGTTTAAACTATAACGTTTTTAGTGAAATCATGTTTCTCTCGAGGAGAAAACGCGTTTAAAGCCATAAAAAGATCTCACTGTGTTTTGGCATTGACCAAGCTACCAACAACCTAAAAAATGATCAGAACTGGAGAAATTACATATTGACATTGGGTGAAATCATGTAACTCTTAAGGACGTGTTGCAGACTTGTTGAATAGATTCATTTTTCTTGTTTTGTTTGTTTTTGATGAAATTGTGCTTTTCTCGTCGAGAAAAGGCGTTTAACGCGATAAAAAGGTTTAGTGCGTTATGAATACGGGCTAGCTTACCAAAAGTACAAATGTGAACTAAATAAGGCCGGGAGTCGTTTTTATTGCTTAAAACACGATTTCTCGACCAGAATATGCTTTTTCAAAAAAGCCATGTTCCCATGGCGAGAGACTCGTTTTCTGTGAGAAAATGCATTAAAAGGAGGGATTTCATCAGAAACACTATAAATACATATTGTACTTGTCTGAAAACGCACAGAACCTTGAAATAGAAGGTTTCTCACCAAAAAACACATTGGTGAAACCCCTATCTTAAGGCTCTGAGTGTTTGCACACATGTACAAACAGGCATGTTTAAACTATAACGTTTTTAGTGAAATCATGTTTCTCTCGAGGAGAAAACGCGTTTAAAGCCATAAAAAGATCTCACTGTGTTTTGGCATTGACCAAGCTACCAACAACCTAAAAAAATGATCAGAACTGGAGAAATTACACATTGACATTGGGTGAAATCATGTAACTCTTAAGGACGTGTTGCAGACTTGTTGAATAGATTCATTTTTCTTGTTTTGTTTGTTTTTGATGAAATTGCTTTTCTCGTCGAGAAAAGGCGTTTAACGCGATAAAAAGGTTTAGTGCGTTATGAATACGGGCTAGTTTACCAAAAGTACAAATGTGAACTAAATAAGGCCGGGAGTCGTTTTTATTGCTTAAAACACGATTTCTCGACCAGAATATGCTTTTTCAAAAAAGCCATGTTCCCATGGCGAGAGACTCGTTTTCTGTGAGAAAATGCATTAAAAGGAGGGATTTCATCAGAAACACTATAAATACATATTGTACTTGTCTGAAAACGCACAGAACCTTGAAATAGAAGGTTTCTCACCAAAAAACACATTGGTGAAACCCCTATCTTAAGGCTCTGAGTGTTTGCACACATGTACAAACAGGCATGTTTAAACTATAACGTTTTTAGTGAAATCATGTTTCTCTCGAGGAGAAAACGCGTTTAAAGCCATAAAAAGATCTCACTGTGTTTTGGCATTGACCAAGCTACCAACAACCTAAAAAATGATCAGAACTGGAGAAATTACATATTGACATTGGGTGAAATCATGTAACTCTTAAGGACGTGTTGCAGACTTGTTGAATAGATTCATTTTTCTTGTTTTGTTTGTTTTTGATGAAATTGTGCTTTTCTCGTCGAGAAAAGGCGTTTAACGCGATAAAAAGGTTTAGTGCGTTATAAATACGGGCTAGCTTACCAAAAGTACAAATGTGAACTAAATAAGGCCGGGAGTCGTTTTTATTGCTTAAAACACGATTTCTCGACCAGAATATGCTTTTTCAAAAAAGCCATGTTCCCATGGCGAGAGACTCGTTTTCTGTGAGAAAATGCATTAAAAGGAGGGATTTCATCAGAAACACTATAAATACATATTGTACTTGTCTGAAAACGCACCTAACCTTGAAATAGAAGGTTTCTCACCAAAAAACACATTGGTGAAACCCCTATCTTAAGGCTCTGAGTGTTTGCACACATGTACAAACAGGCATGTTTAAACTATAACGTTTTTAGTGAAATCATGTTTCTCTCGAGGAGAAAACGCGTTTAAAGCCATAAAAAGATCTCACTGTGTTTTGGCATTGACCAAGCTACCAGCAAACCTAAAAAATGATCAGAACTGGAGAAATTACACATTGACATTGGGTGAAATCATGTAACTCTTAAGGACGTGTTGCAGACTTGTTGAATAGATTCATTTTTCTTGTTTTGTTTGTTTTTGATGAAATTGTGCTTTTCTCGTCGAGAAAAGGCGTTTAACGCGATAAAAAGGTTAAGTGCTTTATGAATACGGGCTAGCTTACCAAAAGTACAAATGTGAACTAAATAAGGCCGGGAGTCGTTTTTATTGCTTAAAACACGATTTCTCGACCAGAATATGCTTTTTCAAAAAAGCCATGTTCCCATGGCGAGAGACTTGTTTTCTGTGAGAAAATGCATTAAAAGGAGGGATTTCATCAGAAACACTATAAATACATATTGTACTTGTCTGAAAACGCACAGAACCTTGAAATAGAAGGTTTCTCACCAAAAAACACATTGGTGAAACCCCTATCTTAAGGCTCTGAGTGTTTGCACACATGTACAAACAGGCATGTTTAAACTATAACGTTTTTAGTGAAATCATGTTTCTCTCGAGGAGAAAACGCGTTTAAAGCCATAAAAAGATCTCACTGTGTTTTGGCATTGACCAAGCTACCAACAACCTAAAAAATGATCAGAACTGGAGAAATTACATATTGACATTGGGTGAAATCATGTAACTCTTAAGGACGTGTTGCAGACTTGTTGAATAGATTCATTTTTCTTGTTTTGTTTGTTTTTGATGAAATTGTGCTTTTCTCGTTGAGAAAAGGCGTTTAACGCGATAAAAAGGTTTAGTGCGTTATAAATACGGGCTAGCTTACCAAAAGTACAAATGTGAACTAAATAAGGCCGGGAGTCGTTTTTATTGCTTAAAACACGATTTCTCGACCAGAATATGCTTTTTCAAAAAAGCCATGTTCCCATGGCGAGAGACTCGTTTTCTGTGAGAAAATGCATTAAAAGGAGGGATTTCATCAGAAACACTATAAATACATATTGTACTTGTCTGAAAACGCACCTAACCTTGAAATAGAAGGTTTCTCACCAAAAAACACATTGGTGAAACCCCTATCTTAAGGCTCTGAGTGTTTGCACACATGTACAAACAGGCATGTTTAAACTATAACGTTTTTAGTGAAATCATGTTTCTCTCGAGGAGAAAACGCGTTTAAAGCCATAAAAAGATCTCACTCTGTTTTGGCATTGACCAAGCTACCAGCAAACCTAAAAAATGATCAGAACTGGAGAAATTACACATTGACATTGGGTGAAATCATGTAACTCTTAAGGACGTGTTGCAGACTTGTTGAATAGATTCATTTTTCTTGTTTTGTTTGTTTTTGATGAAATTGTGCTTTTCTCGTCGAGAAAAGGCGTTTAACGCGATAAAAAGGTTTAGTGCGTTATGAATACGGGCTAGCTTACCAAAAGTACAAATGTGAACTAAATAAGGCCGGGAGTCGTTTTTATTGCTTAAAACACGATTTCTCGACCAGAATATGCTTTTTCAAAAAAGCCATGTTCCCATGGCGAGAGACTCGTTTTCTGTGAGAAAATGCATTAAAAGGAGGGATTTCATGAGAAACACTATAAATACATATTGTACTTGTCTGAAAACGCACAGAACCTTGAAATAGAAGGTTTCTCACCAAAAAACACATTGGTGAAACCCCTATCTTAAGGCTCTGAGTGTTTGCACACATGTACAAACAGGCATGTTTAAACTATAACGTTTTTAGTGAAATCATGTTTCTCTCGAGGAGAAAACGCGTTTAAAGCCATAAAAAGATCTCACTGTGTTTTGGCATTGACCAAGCTACCAACAACCTAAAAAATGATCAGAACTGGAGAAATTACATATTGACATTGGGTGAAATCATGTAACTCTTAAGGACGTGTTGCAGACTTGTTGAATAGATTCATTTTTCTTGTTTTGTTTGTTTTTGATGAAATTGTGCTTTTCTCGTCGAGAAAAGGCGTTTAACGCGATAAAAAGGTTTAGTGCGTTATGAATACGGGCTAGCTTACCAAAAGTACAAATGTGAACTAAATAAGGCCGGGAGTCGTTTTTATTGCTTAAAACACGATTTCTCGACCAGAATATGCTTTTTCAAAAAAGCCATGTTCCCATGGCGAGAGACTCGTTTTCTGTGAGAAAATGCATTAAAAGGAGGGATTTCATCAGAAACACTATAAATACATATTGTACTTGTCTGAAAACGCACCTAACCTTGAAATAGAAGGTTTCTCACCAAAAAACACATTGGTGAAACCCCTATCTTAAGGCTCTGAGTGTTTGCACACATGTACAAACAGGCATGTTTAAACTATAACGTTTTTAGTGAAATCATGTTTCTCTCGAGGAAAAAACGCGTTTAAAGCCATAAAAAGATCTCACTGTGTTTTGGCATTGACCAAGCTACCAGCAAACCTAAAAAATGATCAGAACTGGAGAAATTACACATTGACATTGGGTGAAATCATGTAACTCTTAAGGACGTGTTGCAGACTTGTTGAATAGATTCATTTTTCTTGTTTTGTTTGTTTTTGATGAAATTGTGCTTTTCTCGTCGAGAAAAGGCGTTTAACGCGATAAAAAGGTTTAGTGCGTTATGAATACGGGCTAGCTTACCAAAAGTACAAATGTGAACTAAATAAGGCCGGGAGTCGTTTTTATTGCTTAAAACACGATGTCTCGACCAGAATATGCTTTTTCAAAAAAGCCATGTTCCCATGGCGAGAGACTTGTTTTCTGTGAGAAAATGCATTAAAAGGAGGGATTTCATCAGAAACACTATAAATACATATTGTACTTGTCTGAAAACGCACAGAACCTTGAAATAGAAGGTTTCTCACCAAAAAACACATTGGTGAAACCCCTATCTTAAGGCTCTGAGTGTTTGCACACATGTACAAACAGGCATGTTTAAACTATAACGTTTTTAGTGAAATCATGTTTCTCTCGAGGAGAAAACGCGTTTAAAGCCATAAAAAGATCTCACTGTGTTTTGGCATTGACCAAGCTACCAACAACCTAAAAAATGATCAGAACTGGAGAAATTACATATTGACATTGGGTGAAATCATGTAACTCTTAAGGACGTGTTGCAGACTTGTTGAATAGATTCATTTTTCTTGTTTTGTTTGTTTTTGATGAAATTGCTTTTCTCGTCGAGAAAAGGCGTTTAACGCGATAAAAAGGTTTAGTGCGTTATGAATACGGGCTAGCTTACCAAAAGTACAAATGTGAACTAAATAAGGCCGGGAGTCGTTTTTATTGCTTAAAACACGATTTCTCGACCAGAATATGCTTTTTCAAAAAAGCCATGTTCCCATGGCGAGAGACTCGTTTTCTGTGAGAAAATGCATTAAAAGGAGGGATTTCATGAGAAACACTATAAATACATATTGTACTTGTCTGAAAACGCACAGAACCTTGAAATAGAAGGTTTCTCACCAAAAAACACATTGGTGAAACCCCTATCTTAAGGCTCTGAGTGTTTGCACACATGTACAAACAGGCATGTTTAAACTATAACGTTTTTAGTGACATCATGTTTCTCTCGAAGAGAAAACGCGTTTAAAGCCATAAAAAGATCTCACTGTGTTTTGGCATTGACCAAGCTACCAACAACCTAAAAAATGATCAGAACTGGAGAAATTACATATTGACATTGGGTGAAATCATGTAACTCTTAAGGACGTGTTGCAGACTTGTTGAATAGATTCATTTTTCTTGTTTTGTTTGTTTTTGATGAAATTGTGCTTTTCTCGTCGAGAAAAGGCGTTTAACGCGATAAAAAGGTTTAGTGCTTTATGAATACGGGCTAGCTTACCAAAAGTACAAATGTGAACTAAATAAGGCCGGGAGTCGTTTTTATTGCTTAAAACACGATTTCTCGACCAGAATATGCTTTTTCAAAAAAGCCATGTTCCCATGGCGAGAGACTTGTTTTCTGTGAGAAAATGCACTAAAAGGAGGGATTTCATCAGAAACACTATAAATACATATTGTACTTGTCTGAAAACGCACAGAACCTTGAAATAGAAGGTTTCTCACCAAAAAACACATTGGTGAAACCCCTATCTTAAGGCTCTGAGTGTTTGCACACATGTACAAACAGGCATGTTTAAACTATAACGTTTTTAGTGAAATCATGTTTCTCTCGAGGAGAAAACGCGTTTAAAGCCATAAAAAGATCTCACTGTGTTTTGGCATTGACCAAGCTACCAACAACCTAAAAAATGATCAGAACTGGAGAAATTACATATTGACATTGGGTGAAATCATGTAACTCTTAAGGACGTGTTGCAGACTTGTTGAATAGATTCATTTTTCTTGTTTTGTTTGTTTTTGATGAAATTGTGCTTTTCTCGTCGAGAAAAGGCGTTTAACGCGATAAAAAGGTTTAGTGCGTTATAAATACGGGCTAGCTTACCAAAAGTACAAATGTGAACTAAATAAGGCCGGGAGTCGTTTTTATTGCTTAAAACACGATTTCTCGACCAGAATATGCTTTTTCAAAAAAGCCATGTTCCCATGGCGAGAGACTCGTTTTCTGTGAGAAAATGCATTAAAAGGAGGGATTTCATCAGAAACACTATAAATACATATTGTACTTGTCTGAAAACGCACCTAACCTTGAAATAGAAGGTTTCTCATCAAAAAACACATTGGTGAAACCCCTATCTTAAGGCTCTGAGTGTTTGCACACATGTACAAACAGGCATGTTTAAACTATAACGTTTTTAGTGAAATCATGTTTCTCTCGAGGAGAAAACGCGTTTAAAGCCATAAAAAGATCTCACTGTGTTTTGGCATTGACCAAGCTACCAGCAAACCTAAAAAATGATCAGAACTGGAGAAATTACACATTGACATTGGGTGAAATCATGTAACTCTTAAGGACGTGTTGCAGACTTGTTGAATAGATTCATTTTTCTTGTTTTGTTTGTTTTTGATGAAATTGCTTTTCTCGTCGAGAAAAGGCGTTTAACGCGATAAAAAGGTTTAGTGCGTTATGAATACGGGCTAGCTTACCAAAAGTACAAATGTGAACTAAATAAGGCCGGGAGTCGTTTTTATTGCTTAAAACACGATTTCTCGACCAGAATATGCTTTTTCAAAAAAGCCATGTTCCCATGGCGAGAGACTCGTTTTCTGTGAGAAAATGCATTAAAAGGAGGGATTTCATGAGAAACACTATAAATACATATTGTACTTGTCTGAAAACGCACAGAACCTTGAAATAGAAGGTTTCTCACCAAAAAACACATTGGTGAAACCCCTATCTTAAGGCTCTGAGTGTTTGCACACATGTACAAACAGGCATGTTTAAACTATAACGTTTTTAGTGAAATCATGTTTCTCTCGAGGAGAAAACGCGTTTAAAGCCATAAAAAGATCTCACTGTGTTTTGGCATTGACCAAGCTACCAACAACCTAAAAAATGATCAGAACTGGAGAAATTACATATTGACATTGGGTGAAATCATGTAACTCTTAAGGACGTGTTGCAGACTTGTTGAATAGATTCATATTTCTTGTTTTGTTTGTTTTTGATGAAATTGTGCTTTTCTCGTCGAGAAAAGGCGTTTAACGCGATAAAAAGGTTTAGTGCGTTATGAATACGGGCTAGCTTACCAAAAGTACAAATGTGAACTAAATAAGGCCGGGAGTCGTTTTTATTGCTTAAAACACGATGTCTCGACCAGAATATGCTTTTTCAAAAAAGCCATGTTCCCATGGCGAGAGACTTGTTTTCTGTGAGAAAATGCATTAAAAGGAGGGATTTCATCAGAAACACTATAAATACATATTGTACTTGTCTGAAAACGCACCTAACCTTGAAATAGAAGGTTTCTCACCAAAAAACACATTGGTGAAACCCCTATCTTAAGGCTCTGAGTGTTTGCACACATGTACAAACAGGCATGTTTAAACTATAACGTTTTTAGTGAAATCATGTTTCTCTCGAGGAGAAAACGCGTTTAAAGCCATAAAAAGATCTCACTGTGTTTTGGCATTGACCAAGCTACCAACAACCTAAAAAATGATCAGAACTGGAGAAATTACATATTGACATTGGGTGAAATCATGTAACTCTTAAGGACGTGTTGCAGACTTGTTGAATAGATTCATTTTTCTTGTTTTGTTTGTTTTTGATGAAATGGTGCTTTTCTCGTCGAGAAAAGGCGTTTAACGCGATAAAAAGGTTTAGTGCGTTATGAATACGGGCTAGCTTACCAAAAGTACAAATGTGAACTAAATAAGGCCGGGAGTCGTTTTTTTTGCTTAAAACACGATTTCTCGACCAGAATATGCTTTTTCAAAAAAGCCATGTTCCCATGGCGAGAGACTCGTTTTCTGTGAGAAAATGCATTAAAAGGAGGGATTTCATGAGAAACACTATAAATACATATTGTACTTGTCTGAAAACGCACAGAACCTTGAAATAGAAGGTTTCTCACCAAAAAACACATTGGTGAAACCCCTATCTTAAGGCTCTGAGTGTTTGCACACATGTACAAGCAGGCATGTTTAAACTATAACGTTTTTAGTGAAATCATGTTTCTCTCGAGGAGAAAACGCGTTTAAAGCCATAAAAAGATCTCACTGTGTTTTGGCATTGACCAAGCTACCAACAACCTAAAAAAATGATCAGAACTGGAGAAATTACACATTGACATTGGGTGAAATCATGTAACTCTTAAGGACGTGTTGCAGACTTGTTGAATAGATTCATTTTTCTTGTTTTGTTTGTTTTTGATGAAATTGCTTTTCTCGTCGAGAAAAGGCGTTTAACGCGATAAAAAGGTTTAGTGCGTTATGAATACGGGCTAGCTTACCAAAAGTACAAATGTGAACTAAATAAGGCCGGGAGTCGTTTTTATTGCTTAAAACACGATTTCTCGACCAGAATATGCTTTTTCAAAAAAGCCATGTTCCCATGGCGAGAGACTCGTTTTCTGTGAGAAAATGCATTAAAAGGAGGGATTTCATCAGAAACACTATAAATACATATTGTACTTGTCTGAAAACGCACAGAACCTTGAAATAGAAGGTTTCTCACCAAAAAACACATTGGTGAAACCCCTATCTTAAGGCTCTGAGTGTTTGCACACATGTACAAACAGGCATGTTTAAACTATAACGTTTTTAGTGAAATCATGTTTCTCTCGAGGAGAAAACGCGTTTAAAGCCATAAAAAGATCTCACTGTGTTTTGGCATTGACCAAGCTACCAACAACCTAAAAAATGATCAGAACTGGAGAAATTACATATTGACATTGGGTGAAATCATGTAACTCTTAAGGACGTGTTGCAGACTTGTTGAATAGATTCATATTTCTTGTTTTGTTTGTTTTTGATGAAATTGTGCTTTTCTCGTCGAGAAAAGGCGTTTAACGCGATAAAAAGGTTTAGTGCGTTATGAATACGGGCTAGCTTACCAAAAGTACAAATGTGAACTAAATAAGGCCGGGAGTCGTTTTTATTGCTTAAAACACGATGTCTCGACCAGAATATGCTTTTTCAAAAAAGCCATGTTCCCATGGCGAGAGACTTTTTTTCTGTGAGAAAATGCATTAAAAGGAGGGATTTCATCAGAAACACTATAAATACATATTGTACTTGTCTGAAAACGCACAGAACCTTGAAATAGAAGGTTTCTCACCAAAAAACACATTGGTGAAACCCCTATCTTAAGGCTCTGAGTGTTTGCACACATGTACAAACAGGCATGTTTAAACTATAACGTTTTTAGTGAAATCATGTTTCTCTCGAGGAGAAAACGCGTTTAAAGCCATAAAAAGATCTCACTGTGTTTTGGCATTGACCAAGCTACCAACAACCTAAAAAATGATCAGAACTGGAGAAATTACATATTGACATTGGGTGAAATCATGTAACTCTTAAGGACGTGTTGCAGACTTGTTGAATAGATTCATTTTTCTTGTTTTGTTTGTTTTTGATGAAATTGTGCTTTTCTCGTCGAGAAAGGGCGTTTAACGCGATAAAAAGGTTTAGTGCGTTATGAATACGGGCTAGCTTACCAAAAGTACAAATGTGAACTAAATAAGGCCGGGAGTCGTTTTTATTGCTTAAAACACGATTTCTCGACCAGAATATGCTTTTTCAAAAAAGCCATGTTCCCATGGCGAGAGACTCGTTTTCTGTGAGAAAATGCATTAAAAGGAGGGATTTCATCAGAAACACTATAAATACATATTGTACTTGTCTGAAAACGCACAGAACCTTGAAATAGAAGGTTTCTCACCAAAAAACACATTGGTGAAACCCCTATCTTAAGGCTCTGAGTGTTTGCACACATGTACAAACAGGCATGTTTAAACTATAACGTTTTTAGTGAAATCATGTTTCTCTCGAGGAGAAAACGCGTTTAAAGCCATAAAAAGATCTCACTGTGTTTTGGCATTGACCAAGCTACCAACAACCTAAAAAATGATCAGAACTGGAGAAATTACACATTGACATTGGGTGAAATAATGTAACTCTTAAGGACGTGTTGCAGACTTGTTGAATAGATTCATTTTTCTTGTTTTGTTTGTTTTTGATGAAATGGTGCTTTTCTCGTCGAGAAAAGGCGTTTAACGCGATAAAAAGGTTTAGTGCGTTATGAATACGGGCTAGCTTACCAAAAGTACAAATGTGAACTAAATAAGGCCGGGAGTCGTTTTTTTTGCTTAAAACACGATTTCTCGACCAGAATATGCTTTTTCAAAAAAGCCATGTTCCCATGGCGAGAGACTCGTTTTCTGTGAGAAAATGCATTAAAAGGAGGGATTTCATGAGAAACACTATAAATACATATTGTACTTGTCTGAAAACGCACAGAACCTTGAAATAGAAGGTTTCTCACCAAAAAACACATTGGTGAAACCCCTATCTTAAGGCTCTGAGTGTTTGCACACATGTACAAACAGGCATGTTTAAACTATAACGTTTTTAGTGAAATCATGTTTCTCTCGAGGAGAAAACGCGTTTAAAGCCATAAAAAGATCTCACTGTGTTTTGGCATTGACCAAGCTACCAACAACCTAAAAAATGATCAGAACTGGAGAAATTACATATTGACATTGGGTGAAATCATGTAACTCTTAAGGACGTGTTGCAGACTTGTTGAATAGATTCATTTTTCTTGTTTTGTTTGTTTTTGATGAAATGGTGCTTTTCTCGTCGAGAAAAGGCGTTTAACGCGATAAAAAGGTTTAGTGCGTTATGAATACGGGCTAGCTTACCAAAAGTACAAATGTGAACTAAATAAGGCCGGGAGTCGTTTTTTTTGCTTAAAACACGATTTCTCGACCAGAATATGCTTTTTCAAAAAAGCCATGTTCCCATGGCGAGAGACTCGTTTTCTGTGAGAAAATGCATTAAAAGGAGGGATTTCATGAGAAACACTATAAATACATATTGTACTTGTCTGAAAACGCACAGAACCTTGAAATAGAAGGTTTCTCACCAAAAAACACATTGGTGAAACCCCTATCTTAAGGCTCTGAGTGTTTGCACACATGTACAAACAGGCATGTTTAAACTATAACGTTTTTAGTGAAATCATGTTTCTCTCGAGGAGAAAACGCGTTTAAAGCCATAAAAAGATCTCACTGTGTTTTGGCATTGACCAAGCTACCAACAACCTAAAAAATGATCAGAACTGGAGAAATTACATATTGACATTGGGTGAAATCATGTAACTCTTAAGGACGTGTTGCAGACTTGTTGAATAGATTCATTTTTCTTGTTTTGTTTGTTTTTGATGAAATTGCTTTTCTCGTCGAGAAAAGGCGTTTAACGCGATAAAAAGGTTTAGTGCGTTATGAATACGGGCTAGCTTACCAAAAGTACAAATGTGAACTAAATAAGGCCGGGAGTCGTTTTTTTTGCTTAAAACACGATTTCTCGACCAGAATATGCTTTTTCAAAAAAGCCATGTTCCCATGGCGAGAGACTCGTTTTCTGTGAGAAAATGCATTAAAAGGAGGGATTTCATGAGAAACACTATAAATACATATTGTACTTGTCTGAAAACGCACAGAACCTTGAAATAGAAGGTTTCTCACCAAAAAACACATTGGTGAAACCCCTATCTTAAGGCTCTGAGTGTTTGCACACATGTACAAGCAGGCATGTTTAAACTATAACGTTTTTAGTGAAATCATGTTTCTCTCGAGGAGAAAACGCGTTTAAAGCCATAAAAAGATCTCACTGTGTTTTGGCATTGACCAAGCTACCAACAACCTAAAAAAATGATCAGAACTGGAGAAATTACACGTTGACATTGGGTGAAATCATGTAACTCTTAAGGACGTGTTGCAGACTTGTTGAATAGATTCATTTTTCTTGTTTTGTTTGTTTTTGATGAAATTGCTTTTCTCGTCGAGAAAAGGCGTTTAACGCGATAAAAAGGTTTAGTGCGTTATGAATACGGGCTAGCTTACCAAAAGTACAAATGTGAACTAAATAAGGCCGGGAGTCGTTTTTATTGCTTAAAACACGATTTCTCGACCAGAATATGCTTTTTCAAAAAAGCCATGTTCCCATGGCGAGAGACTCGTTTTCTGTGAGAAAATGCATTAAAAGGAGGGATTTCATGAGAAACACTATAAATACATATTGTACTTGTCTGAAAACGCACAGAACCTTGAAATAGAAGGTTTCTCACCAAAAAACACATTGGTGAAACCCCTATCTTAAGGCTCTGAGTGTTTGCACACATGTACAAACAGGCATGTTTAAACTATAACGTTTTTAGTGAAATCATGTTTCTCTCGAGGAGAAAACGCGTTTAAAGCCATAAAAAGATCTCACTGTGTTTTGGCATTGACCAAGCTACCAACAACCTAAAAAATGATCAGAACTGGAGAAATTACATATTGACATTGGGTGAAATCATGTAACTCTTAAGGACGTGTTGCAGACTTGTTGAATAGATTCATTTTTCTTGTTTTGTTTGTTTTTGATGAAATTGTGCTTTTCTCGTCGAGAAAAGGCGTTTAACGCGATAAAAAGGTTTAGTGCGTTATGAATACGGGCTAGCTTACCAAAAGTACAAATGTGAACTAAATAAGGCCGGGAGTCGTTTTTATTGCTTAAAACACGATTTCTCGACCAGAATATGCTTTTTCAAAAAAGCCATGTTCCCATGGCGAGAGACTCGTTTTCTGTGAGAAAATGCATTAAAAGGAGGGATTTCATCAGAAACACTATAAATACATATTGTACTTGTCTGAAAACGCACCTAACCTTGAAATAGAAGGTTTCTCACCAAAAAACACATTGGTGAAACCCCTATCTTAAGGCTCTGAGTGTTTGCACACATGTACAAACAGGCATGTTTAAACTATAACGTTTTTAGTGAAATCATGTTTCTCTCGAGGAGAAAACGCGTTTAAAGCCATAAAAAGATCTCACTGTGTTTTGGCATTGACCAAGCTACCAGCAAACCTAAAAAATGATCAGAACTGGAGAAATTACACATTGACATTGGGTGAAATCATGTAACTCTTAAGGACGTGTTGCAGACTTGTTGAATAGATTCATTTTTCTTGTTTTGTTTGTTTTTGATGAAATTGCTTTTCTCGTCGAGAAAAGGCGTTTAACGCGATAAAAAGGTTTAGTGCGTTATGAATACGGGCTAGCTTACCAAAAGTACAAATGTGAACTAAATAAGGCCGGGAGTCGTTTTTATTGCTTAAAACACGATTTCTCGACCAGAATATGCTTTTTCAAAAAAGCCATGTTCCCATGGCGAGAGACTCGTTTTCTGTGAGAAAATGCATTAAAAGGAGGGATTTCATGAGAAACACTATAAATACATATTGTACTTGTCTGAAAACGCACAGAACCTTGAAATAGAAGGTTTCTCACCAAAAAACACATTGGTGAAACCCCTATCTTAAGGCTCTGAGTGTTTGCACACATGTACAAACAGGCATGTTTAAACTATAACGTTTTTAGTGACATCATGTTTCTCTCGAAGAGAAAACGCGTTTAAAGCCATAAAAAGATCTCACTGTGTTTTGGCATTGACCAAGCTACCAACAACCTAAAAAATGATCAGAACTGGAGAAATTACATATTGACATTGGGTGAAATCATGTAACTCTTAAGGACGTGTTGCAGACTTGTTGAATAGATTCATATTTCTTGTTTTGTTTGTTTTTGATGAAATTGTGCTTTTCTCGTCGAGAAAAGGCGTTTAACGCGATAAAAAGGTTTAGTGCTTTATGAATACGGGCTAGCTTACCAAAAGTACAAATGTGAACTAAATAAGGCCGGGAGTCGTTTTTATTGCTTAAAACACGATTTCTCGACCAGAATATGCTTTTTCAAAAAAGCCATGTTCCCATGGCGAGAGACTTGTTTTCTGTGAGAAAATGCATTAAAAGGAGGGATTTCATCAGAAACACTATAAATACATATTGTACTTGTCTGAAAACGCACAGAACCTTGAAATAGAAGGTTTCTCACCAAAAAACACATTGGTGAAACCCCTATCTTAAGGCTCTGAGTGTTTGCACACATGTACAAACAGGCATGTTTAAACTATAACGTTTTTAGTGAAATCATGTTTCTCACGAGGAGAAAACGCGTTTAAAGCCATAAAAAGATCTCACTGTGTTTTGGCATTGACCAAGCTACCAACAACCTAAAAAATGATCAGAACTGGAGAAATTACATATTGACATTGGGTGAAATCATGTAACTCTTAAGGACGTGTTGCAGACTTGTTGAATAGATTCATTTTTCTTGTTTTGTTTGTTTTTGATGAAATTGTGCTTTTCTCGTCGAGAAAAGGCGTTTAACGCGATAAAAAGGTTTAGTGCGTTATAAATACGGGCTAGCTTACCAAAAGTACAAATGTGAACTAAATAAGGCCGGGAGTCGTTTTTATTGCTTAAAACACGATTTCTCGACCAGAATATGCTTTTTCAAAAAAGCCATGTTCCCATGGCGAGAGACTCGTTTTCTGTGAGAAAATGCATTAAAAGGAGGGATTTCATCAGAAACACTATAAATACATATTGTACTTGTCTGAAAACGCACCTAACCTTGAAATAGAAGGTTTCTCACCAAAAAACACATTGGTGAAACCCCTATCTTAAGGCTCTGAGTGTTTGCACACATGTACAAACAGGCATGTTTAAACTATAACGTTTTTAGTGAAATCATGTTTCTCTCGAGGAGAAAACGCGTTTAAAGCCATAAAAAGATCTCACTCTGTTTTGGCATTGACCAAGCTACCAGCAAACCTAAAAAATGATCAGAACTGGAGAAATTACACATTGACATTGGGTGAAATCATGTAACTCTTAAGGACGTGTTGCAGACTTGTTGAATAGATTCATTTTTCTTGTTTTGTTTGTTTTTGATGAAATTGTGCTTTTCTCGTCGAGAAAAGGCGTTTAACGCGATAAAAAGGTTTAGTGCGTTATGAATACGGGCTAGCTTACCAAAAGTACAAATGTGAACTAAATAAGGCCGGGAGTCGTTTTTATTGCTTAAAACACGATGTCTCGACCGGAATATGCTTTTTCAAAAAAGCCATGTTCCCATGGCGAGAGACTTGTTTTCTGTGAGAAAATGCATTAAAAGGAGGGATTTCATCAGAAACACTATAAATACATATTGTACTTGTCTGAAAACGCACAGAACCTTGAAATAGAAGGTTTCTCACCAAAAAACACATTGGTGAAACCCCTATCTTAAGGCTCTGAGTGTTTGCACACATGTACAAACAGGCATGTTTAAACTATAACGTTTTTAGTGAAATCATGTTTCTCTCGAGGAGAAAACGCGTTTAAAGCCATAAAAAGATCTCACTGTGTTTTGGCATTGACCAAGCTACCAACAACCTAAAAAATGATCAGAACTGGAGAAATTACATATTGACATTGGGTGAAATCATGTAACTCTTAAGGACGTGTTGCAGACTTGTTGAATAGATTCATTTTTCTTGTTTTGTTTGTTTTTGATGAAATTGCTTTTCTCGTCGAGAAAAGGCGTTTAACGCGATAAAAAGGTTTAGTGCGTTATGAATACGGGCTAGCTTACCAAAAGTACAAATGTGAACTAAATAAGGCCGGGAGTCGTTTTTATTGCTTAAAACACGATTTCTCGACCAGAATATGCTTTTTCAAAAAAGCCATGTTCCCATGGCGAGAGACTCGTTTTCTGTGAGAAAATGCATTAAAAGGAGGGATTTCATGAGAAACACTATAAATACATATTGTACTTGTCTGAAAACGCACAGAACCTTGAAATAGAAGGTTTCTCACCAAAAAACACATTGGTGAAACCCCTATCTTAAGGCTCTGAGTGTTTGCACACATGTACAAACAGGCATGTTTAAACTATAACGTTTTTAGTGACATCATGTTTCTCTCGAAGAGAAAACGCGTTTAAAGCCATAAAAAGATCTCACTGTGTTTTGGCATTGACCAAGCTACCAACAACCTAAAAAATGATCAGAACTGGAGAAATTACATATTGACATTGGGTGAAATCATGTAACTCTTAAGGACGTGTTGCAGACTTGTTGAATAGATTCATATTTCTTGTTTTGTTTGTTTTTGATGAAATTGTGCTTTTCTCGTCGAGAAAAGGCGTTTAACGCGATAAAAAGGTTTAGTGCTTTATGAATACGGGCTAGCTTACCAAAAGTACAAATGTGAACTAAATAAGGCCGGGAGTCGTTTTTATTGCTTAAAACACGATTTCTCGACCAGAATATGCTTTTTCAAAAAAGCCATGTTCCCATGGCGAGAGACTTGTTTTCTGTGAGAAAATGCATTAAAAGGAGGGATTTCATCAGAAACACTATAAATACATATTGTACTTGTCTGAAAACGCACCTAACCTTGAAATAGAAGGTTTCTCACCAAAAAACACATTGGTGAAACCCCTATCTTAAGGCTCTGAGTGTTTGCACACGTGTACAAACAGGCATGTTTAAACTATAACGTTTTTAGTGAAATCATGTTTCTCTCGAGGAGAAAACGCGTTTAAAGCCATAAAAAGATCTCACTGTGTTTTGGCATTGACCAAGCTACCAGCAAACCTAAAAAAATGATCAGAACTGGAGAAATTACACATTGACATTGGGTGAAATCATGTAACTCTTAAGGACGTGTTGCAGACTTGTTGAATAGATTCATTTTTCTTGTTTTGTTTGTTTTTGATGAAATTGTGCTTTTCTCGTCGAGAAAAGGCGTTTAACGCGATAAAAAGGTTTAGTGCGTTATGAATACGGGCTAGCTTACCAAAAGTACAAATGTGAACTAAATAAGGCCGGGAGTCGTTTTTATTGCTTAAAACACGATTTCTCGACCAGAATATGCTTTTTCAAAAAAGCCATGTTCCCATGGCGAGAGACTCGTTTTCTGTGAGAAAATGCATTAAAAGGAGGGATTTCATCAGAAACACTATAAATACATATTGTACTTGTCTGAAAACGCACAGAACCTTGAAATAGAAGGTTTCTCACCAAAAAACACATTGGTGAAACCCCTATCTTAAGGCTCTGAGTGTTTGCACACATGTACAAACAGGCATGTTTAAACTATAACGTTTTTAGTGAAATCATGTTTCTCTCGAGGAGAAAACGCGTTTAAAGCCATAAAAAGATCTCACTGTGTTTTGGCATTGACCAAGCTACCAACAACCTAAAAAATGATCAGAACTGGAGAAATTACATATTGACATTGGGTGAAATCATGTAACTCTTAAGGACGTGTTGCAGACTTGTTGAATAGATTCATTTTTCTTGTTTTGTTTGTTTTTGATGAAATTGCTTTTCTCGTCGAGAAAAGGCGTTTAACGCGATAAAAAGGTTTAGTGCGTTATGAATACGGGCTAGCTTACCAAAAGTACAAATGTGAACTAAATAAGGCCGGGAGTCGTTTTTATTGCTTAAAACACGATTTCTCGACCAGAATATGCTTTTTCAAAAAAGCCATGTTCCCATGGCGAGAGACTCGTTTTCTGTGAGAAAATGCATTAAAAGGAGGGATTTCATGAGAAACACTATAAATACATATTGTACTTGTCTGAAAACGCACAGAACCTTGAAATAGAAGGTTTCTCACCAAAAAACACATTGGTGAAACCCCTATCTTAAGGCTCTGAGTGTTTGCACACATGTACAAACAGGCATGTTTAAACTATAACGTTTTTAGTGAAATCATGTTTCTCTCGAGGAGAAAACGCGTTTAAAGCCATAAAAAGATCTCACTGTGTTTTGGCATTGACCAAGCTACCAACAACCTAAAAAATGATCAGAACTGGAGAAATTACATATTGACATTGGGTGAAATCATGTAACTCTTAAGGACGTGTTGCAGACTTGTTGAATAGATTCATTTTTCTTGTTTTGTTTGTTTTTGATGAAATTGTGCTTTTCTCGTCGAGAAAGGGCGTTTAACGCGATAAAAAGGTTTAGTGCGTTATGAATACGGGCTAGCTTACCAAAAGTACAAATGTGAACTAAATAAGACCGGGAGTCGTTTTTTTTGCTTAAAACACGATTTCTCGACCAGAATATGCTTTTTCAAAAAAGCCATGTTTCCATGGCGAGAGACTCGTTTTCTGTGAGAAAATGCATTAAAAGGAGGGATTTCATGAGAAACACTATAAATACATATTGTACTTGTCTGAAAACGCACAGAACCTTGAAATAGAAGGTTTCTCACCAAAAAACACATTGGTGAAACCCCTATCTTAAGGCTCTGAGTGTTTGCACACATGTACAAACAGGCATGTTTAAACTATAACGTTTTTAGTGAAATCATGTTTCTCTCGAGGAGAAAACGCGTTTAAAGCCATAAAAAGATCTCACTGTGTTTTGGCATTGACCAAGCTACCAACAACCTAAAAAATGATCAGAACTGGAGAAATTACATATTGACATTGGGTGAAATCATGTAACTCTTAAGGACGTGTTGCAGACTTGTTGAATAGATTCATTTTTCTTGTTTTGTTTGTTTTTGATGAAATTGCTTTTCTCGTCGAGAAAAGGCGTTTAACGCGATAAAAAGGTTTAGTGCGTTATGAATACGGGCTAGCTTACCAAAAGTACAAATGTGAACTAAATAAGGCCGGGAGTCGTTTTTTTTGCTTAAAACACGATTTCTCGACCAGAATATGCTTTTTCAAAAAAGCCATGTTCCCATGGCGAGAGACTCGTTTTCTGTGAGAAAATGCATTAAAAGGAGGGATTTCATGAGAAACACTATAAATACATATTGTACTTGTCTGAAAACGCACAGAACCTTGAAATAGAAGGTTTCTCACCAAAAAACACATTGGTGAAACCCCTATCTTAAGGCTCTGAGTGTTTGCACACATGTACAAGCAGGCATGTTTAAACTATAACGTTTTTAGTGAAATCATGTTTCTCTCGAGGAGAAAACGCGTTTAAAGCCATAAAAAGATCTCACTGTGTTTTGGCATTGACCAAGCTACCAACAACCTAAAAAAATGATCAGAACTGGAGAAATTACACGTTGACATTGGGTGAAATCATGTAACTCTTAAGGACGTGTTGCAGACTTGTTGAATAGATTCATTTTTCTTGTTTTGTTTGTTTTTGATGAAATTGCTTTTCTCGTCGAGAAAAGGCGTTTAACGCGATAAAAAGGTTTAGTGCGTTATGAATACGGGCTAGCTTACCAAAAGTACAAATGTGAACTAAATAAGGCCGGGAGTCGTTTTTATTGCTTAAAACACGATTTCTCGACCAGAATATGCTTTTTCAAAAAAGCCATGTTCCCATGGCGAGAGACTCGTTTTCTGTGAGAAAATGCATTAAAAGGAGGGATTTCATCAGAAACACTATAAATACATATTGTACTTGTCTGAAAACGCACAGAACCTTGAAATAGAAGGTTTCTCACCAAAAAACACATTGGTGAAACCCCTATCTTAAGGCTCTGAGTGTTTGCACACATGTACAAACAGGCATGTTTAAACTATAACGTTTTTAGTGAAATCATGTTTCTCTCGAGGAGAAAACGCGTTTAAAGCCATAAAAAGATCTCACTGTGTTTTGGCATTGACCAAGCTACCAACAACCTAAAAAATGATCAGAACTGGAGAAATTACATATTGACATTGGGTGAAATCATGTAACTCTTAAGGACGTGTTGCAGACTTGTTGAATAGATTCATTTTTCTTGTTTTGTTTGTTTTTGATGAAATTGTGCTTTTCTCGTCGAGAAAAGGCGTTTAACGCGATAAAAAGGTTTAGTGCGTTATGAATACGGGCTAGCTTACCAAAAGTACAAATGTGAACTAAATAAGGCCGGGAGTCGTTTTTATTGCTTAAAACACGATTTCTCGACCAGAATATGCTTTTTCAAAAAAGCCATGTTCCCATGGCGAGAGACTCGTTTTCTGTGAGAAAATGCATTAAAAGGAGGGATTTCATCAGAAACACTATAAATACATATTGTACTTGTCTGAAAACGCACCTAACCTTGAAATAGAAGGTTTCTCACCAAAAAACACATTGGTGAAACCCCTATCTTAAGGCTCTGAGTGTTTGCACACATGTACAAACAGGCATGTTTAAACTATAACGTTTTTAGTGAAATCATGTTTCTCTCGAGGAGAAAACGCGTTTAAAGCCATAAAAAGATCTCACTGTGTTTTGGCATTGACCAAGCTACCAACAACCTAAAAAAATGATCAGAACTGGAGAAATTACACATTGACATTGGGTGAAATCATGTAACTCTTAAGGACGTGTTGCAGACTTGTTGAATAGATTCATTTTTCTTGTTTTGTTTGTTTTTGATGAAATTGCTTTTCTCGTCGAGAAAAGGCGTTTAACGCGATAAAAAGGTTTAGTGCGTTATGAATCCGGGCTAGCTTACCAAAAGTACAAATGTGAACTAAATAAGGCCGGGAGTCGTTTTTATTGCTTAAAACACGATTTCTCGACCAGAATATGCTTTTTCAAAAAAGCCATGTTCCCATGGCGAGAGACTCGTTTTCTGTGAGAAAATGCATTAAAAGGAGGGATTTCATGAGAAACACTATAAATACATATTGTACTTGTCTGAAAACGCACAGAACCTTGAAATAGAAGGTTTCTCACCAAAAAACACATTGGTGAAACCCCTATCTTAAGGCTCTGAGTGTTTGCACACATGTACAAACAGGCATGTTTAAACTATAACGTTTTTAGTGAAATCATGTTTCTCTCGAAGAGAAAACGCGTTTAAAGCCATAAAAAGATCTCACTGTGTTTTGGCATTGACCAAGCTACCAACAACCTAAAAAATGATCAGAACTGGAGAAATTACATATTGACATTGGGTGAAATCATGTAACTCTTAAGGACGTGTTGCAGACTTGTTGAATAGATTCATTTTTCTTGTTTTGTTTGTTTTTGATGAAATGGTGCTTTTCTCGTCGAGAAAAGGCGTTTAACGCGATAAAAAGGTTTAGTGCGTTATGAATACGGGCTAGCTTACCAAAAGTACAAATGTGAACTAAATAAGGCCGGGAGTCGTTTTTATTGCTTAAAACACGATTTCTCGACCAGAATATGCTTTTTCAAAAAAGCCATGTTCCCATGGCGAGAGACTTGTTTTCTGTGAGAAAATGCATTAAAAGGAGGGATTTCATCAGAAACACTATAAATACATATTGTACTTGTCTGAAAACGCACAGAACCTTGAAATAGAAGGTTTCTCACCAAAAAACACATTGGTGAAACCCCTATCTTAAGGCTCTGAGTGTTTGCACACATGTACAAACAGGCATGTTTAAACTATAACGTTTTTAGTGAAATCATGTTTCTCTCGAGGAGAAAACGCGTTTAAAGCCATAAAAAGATCTCACTGTGTTTTGGCATTGACCAAGCTACCAACAACCTAAAAAATGATCAGAACTGGAGAAATTACATATTGACATTGGGTGAAATCATGTAACTCTTAAGGACGTGTTGCAGACTTGTTGAATAGATTCATTTTTCTTGTTTTGTTTGTTTTTGATGAAATTGTGCTTTTCTCGTCGAGAAAAGGCGTTTAACGCGATAAAAAGGTTTAGTGCGTTATAAATACGGGCTAGCTTACCAAAAGTACAAATGTGAACTAAATAAGGCCGGGAGTCGTTTTTATTGCTTAAAACACGATTTCTCGACCAGAATATGCTTTTTCAAAAAAGCCATGTTCCCATGGCGAGAGACTCGTTTTCTGTGAGAAAATGCATTAAAAGGAGGGATTTCATCAGAAACACTATAAATACATATTGTACTTGTCTGAAAACGCACCTAACCTTGAAATAGAAGGTTTCTCACCAAAAAACACATTGGTGAAACCCCTATCTTAAGGCTCTGAGTGTTTGCACACATGTACAAACAGGCATGTTTAAACTATAACGTTTTTAGTGAAATCATGTTTCTCTCTAGGAGAAAACGCGTTTAAAGCCATAAAAAGATCTCACTGTGTTTTGGCATTGACCAAGCTACCAGCAAACCTAAAAAATGATCAGAACTGGAGAAATTACACATTGACATTGGGTGAAATCATGTAACTCTTAAGGACGTGTTGCAGACTTGTTGAATAGATTCATTTTTCTTGTTTTGTTTGTTTTTGATGAAATTGTGCTTTTCTCGTCGAGAAAAGGCGTTTAACGCGATAAAAAGGTTTAGTGCGTTATGAATACGGGCTAGCTTACCAAAAGTACAAATGTGAACTAAATAAGGCCGGGAGTCGTTTTTATTGCTTAAAACACGATTTCTCGACCAGAATATGCTTTTTCAAAAAAGCCATGTTCCCATGGCGAGAGACTCGTTTTCTGTGAGAAAATGCATTAAAAGGAGGGATTTCATCAGAAACACTATAAATACATATTGTACTTGTCTGAAAACGCACCTAACCTTGAAATAGAAGGTTTCTCACCAAAAAACACATTGGTGAAACCCCTATCTTAAGGCTCTGAGTGTTTGCACACATGTACAAACAGGCATGTTTAAACTATAACGTTTTTAGTGAAATCATGTTTCTCTCGAGGAGAAAACGCGTTTAAAGCCATAAAAAGATCTCACTCTGTTTTGGCATTGACCAAGCTACCAGCAAACCTAAAAAATGATCAGAACTGGAGAAATTACATATTGACATTGGGTGAAATCATGTAACTCTTAAGGACGTGTTGCAGACTTGTTGAATAGATTCATTTTTCTTGTTTTGTTTGTTTTTGATGAAATGGTGCTTTTCTCGTCGAGAAAAGGCGTTTAACGCGATAAAAAGGTTTAGTGCGTTATGAATACGGGCTAGCTTACCAAAAGTACAAATGTGAACTAAATAAGGCCGGGAGTCGTTTTTATTGCTTAAAACACGATTTCTCGACCAGAATATGCTTTTTCAAAAAAGCCATGTTCCCATGGCGAGAGACTCGTTTTCTGTGAGAAAATGCATTAAAAGGAGGGATTTCATGAGAAACACTATAAATACATATTGTACTTGTCTGAAAACGCACAGAACCTTGAAATAGAAGGTTTCTCACCAAAAAACACATTGGTGAAACCCCTATCTTAAGGCTCTGAGTGTTTGCACACATGTACAAACAGGCATGTTTAAACTATAACTTTTTTATTGAAATCATGTTTCTCTCGAGGAGAAAACGCGTTTAAAGCCATAAAAAGATCTCACTGTGTTTTGGCATTGACCAAGCTACCAACAACCTAAAAAATGATCAGAACTGGAGAAATTACATATTGACATTGGGTGAAATCATGTAACTCTTAAGGACGTGTTGCAGACTTGTTGAATAGATTCATTTTTCTTGTTTTGTTTGTTTTTGATGAAATGGTGCTTTTCTCGTCGAGAAAAGGCGTTTAACGCGATAAAAAGGTTTAGTGCGTTATGAATACGGGCTAGCTTACCAAAAGTAAAAATGTGAACTAAATAAGGCCGGGAGTCGTTTTTATTGCTTAAAACACGATTTCTCGACCAGAATAGGCTTTTTCAAAAAAGCCATGTTCCCATGGCGAGAGACTCGTTTTCTGTGAGAAAATGCATTAAAAGGAGGGATTTCATCAGAAACACTATAAATACATATTGTACTTGTCTGAAAACGCACAGAACCTTGAAATAGAAGGTTTCTCACCAAAAAACACATTGGTGAAACCCCTATCTTAAGGCTCTGAGTGTTTGCACACATGTACAAACAGGCATGTTTAAACTATAACGTTTTTAGTGAAATCATGTTTCTCTCGAGGAGAAAACGCGTTTAAAGCCATAAAAAGATCTCACTGTGTTTTGGCATTGACCAAGCTACCAACAACCTAAAAAATGATCAGAACTGGAGAAATTACACATTGACATTGGGTGAAATCATGTAACTCTTAAGGACGTGTTGCAGACTTGTTGAATAGATTCATTTTTCTTGTTTTGTTTGTTTTTGATGAAATGGTGCTTTTCTCGTCGAGAAAAGGCGTTTAACGCGATAAAAAGGTTTAGTGCGTTATGAATACGGGCTAGCTTACCAAAAGTACAAATGTGAACTAAATAAGGCCGGGAGTCGTTTTTTTTGCTTAAAACACGATTTCTCGACCAGAATATGCTTTTTCAAAAAAGCCATGTTCCCATGGCGAGAGACTCGTTTTCTGTGAGAAAATGCATTAAAAGGAGGGATTTCATGAGAAACACTATAAATACATATTGTACTTGTCTGAAAACGCACAGAACCTTGAAATAGAAGGTTTCTCACCAAAAAACACATTGGTGAAACCCCTATCTTAAGGCTCTGAGTGTTTGCACACATGTACAAACAGGCATGTTTAAACTATAACGTTTTTAGTGAAATCATGTTTCTCTCGAGGAGAAAACGCGTTTAAAGCCATAAAAAGATCTCACTGTGTTTTGGCATTGACCAAGCTACCAACAACCTAAAAAATGATCAGAACTGGAGAAATTACATATTGACATTGGGTGAAATCATGTAACTCTTAAGGACGTGTTGCAGACTTGTTGAATAGATTCATTTTTCTTGTTTTGTTTGTTTTTGATGAAATTGCTTTTCTCGTCGAGAAAAGGCGTTTAACGCGATAAAAAGGTTTAGTGCGTTATGAATACGGGCTAGCTTACCAAAAGTACAAATGTGAACTAAATAAGGCCGGGAGTCGTTTTTTTTGCTTAAAACACGATTTCTCGACCAGAATATGCTTTTTCAAAAAAGCCATGTTCCCATGGCGAGAGACTCGTTTTCTGTGAGAAAATGCATTAAAAGGAGGGATTTCATGAGAAACACTATAAATACATATTGTACTTGTCTGAAAACGCACAGAACCTTGAAATAGAAGGTTTCTCACCAAAAAACACATTGGTGAAACCCCTATCTTAAGGCTCTGAGTGTTTGCACACATGTACAAGCAGGCATGTTTAAACTATAACGTTTTTAGTGAAATCATGTTTCTCTCGAGGAGAAAACGCGTTTAAAGCCATAAAAAGATCTCACTGTGTTTTGGCATTGACCAAGCTACCAACAACCTAAAAAAATGATCAGAACTGGAGAAATTACACATTGACATTGGGTGAAATCATGTAACTCTTAAGGACGTGTTGCAGACTTGTTGAATAGATTCATTTTTCTTGTTTTGTTTGTTTTTGATGAAATTGCTTTTCTCGTCGAGAAAAGGCGTTTAACGCGATAAAAAGGTTTAGTGCGTTATGAATACGGGCTAGCTTACCAAAAGTACAAATGTGAACTAAATAAGGCCGGGAGTCGTTTTTGTTGCTTAAAACACGATTTCTCGACGAGAATATGCTTTTTCAAAAAAGCCATGTTCCCATGGCGAGAGACTCGTTTTCTGTGAGAAAATGCATTAAAAGGAGGGATTTCATCAGAAACACTATAAATACATATTGTACTTGTCTGAAAACGCACAGAACCTTGAAATAGAAGGTTTCTCACCAAAAAACACATTGGTGAAACCCCTATCTTAAGGCTCTGAGTGTTTGCACACATGTACAAACAGGCATGTTTAAACTATAACGTTTTTAGTGAAATCATGTTTCTCTCGAAGAGAAAACGCGTTTAAAGCCATAAAAAGATCTCACTGTGTTTTGGCATTGACCAAGCTACCAACAACCTAAAAAATGATCAGAACTGGAGAAATTACATATTGACATTGGGTGAAATCATGTAACTCTTAAGGACGTGTTGCAGACTTGTTGAATAGATTCATATTTCTTGTTTTGTTTGTTTTTGATGAAATTGTGCTTTTCTCGTCGAGAAAAGGCGTTTAACGCGATAAAAAGGTTTAGTGCGTTATGAATACGGGCTAGCTTACCAAAAGTACAAATGTGAACTAAATAAGGCCGGGAGTCGTTTTTATTGCTTAAAACACGATTTCTCGACCAGAATATGCTTTTTCAAAAAAGCCATGTTCCCATGGCGAGAGACTTGTTTTCTGTGAGAAAATGCATTAAAAGGAGGGATTTCATGAGAAACACTATAAATACATATTGTACTTGTCTGAAAACGCACAGAACCTTGAAATAGAAGGTTTCTCACCAAAAAACACATTGGTGAAACCCCTATCTTAAGGCTCTGAGTGTTTGCACACATGTACAAACAGGCATGTTTAAACTATAACGTTTTTAGTGAAATCATGTTTCTCTCGAGGAGAAAACGCGTTTAAAGCCATAAAAAGATCTCACTGTGTTTTGGCATTGACCAAGCTACCAACAACCTAAAAAATGATCAGAACTGGAGAAATTACATATTGACATTGGGTGAAATCATGTAACTCTTAAGGACGTGTTGCAGACTTGTTGAATAGATTCATTTTTCTTGTTTTGTTTGTTTTTGATGAAATTGTGCTTTTCTCGTCGAGAAAAGGCGTTTAACGCGATAAAAAGGTTTAGTGCGTTATAAATACGGGCTAGCTTACCAAAAGTACAAATGTGAACTAAATAAGGCCGGGAGTCGTTTTTATTGCTTAAAACACGATTTCTCGACCAGAATATGCTTTTTCAAAAAAGCCATGTTCCCATGGCGAGAGACTCGTTTTCTGTGAGAAAATGCATTAAAAGGAGGGATTTCATCAGAAACACTATAAATACATATTGTACTTGTCTGAAAACGCACCTAACCTTGAAATAGAAGGTTTCTCACCAAAAAACACATTGGTGAAACCCCTATCTTAAGGCTCTGAGTGTTTGCACACATGTACAAACAGGCATGTTTAAACTATAACGTTTTTAGTGAAATCATGTTTCTCTCGAGGAGAAAACGCGTTTAAAGCCATAAAAAGATCTCACTGTGTTTTGGCATTGACCAAGCTACCAGCAAACCTAAAAAATGATCAGAACTGGAGAAATTACACATTGACATTGGGTGAAATCATGTAACTCTTAAGGACGTGTTGCAGACTTGTTGAATAGATTCATTTTTCTTGTTTTGTTTGTTTTTGATGAAATGGTGCTTTTCTCGTCGAGAAAAGGCGTTTAACGCGATAAAAAGGTTTAGTGCGTTATGAATACGGGCTAGCTTACCAAAAGTACAAATGTGAACTAAATAAGGCCGGGAGTCGTTTTTATTGCTTAAAACACGATTTCTCGACCAGAATATGCTTTTTCAAAAAAGCCATGTTCCCATGGCGAGAGACTCGTTTTCTGTGAGAAAATGCATTAAAAGGAGGGATTTCATCAGAAACACTATAAATACATATTGTACTTGTCTGAAAACGCACAGAACCTTGAAATAGAAGGTTTCTCACCAAAAAACACATTGGTGAAACCCCTATCTTAAGGCTCTGAGTGTTTGCACACATGTACAAACAGGCATGTTTAAACTATAACGTTTTTAGTGAAATCATGTTTCTCTCGAGGAGAAAACGCGTTTAAAGCCATAAAAAGATCTCACTGTGTTTTGGCATTGACCAAGCTACCAACAACCTAAAAAATGATCAGAACTGGAGAAATTACATATTGACATTGGGTGAAATCATGTAACTCTTAAGGACGTGTTGCAGACTTGTTGAATAGATTCATTTTTCTTGTTTTGTTTGTTTTTGATGAAATTGTGCTTTTCTCGTCGAGAAAAGGCGTTTAACGCGATAAAAAGGTTTAGTGCGTTATGAATACGGGCTAGCTTACCAAAAGTACAAATGTGAACTAAATAAGGCCGGGAGTCGTTTTTATTGCTTAAAACACGATTTCTCGACCAGAATATGCTTTTTCAAAAAAGCCATGTTCCCATGGCGAGAGACTCGTTTTCTGTGAGAAAATGCATTAAAAGGAGGGATTTCATGAGAAACACTATAAATACATATTGTACTTGTCTGAAAACGCACAGAACCTTGAAATAGAAGGTTTCTCACCAAAAAACACATTGGTGAAACCCCTATCTTAAGGCTCTGAGTGTTTGCACACATGTACAAACAGGCATGTTTAAACTATAACGTTTTTAGTGAAATCATGTTTCTCTCGAGGAGAAAACGCGTTTAAAGCCATAAAAAGATCTCACTGTGTTTTGGCATTGACCAAGCTACCAACAACCTAAAAAATGATCAGAACTGGAGAAATTACACATTGACATTGGGTGAAATCATGTAACTCTTAAGGACGTGTTGCAGACTTGTTGAATAGATTCATTTTTCTTGTTTTGTTTGTTTTTGATGAAATGGTGCTTTTCTCGTCGAGAAAAGGCGTTTAACGCGATAAAAAGGTTTAGTGCGTTATGAATACGGGCTAGCTTACCAAAAGTACAAATGTGAACTAAATAAGGCCGGGAGTCGTTTTTATTGCTTAAAACACGATTTCTCGACCAGAATATGCTTTTTCAAAAAAGCCATGTTCCCATGGCGAGAGACTCGTTTTCTGTGAGAAAATGCATTAAAAGGAGGGATTTCATCAGAAACACTATAAATACATATTGTACTTGTCTGAAAACGCACAGAACCTTGAAATAGAAGGTTTCTCACCAAAAAACACATTGGTGAAACCCCTATCTTAAGGCTCTGAGTGTTTGCACACATGTACAAACAGGCATGTTTAAACTATAACGTTTTTAGTGAAATCATGTTTCTCTCGAGGAGAAAACGCGTTTAAAGCCATAAAAAGATCTCACTGTGTTTTGGCATTGACCAAGCTACCAACAACCTAAAAAATGATCAGAACTGGAGAAATTACATATTGACATTGGGTGAAATCATGTAACTCTTAAGGACGTGTTGCAGACTTGTTGAATAGATTCATTTTTCTTGTTTTGTTTGTTTTTGATGAAATTGTGCTTTTCTCGTCGAGAAAAGGCGTTTAACGCGATAAAAAGGTTTAGTGCGTTATGAATACGGGCTAGCTTACCAAAAGTACAAATGTGAACTAAATAAGGCCGGGAGTCGTTTTTATTGCTTAAAACACGATTTCTCGACCAGAATATGCTTTTTCAAAAAAGCCATGTTCCCATGGCGAGAGACTCGTTTTCTGTGAGAAAATGCATTAAAAGGAGGGATTTCATGAGAAACACTATAAATACATATTGTACTTGTCTGAAAACGCACAGAACCTTGAAATAGAAGGTTTCTCACCAAAAAACACATTGGTGAAACCCCTATCTTAAGGCTCTGAGTGTTTGCACACATGTACAAACAGGCATGTTTAAACTATAACGTTTTTAGTGAAATCATGTTTCTCTCGAGGAGAAAACGCGTTTAAAGCCATAAAAAGATCTCACTGTGTTTTGGCATTGACCAAGCTACCAACAACCTAAAAAATGATCAGAACTGGAGAAATTACATATTGACATTGGGTGAAATCATGTAACTCTTGAGGACGTGTTGCAGACTTGTTGAATAGATTCATATTTCTTGTTTTGTTTGTTTTTGATGAAATTGTGCTTTTCTCGTCGAGAAAAGGCGTTTAACGCGATAAAAAGGTTTAGTGCGTTATGAATACGGGCTAGCTTACCAAAAGTACAAATGTGAACTAAATAAGGCCGGGAGTCGTTTTTATTGCTTAAAACACGATGTCTCGACCAGAATATGCTTTTTCAAAAAAGCCATGTTCCCATGGCGAGAGACTTGTTTTCTGTGAGAAAATGCATTAAAAGGAGGGATTTCATGAGAAACACTATAAATACATATTGTACTTGTCTGAAAACGCACAGAACCTTGAAATAGAAGGTTTCTCACCAAAAAACACATTGGTGAAACCCCTATCTTAAGGCTCTGAGTGTTTGCACACATGTACAAACAGGCATGTTTAAACTATAACGTTTTTAGTGAAATCATGTTTCTCTCGAGGAGAAAACGCGTTTAAAGCCATAAAAAGATCTCACTGTGTTTTGGCATTGACCAAGCTACCAACAACCTAAAAAATGATCAGAACTGGAGAAATTACATATTGACATTGGGTGAAATCATGTAACTCTTAAGGACGTGTTGCAGACTTGTTGAATAGATTCATTTTTCTTGTTTTGTTTGTTTTTGATGAAATTGTGCTTTTCTCGTCGAGAAAGGGCGTTTAACGCGATAAAAAGGTTTAGTGCGTTATGAATACGGGCTAGCTTACCAAAAGTACAAATGTGAACTAAATAAGGCCGGGAGTCGTTTTTATTGCTTAAAACACGATTTCTCGACCAGAATATGCTTTTTCAAAAAAGCCATGTTCCCATGGCGAGAGACTCGTTTTCTGTGAGAAAATGCATTAAAAGGAGGGATTTCATGAGAAACACTATAAATACATATTGTACTTGTCTGAAAACGCACAGAACCTTGAAATAGAAGGTTTCTCACCAAAAAACACATTGGTGAAACCCCTATCTTAAGGCTCTGAGTGTTTGCACACATGTACAAACAGGCATGTTTAAACTATAACGTTTTTAGTGAAATCATGTTTCTCTCGAGGAGAAAACGCGTTTAAAGCCATAAAAAGATCTCACTGTGTTTTGGCATTGACCAAGCTACCAACAACCTAAAAAATGATCAGAACTGGAGAAATTACACATTGACATTGGGTGAAATCATGTAACTCTTAAGGACGTGTTGCAGACTTGTTGAATAGATTCATTTTTCTTGTTTTGTTTGTTTTTGATGAAATGGTGCTTTTCTCGTCGAGAAAAGGCGTTTAACGCGATAAAAAGGTTTAGTGCGTTATGAATACGGGCTAGCTTACCAAAAGTACAAATGTGAACTAAATAAGGCCGGGAGTCGTTTTTATTGCTTAAAACACGATTTCTCGACCAGAATATGCTTTGTCAAAAAAGCCATGTTCCCATGGCGAGAGACTCGTTTTCTGTGAGAAAATGCATTAAAAGGAGGGATTTCATGAGAAACACTATAAATACATATTGTACTTGTCTGAAAACGCACAGAACCTTGAAATAGAAGGTTTCTCACCAAAAAACACATTGGTGAAACCCCTATCTTAAGGCTCTGAGTGTTTGCACACATGTACAAACAGGCATGTTTAAACTATAACGTTTTTAGTGAAATCATGTTTCTCTCGAGGAGAAAACGCGTTTAAAGCCATAAAAAGATCTCACTGTGTTTTGGCATTGGCCAAGCTACCAACAACCTAAAAAATGATCAGAACTGGAGAAATTACATATTGACATTGGGTGAAATCATGTAACTCTTAAGGACGTGTTGCAGACTTGTTGAATAGATTCATTTTTCTTGTTTTGTTTGTTTTTGATGAAATTGCTTTTCTCGTCGAGAAAAGGCGTTTAACGCGATAAAAAGGTTTAGTGCGTTATGAATACGGGCTAGCTTACCAAAAGTACAAATGTGAACTAAATAAGGCCGGGAGTCGTTTTTATTGCTTAAAACACGATTTCTCGACCAGAATATGCTTTTTCAAAAAAGCCATGTTCCCATGGCGAGAGACTCGTTTTCTGTGAGAAAATGCATTAAAAGGAGGGATTTCATGAGAAACACTATAAATACATATTGTACTTGTCTGAAAACGCACAGAACCTTGAAATAGAAGGTTTCTCACCAAAAAACACATTGGTGAAACCCCTATCTTAAGGCTCTGAGTGTTTGCACACATGTACAAGCAGGCATGTTTAAACTATAACGTTTTTAGTGAAATCATGTTTCTCTCGAGGAGAAAACGCGTTTAAAGCCATAAAAAGATCTCACTGTGTTTTGGCATTGACCAAGCTACCAACAACCTAAAAAAATGATCAGAACTGGAGAAATTACACATTGACATTGGGTGAAATCATGTAACTCTTAAGGACGTGTTGCAGACTTGTTGAATAGATTCATTTTTCTTGTTTTGTTTGTTTTTGATGAAATTGCTTTTCTCGTCGAGAAAAGGCGTTTAACGCGATAAAAAGGTTTAGTGCGTTATGAATACGGGCTAGCTTACCAAAAGTACAAATGTGAACTAAATAAGGCCGGGAGTCGTTTTTATTGCTTAAAACACGATTTCTCGACCAGAATATGCTTTTTCAAAAAAGCCATGTTCCCATGGCGAGAGACTCGTTTTCTGTGAGAAAATGCATTAAAAGGAGGGATTTCATGAGAAACACTATAAATACATATTGTACTTGTCTGAAAACGCACAGAACCTTGAAATAGAAGGTTTCTCACCAAAAAACACATTGGTGAAACCCCTATCTTAAGGCTCTGAGTGTTTGCACACATGTACAAACAGGCATGTTTAAACTATAACGTTTTTAGTGAAATCATGTTTCTCTCGAGGAGAAAACGCGTTTAAAGCCATAAAAAGATCTCACTGTGTTTTGGCATTGACCAAGCTACCAACAACCTAAAAAATGATCAGAACTGGAGAAATTACATATTGACATTGGGTGAAATCATGTAACTCTTAAGGACGTGTTGCAGACTTGTTGAATAGATTCATTTTTCTTGTTTTGTTTGTTTTTGATGAAATTGTGCTTTTCTCGTCGAGAAAAGGCGTTTAACGCGATAAAAAGGTTTAGTGCGTTATGAATACGGGCTAGCTTACCAAAAGTACAAATGTGAACTAAATAAGGCCGGGAGTCGTTTTTATTGCTTAAAACACGATTTCTCGACCAGAATATGCTTTTTCAAAAAAGCCATGTTCCCATGGCGAGAGACTTGTTTTCTGTGAGAAAATGCATTAAAAGGAGGGATTTCATCAGAAACACTATAAATACATATTGTACTTGTCTGAAAACGCACAGAACCTTGAAATAGAAGGTTTCTCACCAAAAAACACATTGGTGAAACCCCTATCTTAAGGCTCTGAGTGTTTGCACACATGTACAAACAGGCATGTTTAAACTATAACGTTTTTAGTGAAATCATGTTTCTCTCGAGGAGAAAACGCGTTTAAAGCCATAAAAAGATCTCACTCTGTTTTGGCATTGACCAAGCTACCAGCAAACCTAAAAAATGATCAGAACTGGAGAAATTACATATTGACATTGGGTGAAATCATGTAACTCTTAAGGACGTGTTGCAGACTTGTTGAATAGATTCATTTTTCTTGTTTTGTTTGTTTTTGATGAAATTGTGCTTTTCTCGTCGAGAAAGGGCGTTTAACGCGATAAAAAGGTTTAGTGCGTTATGAATACGGGCTAGCTTACCAAAAGTACAAATGTGAACTAAATAAGGCCGGGAGTCGTTTTTATTGCTTAAAACACGATTTCTCGACCAGAATATGCTTTTTCAAAAAAGCCATGTTCCCATGGCGAGAGACTCGTTTTCTGTGAGAAAATGCATTAAAAGGAGGGATTTCATGAGAAACACTATAAATACATATTGTACTTGTCTGAAAACGCACAGAACCTTGAAATAGAAGGTTTCTCACCAAAAAACACATTGGTGAAACCCCTATCTTAAGGCTCTGAGTGTTTGCACACATGTACAAACAGGCATGTTTAAACTATAACGTTTTTAGTGAAATCATGTTTCTCTCGAGGAGAAAACGCGTTTAAAGCCATAAAAAGATCTCACTGTGTTTTGGCATTGACCAAGCTACCAACAACCTAAAAAATGATCAGAACTGGAGAAATTACACATTGACATTGGGTGAAATCATGTAACTCTTAAGGACGTGTTGCAGACTTGTTGAATAGATTCATTTTTCTTGTTTTGTTTGTTTTTGATGAAATGGTGCTTTTCTCGTCGAGAAAAGGCGTTTAACGCGATAAAAAGGTTTAGTGCGTTATGAATACGGGCTAGCTTACCAAAAGTACAAATGTGAACTAAATAAGGCCGGGAGTCGTTTTTATTGCTTAAAACACGATTTCTCGACCAGAATATGCTTTTTCAAAAAAGCCATGTTCCCATGGCGAGAGACTCGTTTTCTGTGAGAAAATGCATTAAAAGGAGGGATTTCATGAGAAACACTATAAATACATATTGTACTTGTCTGAAAACGCACAGAACCTTGAAATAGAAGGTTTCTCACCAAAAAACACATTGGTGAAACCCCTATCTTAAGGCTCTGAGTGTTTGCACACATGTACAAACAGGCATGTTTAAACTATAACGTTTTTAGTGAAATCATGTTTCTCTCGAGGAGAAAACGCGTTTAAAGCCATAAAAAGATCTCACTGTGTTTTGGCATTGACCAAGCTACCAACAACCTAAAAAATGATCAGAACTGGAGAAATTACATATTGACATTGGGTGAAATCATGTAACTCTTAAGGACGTGTTGCAGACTTGTTGAATAGATTCATTTTTCTTGTTTTGTTTGTTTTTGATGAAATTGTGCTTTTCTCGTCGAGAAAAGGCGTTTAACGCGATAAAAAGGTTTAGTGCGTTATGAATACGGGCTAGCTTACCAAAAGTACAAATGTGAACTAAATAAGGCCGGGAGTCGTTTTTATTGCTTAAAACACGATTTCTCGACCAGAATATGCTTTTTCAAAAAAGCCATGTTCCCATGGCGAGAGACTCGTTTTCTGTGAGAAAATGCATTAAAAGGAGGGATTTCATGAGAAACACTATAAATACATATTGTACTTGTCTGAAAACGCACAGAACCTTGAAATAGAAGGTTTCTCACCAAAAAACACATTGGTGAAACCCCTATCTTAAGGCTCTGAGTGTTTGCACACATGTACAAACAGGCATGTTTAAACTATAACGTTTTTAGTGAAATCATGTTTCTCTCGAGGAGAAAACGCGTTTAAAGCCATAAAAAGATCTCACTGTGTTTTGGCATTGACCAAGCTACCAACAACCTAAAAAATGATCAGAACTGGAGAAATTACATATTGACATTGGGTGAAATCATGTAACTCTTAAGGACGTGTTGCAGACTTGTTGAATAGATTCATTTTTCTTGTTTTGTTTGTTTTTTATGAAATTGTGCTTTTCTCGTCGAGAAAAGGCGTTTAACGCGATAAAAAGGTTTAGTGCGTTATGAATACGGGCTAGCTTACCAAAAGTACAAATGTGAACTAAATAAGGCCGGGAGTCGTTTTTATTGCTTAAAACACGATTTCTCGACCAGAATATGCTTTTTCAAAAAAGCCATGTTCCCATGGCGAGAGACTTGTTTTCTGTGAGAAAATGCATTAAAAGGAGGGATTTCATGAGAAACACTATAAATACATATTGTACTTGTCTGAAAACGCACAGAACCTTGAAATAGAAGGTTTCTCACCAAAAAACACATTGGTGAAACCCCTATCTTAAGGCTCTGAGTGTTTGCACACATGTACAAACAGGCATGTTTAAACTATAACGTTTTTAGTGAAATCATGTTTCTCTCGAGGAGAAAACGCGTTTAAAGCCATAAAAAGATCTCACTGTGTTTTGGCATTGACCAAGCTACCAACAACCTAAAAAATGATCAGAACTGGAGAAATTACATATTGACATTGGGTGAAATCATGTAACTCTTAAGGACGTGTTGCAGACTTGTTGAATAGATTCATTTTTCTTGTTTTGTTTGTTTTTGATGAAATTGTGCTTTTCTCGTCGAGAAAGGGCGTTTAACGCGATAAAAAGGTTTAGTGCGTTATGAATACGGGCTAGCTTACCAAAAGTACAAATGTGAACTAAATAAGGCCGGGAGTCGTTTTTATTGCTTAAAACACGATTTCTCGACCAGAATATGCTTTTTCAAAAAAGCCATGTTCCCATGGCGAGAGACTCGTTTTCTGTGAGAAAATGCATTAAAAGGAGGGATTTCATGAGAAACACTATAAATACATATTGTACTTGTCTGAAAACGCACAGAACCTTGAAATAGAAGGTTTCTCACCAAAAAACACATTGGTGAAACCCCTATCTTAAGGCTCTGAGTGTTTGCACACATGTACAAACAGGCATGTTTAAACTATAACGTTTTTAGTGAAATCATGTTTCTCTCGAGGAGAAAACGCGTTTAAAGCCATAAAAAGATCTCACTGTGTTTTGGCATTGACCAAGCTACCAACAACCTAAAAAATGATCAGAACGGGAGAAATTACACATTGACATTGGGTGAAATCATGTAACTCTTAAGGACGTGTTGCAGACTTGTTGAATAGATTCATTTTTCTTGTTTTGTTTGTTTTTGATGAAATGGTGCTTTTCTCGTCGAGAAAAGGCGTTTAACGCGATAAAAAGGTTTAGTGCGTTATGAATACGGGCTAGCTTACCAAAAGTACAAATGTGAACTAAATAAGGCCGGGAGTCGTTTTTATTGCTTAAAACACGATTTCTCGACCAGAATATGCTTTTTCAAAAAAGCCATGTTCCCATGGCGAGAGACTCGTTTTCTGTGAGAAAATGCATTAAAAGGAGGGATTTCATGAGAAACACTATAAATACATATTGTACTTGTCTGAAAACGCACAGAACCTTGAAATAGAAGGTTTCTCACCAAAAAACACATTGGTGAAACCCCTATCTTAAGGCTCTGAGTGTTTGCACACATGTACAAACAGGCATGGTTAAACTATAACGTTTTTAGTGAAATCATGTTTCTCTCGAGGAGAAAACGCGTTTAAAGCCATAAAAAGATCTCACTGTGTTTTGGCATTGGCCAAGCTACCAACAACCTAAAAAATGATCAGAACTGGAGAAATTACATATTGACATTGGGTGAAATCATGTAACTCTTAAGGACGTGTTGCAGACTTGTTGAATAGATTCATTTTTCTTGTTTTGTTTGTTTTTGATGAAATTGTGCTTTTCTCGTCGAGAAAAGGCGTTTAACGCGATAAAAAGGTTTAGTGCGTTATGAATACGGGCTAGCTTACCAAAAGTACAAATGTGAACTAAATAAGGCCGGGAGTCGTTTTTTTTGCTTAAAACACGATTTCTCGACCAGAATATGCTTTTTCAAAAAAGCCATGTTCCCATGGCGAGAGACTCGTTTTCTGTGAGAAAATGCATTAAAAGGAGGGATTTCATGAGAAACACTATAAATACATATTGTACTTGTCTGAAAACGCACAGAACCTTGAAATAGAAGGTTTCTCACCAAAAAACACATTGGTGAAACCCCTATCTTAAGGCTCTGAGTGTTTGCACACATGTACAAGCAGGCATGTTTAAACTATAACGTTTTTAGTGAAATCATGTTTCTCTCGAGGAGAAAACGCGTTTAAAGCCATAAAAAGATCTCACTGTGTTTTGGCATTGACCAAGCTACCAACAACCTAAAAAAATGATCAGAACTGGAGAAATTACACATTGACATTGGGTGAAATCATGTAACTCTTAAGGACGTGTTGCAGACTTGTTGAATAGATTCATTTTTCTTGTTTTGTTTGTTTTTGATGAAATGGTGCTTTTCTCGTCGAGAAAAGGCGTTTAACGCGATAAAAAGGTTTAGTGCGTTATGAATACGGGCTAGCTTACCAAAAGTACAAATGTGAACTAAATAAGGCCGGGAGTCGTTTTTATTGCTTAAAACACGATTTCTCGACCAGAATATGCTTTTTCAAAAAAGCCATGTTCCCATGGCGAGAGACTCGTTTTCTGTGAGAAAATGCATTAAAAGGAGGGATTTCATCAGAAACACTATAAATACATATTGTACTTGTCTGAAAACGCACAGAACCTTGAAATAGAAGGTTTCTCACCAAAAAACACATTGGTGAAACCCCTATCTTAAGGCTCTGAGTGTTTGCACACATGTACAAACAGGCATGTTTAAACTATAACGTTTTTAGTGAAATCATGTTTCTCTCGAGGAGAAAACGCGTTTAAAGCCATAAAAAGATCTCACTGTGTTTTGGCATTGACCAAGCTACCAACAACCTAAAAAATGATCAGAACTGGAGAAATTACATATTGACATTGGGTGAAATCATGTAACTCTTAAGGACGTGTTGCAGACTTGTTGAATAGATTCATTTTTCTTGTTTTGTTTGTTTTTGATGAAATGGTGCTTTTCTCGTCGAGAAAAGGCGTTTAACGCGATAAAAAGGTTTAGTGCGTTATGAATACGGGCTAGCTTACCAAAAGTACAAATGTGAACTAAATAAGGCCGGGAGTCGTTTTTTTTGCTTAAAACACGATTTCTCGACCAGAATATGCTTTTTCAAAAAAGCCATGTTCCCATGGCGAGAGACTCGTTTTCTGTGAGAAAATGCATTAAAAGGAGGGATTTCATGAGAAACACTATAAATACATATTGTACTTGTCTGAAAACGCACAGAACCTTGAAATAGAAGGTTTCTCACCAAAAAACACATTGGTGAAACCCCTATCTTAAGGCTCTGAGTGTTTGCACACATGTACAAGCAGGCATGTTTAAACTATAACGTTTTTAGTGAAATCATGTTTCTCTCGAGGAGAAAACGCGTTTAAAGCCATAAAAAGATCTCACTGTGTTTTGGCATTGACCAAGCTACCAACAACCTAAAAAAATGATCAGAACTGGAGAAATTACACATTGACATTGGGTGAAATCATGTAACTCTTAAGGACGTGTTGCAGACTTGTTGAATAGATTCATTTTTCTTGTTTTGTTTGTTTTTGATGAAATTGCTTTTCTCGTCGAGAAAAGGCGTTTAACGCGATAAAAAGGTTTAGTGCGTTATGAATACGGGCTAGCTTACCAAAAGCACAAATGTGAACTAAATAAGGCCGGGAGTCGTTTTTATTGCTTAAAACACGATTTCTCGACCAGAATATGCTTTTTCAAAAAAGCCATGTTCCCATGGCGAGAGACTCGTTTTCTGTGAGAAAATGCATTAAAAGGAGGGATTTCATGAGAAACACTATAAATACATATTGTACTTGTCTGAAAACGCACAGAACCTTGAAATAGAAGGTTTCTCACCAAAAAACACATTGGTGAAACCCCTATCTTAAGGCTCTGAGTGTTTGCACACATGTACAAACAGGCATGTTTAAACTATAACGTTTTTAGTGAAATCATGTTTCTCTCGAGGAGAAAACGCGTTTAAAGCCATAAAAAGATCTCACTGTGTTTTGGCATTGACCAAGCTACCAACAACCTAAAAAATGATCAGAACTGGAGAAATTACATATTGACATTGGGTGAAATCATGTAACTCTTAAGGACGTGTTGCAGACTTGTTGAATAGATTCATATTTCTTGTTTTGTTTGTTTTTGATGAAATTGTGCTTTTCTCGTCGAGAAAAGGCGTTTAACGCGATAAAAAGGTTTAGTGCGTTATGAATACGGGCTAGCTTACCAAAAGTACAAATGTGAACTAAATAAGGCCGGGAGTCGTTTTTATTGCTTAAAACACGATGTCTCGACCAGAATATGCTTTTTCAAAAAAGCCATGTTCCCATGGCGAGAGACTCGTTTTCTGTGAGAAAATGCATTAAAAGGAGGGATTTCATGAGAAACACTATAAATACATATTGTACTTGTCTGAAAACGCACAGAACCTTGAAATAGAAGGTTTCTCACCAAAAAACACATTGGTGAAACCCCTATCTTAAGGCTCTGAGTGTTTGCACACATGTACAAGCAGGCATGTTTAAACTATAACGTTTTTAGTGAAATCATGTTTCTCTCGAGGAGAAAACGCGTTTAAAGCCATAAAAAGATCTCACTGTGTTTTGGCATTGACCAAGCTACCAACAACCTAAAAAAATGATCAGAACTGGAGAAATTACACATTGACATTGGGTGAAATCATGTAACTCTTAAGGACGTGTTGCAGACTTGTTGAATAGATTCATTTTTCTTGTTTTGTTTGTTTTTGATGAAATTGCTTTTCTCGTCGAGAAAAGGCGTTTAACGCGATAAAAAGGTTTAGTGCGTTATGAATACGGGCTAGCTTACCAAAAGTACAAATGTGAACTAAATAAGGCCGGGAGTCGTTTTTATTGCTTAAAACACGATTTCTCGACCAGAATATGCTTTTTCAAAAAAGCCATGTTCCCATGGCGAGAGACTCGTTTTCTGTGAGAAAATGCATTAAAAGGAGGGATTTCATGAGAAACACTATAAATACATATTGTACTTGTCTGAAAACGCACAGAACCTTGAAATAGAAGGTTTCTCACCAAAAAACACATTGGTGAAACCCCTATCTTAAGGCTCTGAGTGTTTGCACACATGTACAAACAGGCATGTTTAAACTATAACGTTTTTAGTGAAATCATGTTTCTCTCGAGGAGAAAACGCGTTTAAAGCCATAAAAAGATCTCACTGTGTTTTGGCATTGACCAAGCTACCAACAACCTAAAAAATGATCAGAACTGGAGAAATTACATATTGACATTGGGTGAAATCATGTAACTCTTAAGGACGTGTTGCAGACTTGTTGAATAGATTCATATTTCTTGTTTTGTTTGTTTTTGATGAAATTGTGCTTTTCTCGTCGAGAAAAGGCGTTTAACGCGATAAAAAGGTTTAGTGCGTTATGAATACGGGCTAGCTTACCAAAAGTACAAATGTGAACTAAATAAGGCCGGGAGTCGTTTTTATTGCTTAAAACACGATGTCTCGACCAGAATATGCTTTTTCAAAAAAGCCATGTTCCCATGGCGAGAGACTCGTTTTCTGTGAAAAAATGCATTAAAAGGAGGGATTTCATGAGAAACACTATAAATACATATTGTACTTGTCTGAAAACGCACAGAACCTTGAAATAGAAGGTTTCTCACCAAAAAACACATTGGTGAAACCCCTATCTTAAGGCTCTGAGTGTTTGCACACATGTACAAGCAGGCATGTTTAAACTATAACGTTTTTAGTGAAATCATGTTTCTCTCGAGGAGAAAACGCGTTTAAAGCCATAAAAAGATCTCACTGTGTTTTGGCATTGACCAAGCTACCAACAACCTAAAAAAATGATCAGAACTGGAGAAATTACACATTGACATTGGGTGAAATCATGTAACTCTTAAGGACGTGTTGCAGACTTGTTGAATAGATTCATTTTTCTTGTTTTGTTTGTTTTTGATGAAATTGCTTTTCTCGTCGAGAAAAGGCGTTTAACGCGATAAAAAGGTTTAGTGTGTTATGAATACGGGCTAGCTTACCAAAAGTACAAATGTGAACTAAATAAGGCCGGGAGTCGTTTTATTGCTTAAAACACGATTTCTCGACCAGAATATGTTTTTTCAAAAAAGCCATGTTCCCATGGCGAGAGACTCGTTTTCTGTGAGAAAATGCATTAAAAGGAGGGATTTCATCAGAAACACTATAAATACATATTGTACTTGTCTGAAAACGCACAGAACCTTGAAATAGAAGGTTTCTCACCAAAAAACACATTGGTGAAACCCCTATCTTAAGGCTCTGAGTGTTTGCACACATGTACAAGCAGGCATGTTTAAACTATAACGTTTTTAGTGAAATCATGTTTCTCTCGAGGAGAAAACGCGTTTAAAGCCATAAAAAGATCTCACTGTGTTTTGGCATTGACCAAGCTACCAACAACCTAAAAAAATGATCAGAACTGGAGAAATTACACATTGACATTGGGTGAAATCATGTAACTCTTAAGGACGTGTTGCAGACTTGTTGAATAGATTCATTTTTCTTGTTTTGTTTGTTTTTGATGAAATTGCTTTTCTCGTCGAGAAAAGGCGTTTAACGCGATAAAAAGGTTTAGTGCGTTATGAATACGGGCTAGCTTACCAAAAGTACAAATGTGAACTAAATAAGGCCGGGAGTCGTTTTTATTGCTTAAAACACGATGTCTCGACCAGAATATGCTTTTTCAAAAAAGCCATGTTCCCATGGCGAGAGACTCGTTTTCTGTGAGAAAATGCATTAAAAGGAGGGATTTCATGAGAAACACTATAAATACATATTGTACTTGTCTGAAAACGCACAGAACCTTGAAATAGAAGGTTTCTCACCAAAAAACACATTGGTGAAACCCCTATCTTAAGGCTCTGAGTGTTTGCACACATGTACAAGCAGGCATGTTTAAACTATAACGTTTTTAGTGAAATCATGTTTCTCTCGAGGAGAAAACGCGTTTAAAGCCATAAAAAGATCTCACTGTGTTTTGGCATTGACCAAGCTACCAACAACCTAAAAAAATGATCAGAACTGGAGAGATTACACATTGACATTGGGTGAAATCATGTAACTCTTAAGGACGTGTTGCAGACTTGTTGAATAGATTCATTTTTCTTGTTTTGTTTGTTTTTGATGAAATTGCTTTTCTCGTCGAGAAAAGGCGTTTAACGCGATAAAAAGGTTTAGTGCGTTATGAATACGGGCTAGCTTACCAAAAGTACAAATGTGAACTAAATAAGGCCGGGAGTCGTTTTTATTGCTTAAAACACGATTTCTCGACCAGAATATGCTTTTTCAAAAAAGCCATGTTCCCATGGCGAGAGACTTGTTTTCTGTGAGAAAATTTATTAAAAGGAGGGATTTCATCAGAAACACTATAAATACATATTGTACTTGTCTGAAAACGCACAGAACCTTGAAATAGAAGGTTTCTCACCAAAAAACACATTGGTGAAACCCCTATCTTAAGGCTCTGAGTGTTTGCACACATGTACAAACAGGCATGTTTAAACTATAACGTTTTTAGTGAAATCATGTTTCTCTCGAGGAGAAAACGCGTTTAAAGCCATAAAAAGATCTCACTGTGTTTTGGCATTGACCAAGCTACCAACAACCTAAAAAATGATCAGAACTGGAGAAATTACATATTGACATTGGGTGAAATCATGTAACTCTTAAGGACGTGTTGCAGACTTGTTGAATAGATTCATTTTTCTTGTTTTGTTTGTTTTTGATGAAATTGTGCTTTTCTCGTCGAGAAAAGGCGTTTAACGCGATAAAAAGGTTTAGTGCGTTATAAATACGGGCTAGCTTACCAAAAGTACAAATGTGAACTAAATAAGGCCGGGAGTCGTTTTTATTGCTTAAAACACGATTTCTCGACCAGAATATGCTTTTTCAAAAAAGCCATGTTCCCATGGCGAGAGACTCGTTTTCTGTGAGAAAATGCATTAAAAGGAGGGATTTCATCAGAAACACTATAAATACATATTGTACTTGTCTGAAAACGCACCTAACCTTGAAATAGAAGGTTTCTCACCAAAAAACACATTGGTGAAACCCCTATCTTAAGGCTCTGAGTGTTTGCACACATGTACAAACAGGCATGTTTAAACTATAACGTTTTTAGTGAAATCATGTTTCTCTCGAGGAGAAAACGCGTTTAAAGCCATAAAAAGATCTCACTGTGTTTTGGCATTGACCAAGCTACCAGCAAACCTAAAAAATGATCAGAACTGGAGAAATTACACATTGACATTGGGTGAAATCATGTAACTCTTAAGGACGTGTTGCAGACTTGTTGAATAGATTCATTTTTCTTGTTTTGTTTGTTTTTGATGAAATTGTGCTTTTCTCGTCGAGAAAAGGCGTTTAACGCGATAAAAAGGTTTAGTGCGTTATGAATACGGGCTAGCTTACCAAAAGTACAAATGTGAACTAAATAAGGCCGGGAGTCGTTTTTATTGCTTAAAACACGATTTCTCGACCAGAATATGCTTTTTCAAAAAAGCCATGTTCCCATGGCGAGAGACTCGTTTTCTGTGAGAAAATGCATTAAAAGGAGGGATTTCATCAGAAACACTATAAATACATATTGTACTTGTCTGAAAACGCACAGAACCTTGAAATAGAAGGTTTCTCACCAAAAAACACATTGGTGAAACCCCTATCTTAAGGCTCTGAGTGTTTGCACACATGTACAAACAGGCATGTTTAAACTATAACGTTTTTAGTGAAATCATGTTTCTCTCGAGGAGAAAACGCGTTTAAAGCCATAAAAAGATCTCACTGTGTTTTGGCATTGACCAAGCTACCAACAACCTAAAAAATGATCAGAACTGGAGAAATTACATATTGACATTGGGTGAAATCATGTAACTCTTAAGGACGTGTTGCAGACTTGTTGAATAGATTCATTTTTCTTGTTTTGTTTGTTTTTGATGAAATTGTGCTTTTCTCGTCGAGAAAAGGCGTTTAACGCGATAAAAAGGTTTAGTGCGTTATGAATACGGGCTAGCTTACCAAAAGTACAAATGTGAACTAAATAAGGCCGGGAGTCGTTTTTTTTGCTTAAAACACGATTTCTCGACCAGAATATGCTTTTTCAAAAAAGCCATGTTCCCATGGCGAGAGACTCGTTTTCTGTGAGAAAATGCATTAAAAGGAGGGATTTCATGAGAAACACTATAAATACATATTGTACTTGTCTGAAAACGCACAGAACCTTGAAATAGAAGGTTTCTCACCAAAAAACACATTGGTGAAACCCCTATCTTAAGGCTCTGAGTGTTTGCACACATGTACAAGCAGGCATGTTTAAACTATAACGTTTTTAGTGAAATCATGTTTCTCTCGAGGAGAAAACGCGTTTAAAGCCATAAAAAGATCTCACTGTGTTTTGGCATTGACCAAGCTACCAACAACCTAAAAAAATGATCAGAACTGGAGAAATTACACATTGACATTGGGTGAAATCATGTAACTCTTAAGGACGTGTTGCAGACTTGTTGAATAGATTCATTTTTCTTGTTTTGTTTGTTTTTGATGAAATTGCTTTTCTCGTCGAGAAAAGGCGTTTAACGCGATAAAAAGGTTTAGTGCGTTATGAATACGGGCTAGCTTACCAAAAGTACAAATGTGAACTAAATAAGGCCGGGAGTCGTTTTTATTGCTTAAAACACGATTTCTCGACCAGAATATGCTTTTGCAAAAAAGCCATGTTCCCATGGCGAGAGACTCGTTTTCTGTGAGAAAATGCATTAAAAGGAGGGATTTCATGAGAAACACTATAAATACATATTGTACTTGTCTGAAAACGCACAGAACCTTGAAATAGAAGGTTTCTCACCAAAAAACACATTGGTGAAACCCCTATCTTAAGGCTCTGAGTGTTTGCACACATGTACAAACAGGCATGTTTAAACTATAACGTTTTTAGTGAAATCATGTTTCTCTCGAGGAGAAAACGCGTTTAAAGCCATAAAAAGATCTCACTGTGTTTTGGCATTGACCAAGCTACCAACAACCTAAAAAATGATCAGAACTGGAGAAATTACATATTGACATTGGGTGAAATCATGTAACTCTTGAGGACGTGTTGCAGACTTGTTGAATAGATTCATATTTCTTGTTTTGTTTGTTTTTGATGAAATTGTGCTTTTCTCGTCGAGAAAAGGCGTTTAACGCGATAAAAAGGTTTAGTGCGTTATGAATACGGGCTAGCTTACCAAAAGTACAAATGTGAACTAAATAAGGCCGGGAGTCGTTTTTATTGCTTAAAACACGATGTCTCGACCAGAATATGCTTTTTCAAAAAAGCCATGTTCCCATGGCGAGAGACTTGTTTTCTGTGAGAAAATGCATTAAAAGGAGGGATTTCATGAGAAACACTATAAATACATATTGTACTTGTCTGAAAACGCACAGAACCTTGAAATAGAAGGTTTCTCACCAAAAAACACATTGGTGAAACCCCTATCTTAAGGCTCTGAGTGTTTGCACACATGTACAAACAGGCATGTTTAAACTATAACGTTTTTAGTGAAATCATGTTTCTCTCGAGGAGAAAACGCGTTTAAAGCCATAAAAAGATCTCACTGTGTTTTGGCATTGACCAAGCTACCAACAACCTAAAAAATGATCAGAACTGGAGAAATTACATATTGACATTGGGTGAAATCATGTAACTCTTAAGGACGTGTTGCAGACTTGTTGAATAGATTCATTTTTCTTGTTTTGTTTGTTTTTGATGAAATTGTGCTTTTCTCGTCGAGAAAGGGCGTTTAACGCGATAAAAAGGTTTAGTGCGTTATGAATACGGGCTAGCTTACCAAAAGTACAAATGTGAACTAAATAAGGCCGGGAGTCGTTTTTATTGCTTAAAACACGATTTCTCGACCAGAATATGCTTTTTCAAAAAAGCCATGTTCCCATGGCGAGAGACTCGTTTTCTGTGAGAAAATGCATTAAAAGGAGGGATTTCATGAGAAACACTATAAATACATATTGTACTTGTCTGAAAACGCACAGAACCTTGAAATAGAAGGTTTCTCACCAAAAAACACATTGGTGAAACCCCTATCTTAAGGCTCTGAGTGTTTGCACACATGTACAAACAGGCATGTTTAAACTATAACGTTTTTAGTGAAATCATGTTTCTCTCGAGGAGAAAACGCGTTTAAAGCCATAAAAAGATCTCACTGTGTTTTGGCATTGACCAAGCTACCAACAACCTAAAAAATGATCAGAACTGGAGAAATTACACATTGACATTGGGTGAAATCATGTAACTCTTAAGGACGTGTTGCAGACTTGTTGAATAGATTCATTTTTCTTGTTTTGTTTGTTTTTGATGAAATGGTGCTTTTCTCGTCGAGAAAAGGCGTTTAACGCGATAAAAAGGTTTAGTGCGTTATGAATACGGGCTAGCTTACCAAAAGTACAAATGTGAACTAAATAAGGCCGGGAGTCGTTTTTATTGCTTAAAACACGATTTCTCGACCAGAATATGCTTTTTCAAAAAAGCCATGTTCCCATGGCGAGAGACTCGTTTTCTGTGAGAAAATGCATTAAAAGGAGGGATTTCATGAGAAACACTATAAATACATATTGTACTTGTCTGAAAACGCACAGAACCTTGAAATAGAAGGTTTCTCACCAAAAAAACACATTGGTGAAACCCCTATCTTAAGGCTCTGAGTGTTTGCACACATGTACAAACAGGCATGTTTAAACTGTAACGTTTTTAGTGAAATCATGTTTCTCTCGAGGAGAAAACGCGTTTAAAGCCATAAAAAGATCTCACTGTGTTTTGGCATTGGCCAAGCTACCAACAACCTAAAAAATGATCAGAACTGGAGAAATTACATATTGACATTGGGTGAAATCATGTAACTCTTAAGGACGTGTTGCAGACTTGTTGAATAGATTCATTTTTCTTGTTTTGTTTGTTTTTGATGAAATTGCTTTTCTCGTCGAGAAAAGGCGTTTAACGCGATAAAAAGGTTTAGTGCGTTATGAATACGGGCTAGCTTACCAAAAGTACAAATGTGAACTAAATAAGGCCGGGAGTCGTTTTTTTTGCTTAAAACACGATTTCTCGACCAGAATATGCTTTTTCAAAAAAGCCATGTTCCCATGGCGAGAGACTCGTTTTCTGTGAGAAAATGCATTAAAAGGAGGGATTTCATGAGAAACACTATAAATACATATTGTACTTGTCTGAAAACGCACAGAACCTTGAAATAGAAGGTTTCTCACCAAAAAACACATTGGTGAAACCCCTATCTTAAGGCTCTGAGTGTTTGCACACATGTACAAGCAGGCATGTTTAAACTATAACGTTTTTAGTGAAATCATGTTTCTCTCGAGGAGAAAACGCGTTTAAAGCCATAAAAAGATCTCACTGTGTTTTGGCATTGACCAAGCTACCAACAACCTAAAAAAATGATCAGAACTGGAGAAATTACACATTGACATTGGGTGAAATCATGTAACTCTTAAGGACGTGTTGCAGACTTGTTGAATAGATTCATTTTTCTTGTTTTGTTTGTTTTTGATGAAATGGTGCTTTTCTCGTCGAGAAAAGGCGTTTAACGCGATAAAAAGGTTTAGTGCGTTATGAATACGGGCTAGCTTACCAAAAGTACAAATGTGAACTAAATAAGGCCGGGAGTCGTTTTTATTGCTTAAAACACGATTTCTCGACCAGAATATGCTTTTTCAAAAAAGCCATGTTCCCATGGCGAGAGACTCGTTTTCTGTGAGAAAATGCATTAAAAGGAGGGATTTCATGAGAAACACTATAAATACATATTGTACTTGTCTGAAAACGCACAGAACCTTGAAATAGAAGGTTTCTCACCAAAAAACACATTGGTGAAACCCCTATCTTAAGGCTCTGAGTGTTTGCACACATGTACAAACAGTCATGTTTAAACTATAACGTTTTTAGTGAAATCATGTTTCTCTCGAGGAGAAAACGCGTTTAAAGCCATAAAAAGATCTCACTGTGTTTTGGCATTGACCAAGCTACCAACATCCCTAAAAAATGATCAGAACTGGAGAAATTACACATCGACATTGGGTGAAATCATGTAACTCTTAAGGACGTGTTGCAGACTTGTTGAATAGATTCATTTTTCTTGTTTTGTTTGTTTTTGATGAAATTGTGCTTTTCTCGTCGAGAAAAGGCGTTTAACGCGATAAAAAGGTTTAGTGCGTTATGAATACGGGCTAGCTTACCAAAAGTACAAATGTGAACTAAATAAGGCCGGGAGTCGTTTTTATTGCTTAAAACACGATTTCTCGACCAGAATATGCTTTTTGCAAAAAAGCCATGTTCCCATGGCGAGAGACTCGTTTTCTGTGAGAAAATGCATTAAAAGGAGGGATTTCATGAGAAACACTATAAATACATATTGTACTTGTCTGAAAACGCACAGAACCTTGAAATAGAAGGTTTCTCACCAAAAAACACATTGGTGAAACCCCTATCTTAAGGCTCTGAGTGTTTGCACACATGTACAAACAGGCATGTTTAAACTATAACGTTTTTAGTGAAATCATGTTTCTCTCGAGGAGAAAACGCGTTTAAAGCCATAAAAAGATCTCACTGTGTTTTGGCATTGACCAAGCTACCAACAACCTAAAAAATGATCAGAACTGGAGAAATTACATATTGACATTGGGTGAAATCATGTAACTCTTAAGGACGTGTTGCAGACTTGTTGAATAGATTCATTTTTCTTGTTTTGTTTGTTTTTGATGAAATGGTGCTTTTCTCGTCGAGAAAAGGCGTTTAACGCGATAAAAAGGTTTAGTGCGTTATGAATACGGGCTAGCTTACCAAAAGTACAAATGTGAACTAAATAAGGCCGGGAGTCGTTTTTTTTGCTTAAAACACGATTTCTCGACCAGAATATGCTTTTTCAAAAAAGCCATGTTCCCATGGCGAGAGACTCGTTTTCTGTGAGAAAATGCATTAAAAGGAGGGATTTCATGAGAAACACTATAAATACATATTGTACTTGTCTGAAAACGCACAGAACCTTGAAATAGAAGGTTTCTCACCAAAAAACACATTGGTGAAACCCCTATCTTAAGGCTCTGAGTGTTTGCACACATGTACAAGCAGGCATGTTTAAACTATAACGTTTTTAGTGAAATCATGTTTCTCTCGAGGAGAAAACGCGTTTAAAGCCATAAAAAGATCTCACTGTGTTTTGGCATTGACCAAGCTACCAACAACCTAAAAAAATGATCAGAACTGGAGAAATTACACATTGACATTGGGTGAAATCATGTAACTCTTAAGGACGTGTTGCAGACTTGTTGAATAGATTCATTTTTCTTGTTTTGTTTGTTTTTGATGAAATTGCTTTTCTCGTCGAGAAAAGGCGTTTAACGCGATAAAAAGGTTTAGTGCGTTATGAATACGGGCTAGCTTACCAAAAGTACAAATGTGAACTAAATAAGGCCGGGAGTCGTTTTTATTGCTTAAAACACGATTTCTCGACCAGAATATGCTTTTTCAAAAAAGCCATGTTCCCATGGCGAGAGACTCGTTTTCTGTGAGAAAATGCATTAAAAGGAGGGATTTCATGAGAAACACTATAAATACATATTGTACTTGTCTGAAAACGCACAGAACCTTGAAATAGAAGGTTTCTCACCAAAAAACACATTGGTGAAACCCCTATCTTAAGGCTCTGAGTGTTTGCACACATGTACAAACAGGCATGTTTAAACTATAACGTTTTTAGTGAAATCATGTTTCTCTCGAGGAGAAAACGCGTTTAAAGCCATAAAAAGATCTCACTGTGTTTTGGCATTGACCAAGCTACCAACAACCTAAAAAATGATCAGAACTGGAGAAATTACATATTGACATTGGGTGAAATCATGTAACTCTTAAGGACGTGTTGCAGACTTGTTGAATAGATTCATATTTCTTGTTTTGTTTGTTTTTGATGAAATTGTGCTTTTCTCGTCGAGAAAAGGCGTTTAACGCGATAAAAAGGTTTAGTGCGTTATGAATACGGGCTAGCTTACCAAAAGTACAAATGTGAACTAAATAAGGCCGGGAGTCGTTTTTATTGCTTAAAACACGATGTCTCGACCAGAATATGCTTTTTCAAAAAAGCCATGTTCCCATGGCGAGAGACTCGTTTTCTGTGAGAAAATGCATTAAAAGGAGGGATTTCATGAGAAACACTATAAATACATATTGTACTTGTCTGAAAACGCACAGAACCTTGAAATAGAAGGTTTCTCACCAAAAAACACATTGGTGAAACCCCTATCTTAAGGCTCTGAGTGTTTGCACACATGTACAAGCAGGCATGTTTAAACTATAACGTTTTTAGTGAAATCATGTTTCTCTCGAGGAGAAAACGCGTTTAAAGCCATAAAAAGATCTCACTGTGTTTTGGCATTGACCAAGCTACCAACAACCTAAAAAAATGATCAGAACTGGAGAAATTACACATTGACATTGGGTGAAATCATGTAACTCTTAAGGACGTGTTGCAGACTTGTTGAATAGATTCATTTTTCTTGTTTTGTTTGTTTTTGATGAAATTGCTTTTCTCGTCGAGAAAAGGCGTTTAACGCGATAAAAAGGTTTAGTGCGTTATGAATACGGGCTAGCTTACCAAAAGTACAAATGTGAACTAAATAAGGCCGGGAGTCGTTTTTATTGCTTAAAACACGATTTCTCGACCAGAATATGCTTTTTCAAAAAAGCCATGTTCCCATGGCGAGAGACTCGTTTTCTGTGAGAAAATGCATTAAAAGGAGGGATTTCATCAGAAACACTATAAATACATATTGTACTTGTCTGAAAACGCACAGAACCTTGAAATAGAAGGTTTCTCACCAAAAAACACATTGGTGAAACCCCTATCTTAAGGCTCTGAGTGTTTGCACACATGTACAAACAGGCATGTTTAAACTATAACGTTTTTAGTGAAATCATGTTTCTCTCGAGGAGAAAACGCGTTTAAAGCCATAAAAAGATCTCACTGTGTTTTGGCATTGACCAAGCTACCAACAACCTAAAAAATGATCAGAACTGGAGAAATTACATATTGACATTGGGTGAAATCATGTAACTCTTAAGGACGTGTTGCAGACTTGTTGAATAGATTCATATTTCTTGTTTTGTTTGTTTTTGATGAAATTGTGCTTTTCTCGTCGAGAAAAGGCGTTTAACGCGATAAAAAGGTTTAGTGCGTTATGAATACGGGCTAGCTTACCAAAAGTACAAATGTGAACTAAATAAGGCCGGGAGTCGTTTTTATTGCTTAAAACACGATGTCTCGACCAGAATATGCTTTTTCAAAAAAGCCATGTTCCCATGGCGAGAGACTTGTTTTCTGTGAGAAAATGCATTAAAAGGAGGGATTTCATGAGAAACACTATAAATACATATTGTACTTGTCTGAAAACGCACAGAACCTTGAAATAGAAGGTTTCTCACCAAAAAACACATTGGTGAAACCCCTATCTTAAGGCTCTGAGTGTTTGCACACATGTACAAGCAGGCATGTTTAAACTATAACGTTTTTAGTGAAATCATGTTTCTCTCGAGGAGAAAACGCGTTTAAAGCCATAAAAAGATCTCACTGTGTTTTGGCATTGACCAAGCTACCAACAACCTAAAAAAATGATCAGAACTGGAGAGATTACACATTGACATTGGGTGAAATCATGTAACTCTTAAGGACGTGTTGCAGACTTGTTGAATAGATTCATTTTTCTTGTTTTGTTTGTTTTTGATGAAATTGCTTTTCTCGTCGAGAAAAGGCGTTTAACGCGATAAAAAGGTTTAGTGCGTTATGAATACGGGCTAGCTTACCAAAAGTACAAATGTGAACTAAATAAGGCCGGGAGTCGTTTTTATTGCTTAAAACACGATTTCTCGACCAGAATATGCTTTTTCAAAAAAGCCATGTTCCCATGGCGAGAGACTTGTTTTCTGTGAGAAAATTTATTAAAAGGAGGGATTTCATCAGAAACACTATAAATACATATTGTACTTGTCTGAAAACGCACAGAACCTTGAAATAGAAGGTTTCTCACCAAAAAACACATTGGTGAAACCCCTATCTTAAGGCTCTGAGTGTTTGCACACATGTACAAACAGGCATGTTTAAACTATAACGTTTTTAGTGAAATCATGTTTCTCTCGAGGAGAAAACGCGTTTAAAGCCATAAAAAGATCTCACTGTGTTTTGGCATTGACCAAGCTACCAACAACCTAAAAAATGATCAGAACTGGAGAAATTACATATTGACATTGGGTGAAATCATGTAACTCTTAAGGACGTGTTGCAGACTTGTTGAATAGATTCATTTTTCTTGTTTTGTTTGTTTTTGATGAAATTGTGCTTTTCTCGTCGAGAAAAGGCGTTTAACGCGATAAAAAGGTTTAGTGCGTTATAAATACGGGCTAGCTTACCAAAAGTACAAATGTGAACTAAATAAGGCCGGGAGTCGTTTTTATTGCTTAAAACACGATTTCTCGACCAGAATATGCTTTTTCAAAAAAGCCATGTTCCCATGGCGAGAGACTCGTTTTCTGTGAGAAAATGCATTAAAAGGAGGGATTTCATCAGAAACACTATAAATACATATTGTACTTGTCTGAAAACGCACCTAACCTTGAAATAGAAGGTTTCTCACCAAAAAACACATTGGTGAAACCCCTATCTTAAGGCTCTGAGTGTTTGCACACATGTACAAACAGGCATGTTTAAACTATAACGTTTTTAGTGAAATCATGTTTCTCTCGAGGAGAAAACGCGTTTAAAGCCATAAAAAGATCTCACTGTGTTTTGGCATTGACCAAGCTACCAGCAAACCTAAAAAATGATCAGAACTGGAGAAATTACACATTGACATTGGGTGAAATCATGTAACTCTTAAGGACGTGTTGCAGACTTGTTGAATAGATTCATTTTTCTTGTTTTGTTTGTTTTTGATGAAATTGTGCTTTTCTCGTCGAGAAAAGGCGTTTAACGCGATAAAAAGGTTTAGTGCGTTATGAATACGGGCTAGCTTACCAAAAGTACAAATGTGAACTAAATAAGGCCGGGAGTCGTTTTTATTGCTTAAAACACGATTTCTCGACCAGAATATGCTTTTTCAAAAAAGCCATGTTCCCATGGCGAGAGACTCGTTTTCTGTGAGAAAATGCATTAAAAGGAGGGATTTCATCAGAAACACTATAAATACATATTGTACTTGTCTGAAAACGCACAGAACCTTGAAATAGAAGGTTTCTCACCAAAAAACACATTGGTGAAACCCCTATCTTAAGGCTCTGAGTGTTTGCACACATGTACAAACAGGCATGTTTAAACTATAACGTTTTTAGTGAAATCATGTTTCTCTCGAGGAGAAAACGCGTTTAAAGCCATAAAAAGATCTCACTGTGTTTTGGCATTGACCAAGCTACCAACAACCTAAAAAATGATCAGAACTGGAGAAATTACATATTGACATTGGGTGAAATCATGTAACTCTTAAGGACGTGTTGCAGACTTGTTGAATAGATTCATTTTTCTTGTTTTGTTTGTTTTTGATGAAATTGTGCTTTTCTCGTCGAGAAAAGGCGTTTAACGCGATAAAAAGGTTTAGTGCGTTATGAATACGGGCTAGCTTACCAAAAGTACAAATGTGAACTAAATAAGGCCGGGAGTCGTTTTTTTTGCTTAAAACACGATTTCTCGACCAGAATATGCTTTTTCAAAAAAGCCATGTTCCCATGGCGAGAGACTCGTTTTCTGTGAGAAAATGCATTAAAAGGAGGGATTTCATGAGAAACACTATAAATACATATTGTACTTGTCTGAAAACGCACAGAACCTTGAAATAGAAGGTTTCTCACCAAAAAACACATTGGTGAAACCCCTATCTTAAGGCTCTGAGTGTTTGCACACATGTACAAGCAGGCATGTTTAAACTATAACGTTTTTAGTGAAATCATGTTTCTCTCGAGGAGAAAACGCGTTTAAAGCCATAAAAAGATCTCACTGTGTTTTGGCATTGACCAAGCTACCAACAACCTAAAAAAATGATCAGAACTGGAGAAATTACACATTGACATTGGGTGAAATCATGTAACTCTTAAGGACGTGTTGCAGACTTGTTGAATAGATTCATTTTTCTTGTTTTGTTTGTTTTTGATGAAATTGCTTTTCTCGTCGAGAAAAGGCGTTTAACGCGATAAAAAGGTTTAGTGCGTTATGAATACGGGCTAGCTTACCAAAAGTACAAATGTGAACTAAATAAGGCCGGGAGTCGTTTTTATTGCTTAAAACACGATTTCTCGACCAGAATATGCTTTTTCAAAAAAGCCATGTTCCCATGGCGAGAGACTCGTTTTCTGTGAGAAAATGCATTAAAAGGAGGGATTTCATGAGAAACACTATAAATACATATTGTACTTGTCTGAAAACGCACAGAACCTTGAAATAGAAGGTTTCTCACCAAAAAACACATTTGTGAAACCCCTATCTTAAGGCTCTGAGTGTTTGCACACATGTACAAACAGGCATGTTTAAACTATAACGTTTTTAGTGAAATCATGTTTCTCTCGAGGAGAAAACGCGTTTAAAGCCATAAAAAGATCTCACTGTGTTTTGGCATTGACCAAGCTACCAACAACCTAAAAAATGATCAGAACTGGAGAAATTACATATTGACATTGGGTGAAATCATGTAACTCTTAAGGACGTGTTGCAGACTTGTTGAATAGATTCATTTTTCTTGTTTTGTTTGTTTTTGATGAAATTGTGCTTTTCTCGTCGAGAAAAGGCGTTTAACGCGATAAAAAGGTTTAGTGCGTTATGAATACGGGCTAGCTTACCAAAAGTACAAATGTGAACTAAATAAGGCCGGGAGTCGTTTTTATTGCTTAAAACACGATTTCTCGACCAGAATATGCTTTTTCAAAAAAGCCATGTTCCCATGGCGAGAGACTCGTTTTCTGTGAGAAAATGCATTAAAAGGAGGGATTTCATGAGAAACACTATAAATACATATTGTACTTGTCTGAAAACGCACAGAACCTTGAAATAGAAGGTTTCTCACCAAAAAACACATTGGTGAAACCCCTATCTTAAGGCTCTGAGTGTTTGCACACATGTACAAACAGGCATGTTTAAACTATAACGTTTTTAGTGAAATCATGTTTCTCTCGAGGAGAAAACGCGTTTAAAGCCATAAAAAGATCTCACTGTGTTTTGGCATTGACCAAGCTACCAACAACCTAAAAAATGATCAGAACTGGAGAAATTACATATTGACATTGGGTGAAATCATGTAACTCTTAAGGACGTGTTGCAGACTTGTTGAATAGATTCATTTTTCTTGTTTTGTTTGTTTTTTATGAAATTGTGCTTTTCTCGTCGAGAAAAGGCGTTTAACGCGATAAAAAGGTTTAGTGCGTTATGAATACGGGCTAGCTTACCAAAAGTACAAATGTGAACTAAATAAGGCCGGGAGTCGTTTTTATTGCTTAAAACACGATTTCTCGACCAGAATATGCTTTTTGCAAAAAAGCCATGTTCCCATGGCGAGAGACTCGTTTTCTGTGAGAAAATGCATTAAAAGGAGGGATTTCATGAGAAACACTATAAATACATATTGTACTTGTCTGAAAACGCACAGAACCTTGAAATAGAAGGTTTCTCACCAAAAAACACATTGGTGAAACCCCTATCTTAAGGCTCTGAGTGTTTGCACACATGTACAAACAGGCATGTTTAAACTATAACGTTTTTAGTGAAATCATGTTTCTCTCGAGGAGAAAACGCGTTTAAAGCCATAAAAAGATCTCACTGTGTTTTGGCATTGACCAAGCTACCAACAACCTAAAAAATGATCAGAACTGGAGAAATTACATATTGACATTGGGTGAAATCATGTAACTCTTGAGGACGTGTTGCAGACTTGTTGAATAGATTCATTTTTCTTGTTTTGTTTGTTTTTGATGAAATTGTGCTTTTCTCGTCGAGAAAAGGCGTTTAACGCGATAAAAAGGTTTAGTGCGTTATGAATACGGGCTAGCTTACCAAAAGTACAAATGTGAACTAAATAAGGCCGGGAGTCGTTTTTATTGCTTAAAACACGATGTCTCGACCAGAATATGCTTTTTCAAAAAAGCCATGTTCCCATGGCGAGAGACTTGTTTTCTGTGAGAAAATGCATTAAAAGGAGGGATTTCATGAGAAACACTATAAATACATATTGTACTTGTCTGAAAACGCACAGAACCTTGAAATAGAAGGTTTCTCACCAAAAAACACATTGGTGAAACCCCTATCTTAAGGCTCTGAGTGTTTGCACACATGTACAAACAGGCATGTTTAAACTATAACGTTTTTAGTGAAATCATGTTTCTCTCGAGGAGAAAACGCGTTTAAAGCCATAAAAAGATCTCACTGTGTTTTGGCATTGACCAAGCTACCAACAACCTAAAAAATGATCAGAACTGGAGAAATTACATATTGACATTGGGTGAAATCATGTAACTCTTAAGGACGTGTTGCAGACTTGTTGAATAGATTCATTTTTCTTGTTTTGTTTGTTTTTGATGAAATTGTGCTTTTCTCGTCGAGAAAGGGCGTTTAACGCGATAAAAAGGTTTAGTGCGTTATGAATACGGGCTAGCTTACCAAAAGTACAAATGTGAACTAAATAAGGCCGGGAGTCGTTTTTATTGCTTAAAACACGATTTCTCGACCAGAATATGCTTTTTCAAAAAAGCCATGTTCCCATGGCGAGAGACTCGTTTTCTGTGAGAAAATGCATTAAAAGGAGGGATTTCATGAGAAACACTATAAATACATATTGTACTTGTCTGAAAACGCACAGAACCTTGAAATAGAAGGTTTCTCACCAAAAAACACATTGGTGAAACCCCTATCTTAAGGCTCTGAGTGTTTGCACACATGTACAAACAGGCATGTTTAAACTATAACGTTTTTAGTGAAATCATGTTTCTCTCGAGGAGAAAACGCGTTTAAAGCCATAAAAAGATCTCACTGTGTTTTGGCATTGACCAAGCTACCAACAACCTAAAAAATGATCAGAACTGGAGAAATTACACATTGACATTGGGTGAAATCATGTAACTCTTAAGGACGTGTTGCAGACTTGTTGAATAGATTCATTTTTCTTGTTTTGTTTGTTTTTGATGAAATGGTGCTTTTCTCGTCGAGAAAAGGCGTTTAACGCGATAAAAAGGTTTAGTGCGTTATGAATACGGGCTAGCTTACCAAAAGTACAAATGTGAACTAAATAAGGCCGGGAGTCGTTTTTATTGCTTAAAACACGATTTCTCGACCAGAATATGCTTTTTCAAAAAAGCCATGTTCCCATGGCGAGAGACTCGTTTTCTGTGAGAAAATGCATTAAAAGGAGGGATTTCATGAGAAACACTATAAATACATATTGTACTTGTCTGAAAACGCACAGAACCTTGAAATAGAAGGTTTCTCACCAAAAAAACACATTGGTGAAACCCCTATCTTAAGGCTCTGAGTGTTTGCACACATGTACAAACAGGCATGTTTAAACTATAACGTTTTTAGTGAAATCATGTTTCTCTCGAGGAGAAAACGCGTTTAAAGCCATAAAAAGATCTCACTGTGTTTTGGCATTGGCCAAGCTACCAACAACCTAAAAAATGATCAGAACTGGAGAAATTACATATTGACATTGGGTGAAATCATGTAACTCTTAAGGACGTGTTGCAGACTTGTTGAATAGATTCATTTTTCTTGTTTTGTTTGTTTTTGATGAAATTGCTTTTCTCGTCGAGAAAAGGCGTTTAACGCGATAAAAAGGTTTAGTGCGTTATGAATACGGGCTAGCTTACCAAAAGTACAAATGTGAACTAAATAAGGCCGGGAGTCGTTTTTTTTGCTTAAAACACGATTTCTCGACCAGAATATGCTTTTTCAAAAAAGCCATGTTCCCATGGCGAGAGACTCGTTTTCTGTGAGAAAATGCATTAAAAGGAGGGATTTCATGAGAAACACTATAAATACATATTGTACTTGTCTGAAAACGCACAGAACCTTGAAATAGAAGGTTTCTCACCAAAAAACACATTGGTGAAACCCCTATCTTAAGGCTCTGAGTGTTTGCACACATGTACAAACAGGCATGTTTAAACTATAACGTTTTTAGTGAAATCATGTTTCTCTCGAGGAGAAAACGCGTTTAAAGCCATAAAAAGATCTCACTGTGTTTTGGCATTGACCAAGCTACCAACAACCTAAAAAATGATCAGAACTGGAGAAATTACATATTGACATTGGGTGAAATCATGTAACTCTTAAGGACGTGTTGCAGACTTGTTGAATAGATTCATTTTTCTTGTTTTGTTTGTTTTTTATGAAATTGTGCTTTTCTCGTCGAGAAAAGGCGTTTAACGCGATAAAAAGGTTTAGTGCGTTATGAATACGGGCTAGCTTACCAAAAGTACAAATGTGAACTAAATAAGGCCGGGAGTCGTTTTTATTGCTTAAAACACGATTTCTCGACCAGAATATGCTTTTTGCAAAAAAGCCATGTTCCCATGGCGAGAGACTCGTTTTCTGTGAGAAAATGCATTAAAAGGAGGGATTTCATGAGAAACACTATAAATACATATTGTACTTGTCTGAAAACGCACAGAACCTTGAAATAGAAGGTTTCTCACCAAAAAACACATTGGTGAAACCCCTATCTTAAGGCTCTGAGTGTTTGCACACATGTACAAACAGGCATGTTTAAACTATAACGTTTTTAGTGAAATCATGTTTCTCTCGAGGAGAAAACGCGTTTAAAGCCATAAAAAGATCTCACTGTGTTTTGGCATTGACCAAGCTACCAACAACCTAAAAAATGATCAGAACTGGAGAAATTACATATTGACATTGGGTGAAATCATGTAACTCTTGAGGACGTGTTGCAGACTTGTTGAATAGATTCATTTTTCTTGTTTTGTTTTTTTTTGATGAAATTGTGCTTTTCTCGTCGAGAAAAGGCGTTTAACGCGATAAAAAGGTTTAGTGCGTTATGAATACGGGCTAGCTTACCAAAAGTACAAATGTGAACTAAATAAGGCCGGGAGTCGTTTTTATTGCTTAAAACACGATGTCTCGACCAGAATATGCTTTTTCAAAAAAGCCATGTTCCCATGGCGAGAGACTTGTTTTCTGTGAGAAAATGCATTAAAAGGAGGGATTTCATGAGAAACACTATAAATACATATTGTACTTGTCTGAAAACGCACAGAACCTTGAAATAGAAGGTTTCTCACCAAAAAACACATTGGTGAAACCCCTATCTTAAGGCTCTGAGTGTTTGCACACATGTACAAACAGGCATGTTTAAACTATAACGTTTTTAGTGAAATCATGTTTCTCTCGAGGAGAAAACGCGTTTAAAGCCATAAAAAGATCTCACTGTGTTTTGGCATTGACCAAGCTACCAACAACCTAAAAAATGATCAGAACTGGAGAAATTACATATTGACATTGGGTGAAATCATGTAACTCTTAAGGACGTGTTGCAGACTTGTTGAATAGATTCATTTTTCTTGTTTTGTTTGTTTTTGATGAAATTGTGCTTTTCTCGTCGAGAAAGGGCGTTTAACGCGATAAAAAGGTTTAGTGCGTTATGAATACGGGCTAGCTTACCAAAAGTACAAATGTGAACTAAATAAGGCCGGGAGTCGTTTTTATTGCTTAAAACACGATTTCTCGACCAGAATATGCTTTTTCAAAAAAGCCATGTTCCCATGGCGAGAGACTCGTTTTCTGTGAGAAAATGCATTAAAAGGAGGGATTTCATGAGAAACACTATAAATACATATTGTACTTGTCTGAAAACGCACAGAACCTTGAAATAGAAGGTTTCTCACCAAAAAACACATTGGTGAAACCCCTATCTTAAGGCTCTGAGTGTTTGCACACATGTACAAACAGGCATGTTTAAACTATAACGTTTTTAGTGAAATCATGTTTCTCTCGAGGAGAAAACGCGTTTAAAGCCATAAAAAGATCTCACTGTGTTTTGGCATTGACCAAGCTACCAACAACCTAAAAAATGATCAGAACTGGAGAAATTACACATTGACATTGGGTGAAATCATGTAACTCTTAAGGACGTGTTGCAGACTTGTTGAATAGATTCATTTTTCTTGTTTTGTTTGTTTTTGATGAAATGGTGCTTTTCTCGTCGAGAAAAGGCGTTTAACGCGATAAAAAGGTTTAGTGCGTTATGAATACGGGCTAGCTTACCAAAAGTACAAATGTGAACTAAATAAGGCCGGGAGTCGTTTTTATTGCTTAAAACACGATTTCTCGACCAGAATATGCTTTTTCAAAAAAGCCATGTTCCCATGGCGAGAGACTCGTTTTCTGTGAGAAAATGCATTAAAAGGAGGGATTTCATGAGAAACACTATAAATACATATTGTACTTGTCTGAAAACGCACAGAACCTTGAAATAGAAGGTTTCTCACCAAAAAAACACATTGGTGAAACCCCTATCTTAAGGCTCTGAGTGTTTGCACACATGTACAAACAGGCATGTTTAAACTATAACGTTTTTAGTGAAATCATGTTTCTCTCGAGGAGAAAACGCGTTTAAAGCCATAAAAAGATCTCACTGTGTTTTGGCATTGGCCAAGCTACCAACAACCTAAAAAATGATCAGAACTGGAGAAATTACATATTGACATTGGGTGAAATCATGTAACTCTTAAGGACGTGTTGCAGACTTGTTGAATAGATTCATTTTTCTTGTTTTGTTTGTTTTTGATGAAATTGCTTTTCTCGTCGAGAAAAGGCGTTTAACGCGATAAAAAGGTTTAGTGCGTTATGAATACGGGCTAGCTTACCAAAAGTACAAATGTGAACTAAATAAGGCCGGGAGTCGTTTTTTTTGCTTAAAACACGATTTCTCGACCAGAATATGCTTTTTCAAAAAAGCCATGTTCCCATGGCGAGAGACTCGTTTTCTGTGAGAAAATGCATTAAAAGGAGGGATTTCATGAGAAACACTATAAATACATATTGTACTTGTCTGAAAACGCACAGAACCTTGAAATAGAAGGTTTCTCACCAAAAAACACATTGGTGAAACCCCTATCTTAAGGCTCTGAGTGTTTGCACACATGTACAAGCAGGCATGTTTAAACTATAACGTTTTTAGTGAAATCATGTTTCTCTCGAGGAGAAAACGCGTTTAAAGCCATAAAAAGATCTCACTGTGTTTTGGCATTGACCAAGCTACCAACAACCTAAAAAAATGATCAGAACTGGAGAAATTACACATTGACATTGGGTGAAATCATGTAACTCTTAAGGACGTGTTGCAGACTTGTTGAATAGATTCATTTTTCTTGTTTTGTTTGTTTTTGATGAAATGGTGCTTTTCTCGTCGAGAAAAGGCGTTTAACGCGATAAAAAGGTTTAGTGCGTTATGAATACGGGCTAGCTTACCAAAAGTACAAATGTGAACTAAATAAGGCCGGGAGTCGTTTTTATTGCTTAAAACACGATTTCTCGACCAGAATATGCTTTTTCAAAAAAGCCATGTTCCCAATGGCGAGAGACTCGTTTTCTGTGAGAAAATGCATTAAAAGGAGGGATTTCATCAGAAACACTATAAATACATATTGTACTTGTCTGAAAACGCACAGAACCTTGAAATAGAAGGTTTCTCACCAAAAAACACATTGGTGAAACCCCTATCTTAAGGCTCTGAGTGTTTGCACACATGTACAAACAGTCATGTTTAAACTATAACGTTTTTAGTGAAATCATGTTTCTCTCGAGGAGAAAACGCGTTTAAAGCCATAAAAAGATCTCACTGTGTTTTGGCATTGACCAAGCTACCAACATCCCTAAAAAATGATCAGAACTGGAGAAATTACACATCGACATTGGGTGAAATCATGTAACTCTTAAGGACGTGTTGCAGACTTGTTGAATAGATTCATTTTTCTTGTTTTGTTTGTTTTTGATGAAATTGTGCTTTTCTCGTCGAGAAAAGGCGTTTAACGCGATAAAAAGGTTTAGTGCGTTATGAATACGGGCTAGCTTACCAAAAGTACAAATGTGAACTAAATAAGGCCGGGAGTCGTTTTTATTGCTTAAAACACGATTTCTCGACCAGAATATGCTTTTTGCAAAAAAGCCATGTTCCCATGGCGAGAGACTCGTTTTCTGTGAGAAAATGCATTAAAAGGAGGGATTTCATGAGAAACACTATAAATACATATTGTACTTGTCTGAAAACGCACAGAACCTTGAAATAGAAGGTTTCTCACCAAAAAACACATTGGTGAAACCCCTATCTTAAGGCTCTGAGTGTTTGCACACATGTACAAACAGGCATGTTTAAACTATAACGTTTTTAGTGAAATCATGTTTCTCTCGAGGAGAAAACGCGTTTAAAGCCATAAAAAGATCTCACTGTGTTTTGGCATTGACCAAGCTACCAACAACCTAAAAAATGATCAGAACTGGAGAAATTACATATTGACATTGGGTGAAATCATGTAACTCTTGAGGACGTGTTGCAGACTTGTTGAATAGATTCATTTTTCTTGTTTTGTTTGTTTTTGATGAAATTGTGCTTTTCTCGTCGAGAAAAGGCGTTTAACGCGATAAAAAGGTTTAGTGCGTTATGAATACGGGCTAGCTTACCAAAAGTACAAATGTGAACTAAATAAGGCCGGGAGTCGTTTTTATTGCTTAAAACACGATGTCTCGACCAGAATATGCTTTTTCAAAAAAGCCATGTTCCCATGGCGAGAGACTTGTTTTCTGTGAGAAAATGCATTAAAAGGAGGGATTTCATGAGAAACACTATAAATACATATTGTACTTGTCTGAAAACGCACAGAACCTTGAAATAGAAGGTTTCTCACCAAAAAACACATTGGTGAAACCCCTATCTTAAGGCTCTGAGTGTTTGCACACATGTACAAACAGGCATGTTTAAACTATAACGTTTTTAGTGAAATCATGTTTCTCTCGAGGAGAAAACGCGTTTAAAGCCATAAAAAGATCTCACTGTGTTTTGGCATTGACCAAGCTACCAACAACCTAAAAAATGATCAGAACTGGAGAAATTACATATTGACATTGGGTGAAATCATGTAACTCTTAAGGACGTGTTGCAGACTTGTTGAATAGATTCATTTTTCTTGTTTTGTTTGTTTTTGATGAAATTGTGCTTTTCTCGTCGAGAAAGGGCGTTTAACGCGATAAAAAGGTTTAGTGCGTTATGAATACGGGCTAGCTTACCAAAAGTACAAATGTGAACTAAATAAGGCCGGGAGTCGTTTTTATTGCTTAAAACACGATTTCTCGACCAGAATATGCTTTTTCAAAAAAGCCATGTTCCCATGGCGAGAGACTCGTTTTCTGTGAGAAAATGCATTAAAAGGAGGGATTTCATGAGAAACACTATAAATACATATTGTACTTGTCTGAAAACGCACAGAACCTTGAAATAGAAGGTTTCTCACCAAAAAACACATTGGTGAAACCCCTATCTTAAGGCTCTGAGTGTTTGCACACATGTACAAACAGGCATGTTTAAACTATAACGTTTTTAGTGAAATCATGTTTCTCTCGAGGAGAAAACGCGTTTAAAGCCATAAAAAGATCTCACTGTGTTTTGGCATTGACCAAGCTACCAACAACCTAAAAAATGATCAGAACTGGAGAAATTACACATTGACATTGGGTGAAATCATGTAACTCTTAAGGACGTGTTGCAGACTTGTTGAATAGATTCATTTTTCTTGTTTTGTTTGTTTTTGATGAAATGGTGCTTTTCTCGTCGAGAAAAGGCGTTTAACGCGATAAAAAGGTTTAGTGCGTTATGAATACGGGCTAGCTTACCAAAAGTACAAATGTGAACTAAATAAGGCCGGGAGTCGTTTTTATTGCTTAAAACACGATTTCTCGACCAGAATATGCTTTTTCAAAAAAGCCATGTTCCCATGGCGAGAGACTCGTTTTCTGTGAGAAAATGCATTAAAAGGAGGGATTTCATGAGAAACACTATAAATACATATTGTACTTGTCTGAAAACGCACAGAACCTTGAAATAGAAGGTTTCTCACCAAAAAAACACATTGGTGAAACCCCTATCTTAAGGCTCTGAGTGTTTGCACACATGTACAAACAGGCATGTTTAAACTATAACGTTTTTAGTGAAATCATGTTTCTCTCGAGGAGAAAACGCGTTTAAAGCCATAAAAAGATCTCACTGTGTTTTGGCATTGGCCAAGCTACCAACAACCTAAAAAATGATCAGAACTGGAGAAATTACATATTGACATTGGGTGAAATCATGTAACTCTTAAGGACGTGTTGCAGACTTGTTGAATAGATTCATTTTTCTTGTTTTGTTTGTTTTTGATGAAATGGTGCTTTTCTCGTCGAGAAAAGGCGTTTAACGCGATAAAAAGGTTTAGTGCGTTATGAATACGGGCTAGCTTACCAAAAGTACAAATGTGAACTAAATAAGGCCGGGAGTCGTTTTTATTGCTTAAAACACGATTTCTCGACCAGAATATGCTTTTTCAAAAAAGCCATGTTCCCAATGGCGAGAGACTCGTTTTCTGTGAGAAAATGCATTAAAAGGAGGGATTTCATCAGAAACACTATAAATACATATTGTACTTGTCTGAAAACGCACAGAACCTTGAAATAGAAGGTTTCTCACCAAAAAACACATTGGTGAAACCCCTATCTTAAGGCTCTGAGTGTTTGCACACATGTACAAACAGTCATGTTTAAACTATAACGTTTTTAGTGAAATCATGTTTCTCTCGAGGAGAAAACGCGTTTAAAGCCATAAAAAGATCTCACTGTGTTTTGGCATTGACCAAGCTACCAACATCCCTAAAAAATGATCAGAACTGGAGAAATTACACATCGACATTGGGTGAAATCATGTAACTCTTAAGGACGTGTTGCAGACTTGTTGAATAGATTCATTTTTCTTGTTTTGTTTGTTTTTGATGAAATTGTGCTTTTCTCGTCGAGAAAAGGCGTTTAACGCGATAAAAAGGTTTAGTGCGTTATAAATACGGGCTAGCTTACCAAAAGTACAAATGTGAACTAAATAAGGCCGGGAGTCGTTTTTATTGCTTAAAACACGATTTCTCGACCAGAATATGCTTTTTGCAAAAAAGCCATGTTCCCATGGCGAGAGACTCGTTTTCTGTGAGAAAATGCATTAAAAGGAGGGATTTCATGAGAAACACTATAAATACATATTGTACTTGTCTGAAAACGCACAGAACCTTGAAATAGAAGGTTTCTCACCAAAAAACACATTGGTGAAACCCCTATCTTAAGGCTCTGAGTGTTTGCACACATGTACAAACAGGCATGTTTAAACTATAACGTTTTTAGTGAAATCATGTTTCTCTCGAGGAGAAAACGCGTTTAAAGCCATAAAAAGATCTCACTGTGTTTTGGCATTGACCAAGCTACCAACATCCCTAAAAAATTATCAGAACTGGAGAAATTACACATTGACATTGGGTGAAATCATGTAACTCTTAAGGACGTGTTGCAGACTTGTTGAATAGATTCATTTTTCTTGTTTTGTTTGTTTTTGATGAAATTGTGCTTTTCTCGTCGAGAAAAGGCGTTTAACGCGATAAAAAGGTTTAGTGCGTTATGAATACGGGCTAGCTTACCAAAAGTACAAATGTGAACTAAATAAGGCCGGGAGTCGTTTTTATTGCTTAAAACACGATTTCTCGACCAGAATATGCTTTTTGCAAAAAAGCCATGTTCCCATGGCGAGAGACTCGTTTTCTGTGAGAAAATGCATTAAAAGGAGGGATTTCATGAGAAACACTATAAATACATATTGTACTTGTCTGAAAACGCACAGAACCTTGAAATAGAAGGTTTCTCACCAAAAAACACATTGGTGAAACCCCTATCTTAAGGCTCTGAGTGTTTGCACACATGTACAAACAGGCATGTTTAAACTATAACGTTTTTAGTGAAATCATGTTTCTCTCAAGGAGAAAACGCGTTTAAAGCCATAAAAAGATCTCACTGTGTTTTGGCATTGACCAAGCTACCAGCAAACCTAAAAAATGATCAGAACTGGAGAAATTACACATTGACATTGGGTGAAATCATGTAACTCTTAAGGACGTGTTGCAGACTTGTTGAATAGATTCATTTTTCTTGTTTTGTTTGTTTTTGATGAAATGGTGCTTTTCTCGTCGAGAAAAGGCGTTTAACGCGATAAAAAGGTTTAGTGCGTTATGAATACGGGCTAGCTTACCAAAAGTACAAATGTGAACTAAATAAGGCCGGGAGTCGTTTTTTTGCTTAAAACACGATTTCTCGACCAGAATATGCTTTTTCAAAAAAGCCATGTTCCCATGGCGAGAGACTCGTTTTCTGTGAGAAAATGCATTAAAAGGAGGGATTTCATGAGAAACACTATAAATACATATTGTACTTGTCTGAAAACGCACAGAACCTTGAAATAGAAGGTTTCTCACCAAAAAACACATTGGTGAAACCCCTATCTTAAGGCTCTGAGTGTTTGCACACATGTACAAACAGGCATGTTTAAACTATAACGTTTTTAGTGAAATCATGTTTCTCTCGAGGAGAAAACGCGTTTAAAGCCATAAAAAGATCTCACTGTGTTTTGGCATTGACCAAGCTACCAACAACCTAAAAAATGATCAGAACTGGAGAAATTACATATTGACATTGGGTGAAATCATGTAACTCTTAAGGACGTGTTGCAGACTTGTTGAATAGATTCATTTTTCTTGTTTTGTTTGTTTTTGATGAAATTGCTTTTCTCGTCGAGAAAAGGCGTTTAACGCGATAAAAAGGTTTAGTGCGTTATGAATACGGGCTAGCTTACCAAAAGTACAAATGTGAACTAAATAAGGCCGGGAGTCGTTTTTATTGCTTAAAACACGATTTCTCGACCAGAATATGCTTTTTCAAAAAAGCCATGTTCCCATGGCGAGAGACTCGTTTTCTGTGAGAAAATGCATTAAAAGGAGGGATTTCATGAGAAACACTATAAATACATATTGTACTTGTCTGAAAACGCACAGAACCTTGAAATAGAAGGTTTCTCACCAAAAAACACATTGGTGAAACCCCTATCTTAAGGCTCTGAGTGTTTGCACACATGTACAAGCAGGCATGTTTAAACTATAACGTTTTTAGTGAAATCATGTTTCTCTCGAGGAGAAAACGCGTTTAAAGCCATAAAAAGATCTCACTGTGTTTTGGCATTGACCAAGCTACCAACAACCTAAAAAAATGATCAGAACTGGAGAAATTACACATTGACATTGGGTGAAATCATGTAACTCTTAAGGACGTGTTGCAGACTTGTTGAATAGATTCATTTTTCTTGTTTTGTTTGTTTTTGATGAAATGGTGCTTTTCTCGTCGAGAAAAGGCGTTTAACGCGATAAAAAGGTTTAGTGCGTTATGAATACGGGCTAGCTTACCAAAAGTACAAATGTGAACTAAATAAGGCCGGGAGTCGTTTTTATTGCTTAAAACACGATTTCTCGACCAGAATATGCTTTTTCAAAAAAGCCATGTTCCCATGGCGAGAGACTCGTTTTCTGTGAGAAAATTTATTAAAAGGAGGGATTTCATCAGAAACACTATAAATACATATTGTACTTGTCTGAAAACGCACAGAACCTTGAAATAGAAGGTTTCTCACCAAAAAACACATTGGTGAAACCCCTATCTTAAGGCTCTGAGTGTTTGCACACATGTACAAACAGTCATGTTTAAACTATAACGTTTTTAGTGAAATCATGTTTCTCTCGAGGAGAAAACGCGTTTAAAGCCATAAAAAGATCTCACTGTGTTTTGGCATTGACCAAGCTACCAACATCCCTAAAAAATGATCAGAACTGGAGAAATTACACATCGACATTGGGTGAAATCATGTAACTCTTAAGGACGTGTTGCAGACTTGTTGAATAGATTCATTTTTCTTGTTTTGTTTGTTTTTGATGAAATTGTGCTTTTCTCGTCGAGAAAAGGCGTTTAACGCGATAAAAAGGTTTAGTGCGTTATGAATACGGGCTAGCTTACCAAAAGTACAAATGTGAACTAAATAAGGCCGGGAGTCGTTTTTATTGCTTAAAACACGATTTCTCGACCAGAATATGCTTTTTGCAAAAAAGCCATGTTCCCATGGCGAGAGACTCGTTTTCTGTGAGAAAATGCATTAAAAGGAGGGATTTCATGAGAAACACTATAAATACATATTGTACTTGTCTGAAAACGCACAGAACCTTGAAATAGAAGGTTTCTCACCAAAAAACACATTGGTGAAACCCCTATCTTAAGGCTCTGAGTGTTTGCACACATGTACAAACAGGCATGTTTAAACTATAACGTTTTTAGTGAAATCATGTTTCTCTCGAGGAGAAAACGCGTTTAAAGCCATAAAAAGATCTCACTGTGTTTTGGCATTGACCAAGCTACCAACATCCCTAAAAAATGATCAGAACTGGAGAAATTACACATTGACATTGGGTGAAATCATGTAACTCTTAAGGACGTGTTGCAGACTTGTTGAATAGATTCATTTTTCTTGTTTTGTTTGTTTTTGATGAAATTGTGCTTTTCTCGTCGAGAAAAGGCGTTTAACGCGATAAAAAGGTTTAGTGCGTTATGAATACGGGCTAGCTTACCAAAAGTACAAATGTGAACTAAATAAGGCCGGGAGTCGTTTTTATTGCTTAAAACACGATTTCTCGACCAGAATATGCTTTTTGCAAAAAAGCCATGTTCCCATGGCGAGAGACTCGTTTTCTGTGAGAAAATGCATTAAAAGGAGGGATTTCATGAGAAACACTATAAATACATATTGTACTTGTCTGAAAACGCACAGAACCTTGAAATAGAAGGTTTCTCACCAAAAAACACATTGGTGAAACCCCTATCTTAAGGCTCTGAGTGTTTGCACACATGTACAAACAGGCATGTTTAAACTATAACGTTTTTAGTGAAATCATGTTTCTCTCGAGGAGAAAACGCGTTTAAAGCCATAAAAAGATCTCACTGTGTTTTGGCATTGACCAAGCTACCAACAACCTAAAAAATGATCAGAACTGGAGAAATTACATATTGACATTGGGTGAAATCATGTAACTCTTAAGGACGTGTTGCAGACTTGTTGAATAGATTCATTTTTCTTGTTTTGTTTGTTTTTGATGAAATTGCTTTTCTCGTCGAGAAAAGGCGTTTAACGCGATAAAAAGGTTTAGTGCGTTATGAATACGGGCTAGCTTACCAAAAGTACAAATGTGAACTAAATAAGGCCGGGAGTCGTTTTTATTGCTTAAAACACGATTTCTCGACCAGAATATGCTTTTTCAAAAAAGCCATGTTCCCATGGCGAGAGACTCGTTTTCTGTGAGAAAATGCATTAAAAGGAGGGATTTCATGAGAAACACTATAAATACATATTGTACTTGTCTGAAAACGCACAGAACCTTGAAATAGAAGGTTTCTCACCAAAAAACACATTGGTGAAACCCCTATCTTAAGGCTCTGAGTGTTTGCACACATGTACAAGCAGGCATGTTTAAACTATAACGTTTTTAGTGAAATCATGTTTCTCTCGAGGAGAAAACGCGTTTAAAGCCATAAAAAGATCTCACTGTGTTTTGGCATTGACCAAGCTACCAACAACCTAAAAAAATGATCAGAACTGGAGAAATTACACATTGACATTGGGTGAAATCATGTAACTCTTAAGGACGTGTTGCAGACTTGTTGAATAGATTCATTTTTCTTGTTTTGTTTGTTTTTGATGAAATTGTGCTTTTCTCGTCGAGAAAAGGCGTTTAACGCGATAAAAAGGTTTAGTGCGTTATGAATACGGGCTAGCTTACCAAAAGTACAAATGTGAACTAAATAAGGCCGGGAGTCGTTTTTATTGCTTAAAACACGATTTCTCGACCAGAATATGCTTTTTCAAAAAAGCCATGTTCCCATGGCGAGAGACTCGTTTTCTGTGAGAAAATGCATTAAAAGGAGGGATTTCATGAGAAACACTATAAATACATATTGTACTTGTCTGAAAACGCACAGAACCTTGAAATAGAAGGTTTCTCACCAAAAAACACATTGGTGAAACCCCTATCTTAAGGCTCTGAGTGTTTGCACACATGTACAAACAGGCATGTTTAAACTATAACGTTTTTAGTGAAATCATGTTTCTCTCGAGGAGAAAACGCGTTTAAAGCCATAAAAAGATCTCACTGTGTTTTGGCATTGACCAAGCTACCAACAAACCTAAAAAATGATCAGAACTGGAGAAATTACACATTGACATTGGGTGAAATCATGTAACTCTTAAGGACGTGTTGCAGACTTGTTGAATAGATTCATTTTTCTTGTTTTGTTTGTTTTTGATGAAATGGTGCTTTTCTCGTCGAGAAAAGGCGTTTAACGCGATAAAAAGGTTTAGTGCGTTATGAATACGGGCTAGCTTACCAAAAGTACAAATGTGAACTAAATAAGGCCGGGAGTCGTTTTTATTGCTTAAAACACGATTTCTCGACCAGAATATGCTTTTTCAAAAAAGCCATGTTCCCATGGCGAGAGACTCGTTTTCTGTGAGAAAATGCATTAAAAGGAGGGATTTCATCAGAAACACTATAAATACATATTGTACTTGTCTGAAAACGCACAGAACCTTGAAATAGAAGGTTTCTCACCAAAAAACACATTGGTGAAACCCCTATCTTAAGGCTCTGAGTGTTTGCACACATGTACAAACAGTCATGTTTAAACTATAACGTTTTTAGTGAAATCATGTTTCTCTCGAGGAGAAAACGCGTTTAAAGCCATAAAAAGATCTCACTGTGTTTTGGCATTGACCAAGCTACCAACAACCTAAAAAAATGATCAGAACTGGAGAAATTACATATTGACATTGGGTGAAATCATGTAACTCTTAAGGACGTGTTGCAGACTTGTTGAATAGATTCATTTTTCTTGTTTTGTTTGTTTTTGATGAAATTGTGCTTTTCTCGTCGAGAAAAGGCGTTTAACGCGATAAAAAGGTTTAGTGCGTTATGAATACGGGCTAGCTTACCAAAAGTACAAATGTGAACTAAATAAGGCCGGTAGTCGTTTTTTTTGCTTAAAACACGATTTCTCGACCAGAATATGCTTTTTCAAAAAAGCCATGTTCCCATGGCGAGAGACTCGTTTTCTGTGAGAAAATGCATTAAAAGGAGGGATTTCATGAGAAACACTATAAATACATATTGTACTTGTCTGAAAACGCACAGAACCTTGAAATAGAAGGTTTCTCACCAAAAAACACATTGGTGAAACCCCTATCTTAAGGCTCTGAGTGTTTGCACACATGTACAAACAGGCATGTTTAAACTATAACGTTTTTAGTGAAATCATGTTTCTCTCGAGGAGAAAACGCGTTTAAAGCCATAAAAAGATCTCACTGTGTTTTGGCATTGACCAAGCTACCAACATCCCTAAAAAATGATCAGAACTGGAGAAATTACACATTGACATTGGGTGAAATCATGTAACTCTTAAGGACGTGTTGCAGACTTGTTGAATAGATTCATTTTTCTTGTTTTGTTTGTTTTTGATGAAATTGCTTTTCTCGTCGAGAAAAGGCGTTTAACGCGATAAAAAGGTTTAGTGCGTTATGAATACGGGCTAGCTTACCAAAAGTACAAATGTGAACTAAATAAGGCCGGGAGTCGTTTTTATTGCTTAAAACACGATTTCTCGACCAGAATATGCTTTTTCAAAAAAGCCATGTTCCCATGGCGAGAGACTCGTTTTCTGTGAGAAAATGCATTAAAAGGAGGGATTTCATGAGAAACACTATAAATACATATTGTACTTGTCTGAAAACGCACAGAACCTTGAAATAGAAGGTTTCTCACCAAAAAACACATTGGTGAAACCCCTATCTTAAGGCTCTGAGTGTTTGCACACATGTACAAGCAGGCATGTTTAAACTATAACGTTTTTAGTGAAATCATGTTTCTCTCGAGGAGAAAACGCGTTTAAAGCCATAAAAAGATCTCACTGTGTTTTGGCATTGACCAAGCTACCAACAACCTAAAAAAATGATCAGAACTGGAGAAATTACACATTGACATTGGGTGAAATCATGTAACTCTTAAGGACGTGTTGCAGACTTGTTGAATAGATTCATTTTTCTTGTTTTGTTTGTTTTTGATGAAATTGCTTTTCTCGTCGAGAAAAGGCGTTTAACGCGATAAAAAGGTTTAGTGCGTTATGAATACGGGCTAGCTTACCAAAAGTACAAATGTGAACTAAATAAGGCCGGGAGTCGTTTTTATTGCTTAAAACACGATTTCTCGACCAGAATATGCTTTTTCAAAAAAGCCATGTTCCCATGGCGAGAGACTCGTTTTCTGTGAGAAAATGCATTAAAAGGAGGGATTTCATGAGAAACACTATAAATACATATTGTACTTGTCTGAAAACGCACAGAACCTTGAAATAGAAGGTTTCTCACCAAAAAACACATTGGTGAAACCCCTATCTTAAGGCTCTGAGTGTTTGCACACATGTACAAACAGGCATGTTTAAACTATAACGTTTTTAGTGAAATCATGTTTCTCTCGAGGAGAAAACGCGTTTAAAGCCATAAAAAGATCTCACTGTGTTTTGGCATTGACCAAGCTACCAACAAACCTAAAAAATGATCAGAACTGGAGAAATTACACATTGACATTGGGTGAAATCATGTAACTCTTAAGGACGTGTTGCAGACTTGTTGAATAGATTCATTTTTCTTGTTTTGTTTGTTTTTGATGAAATTGTGCTTTTCTCGTCGAGAAAAGGCGTTTAACGCGATAAAAAGGTTTAGTGCGTTATGAATACGGGCTAGCTTACCAAAAGTACAAATGTGAACTAAATAAGGCCGGGAGTCGTTTTTATTGCTTAAAACACGATTTCTCGACCAGAATATGCTTTTTCAAAAAAGCCATGTTCCCATGGCGAGAGACTCGTTTTCTGTGAGAAAATGCATTAAAAGGAGGGATTTCATGAGAAACACTATAAATACATATTGTACTTGTCTGAAAACGCACAGAACCTTGAAATAGAAGGTTTATCACCAAAAAACACATTGGTGAAACCCCTATCTTAAGGCTCTGAGTGTTTGCACACATGTACAAACAGGCATGTTTAAACTATAACGTTTTTAGTGAAATCATGTTTCTCTCGAGGAGAAAACGCGTTTAAAGCCATAAAAAGATCTCACTGTGTTTTGGCATTGACCAAGCTACCAACAAACCTAAAAAATGATCAGAACTGGAGAAATTACACATTGACATTGGGTGAAATCATGTAACTCTTAAGGACGTGTTGCAGACTTGTTGAATAGATTCATTTTTCTTGTTTTGTTTGTTTTTGATGAAATGGTGCTTTTCTCGTCGAGAAAAGGCGTTTAACGCGATAAAAAGGTTTAGTGCGTTATGAATACGGGCTAGCTTACCAAAAGTACAAATGTGAACTAAATAAGGCCGGGAGTCGTTTTTATTGCTTAAAACACGATTTCTCGACCAGAATATGCTTTTTCAAAAAAGCCATGTTCCCATGGCGAGAGACTCGTTTTCTGTGAGAAAATGCATTAAAAGGAGGGATTTCATCAGAAACACTATAAATACATATTGTACTTGTCTGAAAACGCACAGAACCTTGAAATAGAAGGTTTTTCACCAAAAAACACATTGGTGAAACCCCTATCTTAAGGCTCTGAGTGTTTGCACACATGTACAAACAGTCATGTTTAAACTATAACGTTTTTAGTGAAATCATGTTTCTCTCGAGGAGAAAACGCGTTTAAAGCCATAAAAAGATCTCACTGTGTTTTGGCATTGACCAAGCTACCAACAACCTAAAAAAATGATCAGAACTGGAGAAATTACATATTGACATTGGGTGAAATCATGTAACTCTTAAGGACGTGTTGCAGACTTGTTGAATAGATTCATTTTTCTTGTTTTGTTTGTTTTTGATGAAATTGTGCTTTTCTCGTCGAGAAAAGGCGTTTAACGCGATAAAAAGGTTTAGTGCGTTATGAATACGGGCTAGCTTACCAAAAGTACAAATGTGAACTAAATAAGGCCGGTAGTCGTTTTTTTTGCTTAAAACACGATTTCTCGACCAGAATATGCTTTTTCAAAAAAGCCATGTTCCCATGGCGAGAGACTCGTTTTCTGTGAGAAAATGCATTAAAAGGAGGGATTTCATGAGAAACACTATAAATACATATTGTACTTGTCTGAAAACGCACAGAACCTTGAAATAGAAGGTTTCTCACCAAAAAACACATTGGTGAAACCCCTATCTTAAGGCTCTGAGTGTTTGCACACATGTACAAACAGGCATGTTTAAACTATAACGTTTTTAGTGAAATCATGTTTCTCTCGAGGAGAAAACGCGTTTAAAGCCATAAAAAGATCTCACTGTGTTTTGGCATTGACCAAGCTACCAACAACCTAAAAAATGATCAGAACTGGAGAAATTACATATTGACATTGGGTGAAATCATGTAACTCTTAAGGACGTGTTGCAGACTTGTTGAATAGATTCATTTTTCTTGTTTTGTTTGTTTTTGATGAAATTGCTTTTCTCGTCGAGAAAAGGCGTTTAACGCGATAAAAAGGTTTAGTGCGTTATGAATACGGGCTAGCTTACCAAAAGTACAAATGTGAACTAAATAAGGCCGGGAGTCGTTTTTATTGCTTAAAACACGATTTCTCGACCAGAATATGCTTTTTCAAAAAAGCCATGTTCCCATGGCGAGAGACTCGTTTTCTGTGAGAAAATGCATTAAAAGGAGTGATTTCATGAGAAACATTATAAATACATATTGTACTTGTCATAAAAAGACACAGAACCTTGAAATAGAAGGTTTCTCACCAAAAAACACATTGGTGAAACCCCTATCTTAAGGCTCTGAGTGTTTGCACACATGTACAAACAGGCATGTTTAAACTATAACGTTTTTAGTGAAATCATGTTTCTCTCGAGGAGAAAACGCGTTTAAAGCCATAAAAAGATCTCACTGTGTTTTGGCATTGACCAAGCTACCAACAACCTAAAAAATGATCAGAACTGGAGAAATTACATATTGACATTGGGTGAAATCATGTAACTCTTAAGGACGTGTTGCAGACTTGTTGAATAGATTCATATTTCTTGTTTTGTTTGTTTTTGATGAAATTGTGCTTTTCTCGTCGAGAAAAGGCGTTTAACGCGATAAAAAGGTTTAGTGCGTTATGAATACGGGCTAGCTTACCAAAAGTACAAATGTGAACTAAATAAGGCCGGGAGTCGTTTTTTTTGCTTAAAACACGATTTCTCGACCAGAATATGCTTTTTCAAAAAAGCCATGTTCCCATGGCGAGAGACTCGTTTTCTGTGAGAAAATGCATTAAAAGGAGGGATTTCATGAGAAACACTATAAATACATATTGTACTTGTCTGAAAACGCACAGAACCTTGAAATAGAAGGATTCTCACCAAAAAACACATTGGTGAAACCCCTATCTTAAGGCTCTGAGTGTTTGCACACATGTACAAACAGGCATGTTTAAACTATAACGTTTTTAGTGAAATCATGTTTCTCTCGAGGAGAAAACTCGTTTAAAGCCATAAAAAGATCTCACTGTGTTTTGGCATTGACCAAGCTACCAACAACCTAAAAAATGATCAGAACTGGAGAAATTACATATTGACATTGGGTGAAATCATGTAACTCTTAAGGACGTGTTGCAGACTTGTTGAATAGATTCATTTTTCTTGTTTTGTTTGTTTTTGATGAAATTGTGCTTTTCTCGTCGAGAAAAGGCGTTTAACGCGATAAAAAGGTTTAGTGCGTTATGAATACGGGCTAGCTTACCAAAAGTACAAATGTGAACTAAATAAGGCCGGGAGTCGTTTTTATTGCTTAAAACACGATTTCTCGACCAGAATATGCTTTTTCAAAAAAGCCATGTTCCCATGGCGAGAGACTCGTTTTCTGTGAGAAAATGCATTAAAAGGAGGGATTTCATGAGAAACACTATAAATACATATTGTACTTGTCTGAAAACGCACAGAACCTTGAAATAGAAGGTTTCTCACCAAAAAACACATTGGTGAATTCCCTATCTTAAGGCTCTGAGTGTTTGCACACATGTACAAACAGGCATGTTTAAACTATAACGTTTTTAGTGAAATCATGTTTCTCTCGAGGAGAAAACGCGTTTAAAGCCATAAAAAGATCTCACTGTGTTTTGGCATTGACCAAGCTACCAACAACCTAAAAAATGATCAGAACTGGAGAAATTACATATTGACATTGGGTGAAATCATGTAACTCTTAAGGACGTGTTGCAGACTTGTTGAATAGATTCATATTTCTTGTTTTGTTTGTTTTTGATGAAATTGTGCTTTTCTCGTCGAGAAAAGGCGTTTAACGCGATAAAAAGGTTTAGTGCGTTATGAATACGGGCTAGCTTACCAAAAGTACAAATGTGAACTAAATAAGGCCGGGAGTCGTTTTTATTGCTTAAAACACGATTTCTCGACCAGAATATGCTTTTTCAAAAAAGCCATGTTCCCATGGCGAGAGACTCGTTTTCTGTGAGAAAATGCATTAAAAGGAGGGATTTCATGAGAAACACTATAAATACATATTGTACTTGTCTGAAAACGCACAGAACCTTGAAATAGAAGGTTTCTCACCAAAAAACACATTGGTGAAACCCCTATCTTAAGGCTCTGAGTGTTTGCACACATGTACAAGCAGGCATGTTTAAACTATAACGTTTTTAGTGAAATCATGTTTCTCTCGAGGAGAAAACGCGTTTAAAGCCATAAAAAGATCTCACTGTGTTTTGGCATTGACCAAGCTACCAACAACCTAAAAAATGATCAGAACTGGAGAAATTACACATTGACATTGGGTGAAATCATGTAACTCTTAAGGACGTGTTACAGACTTGTTGAATAGATTCATTTTTCTTGTTTTGTTTGTTTTTGATGGAATTGCTTTTCTCGTCGAGAAAAGGCGTTTAACGCGATAAAAAGGTTTAGTGCGTTATGAATACGGGCTAGCTTACCAAAAGTACAAATGTGAACTAAATAAGGCCGGGAGTCGTTTTTATTGCTTAAAACACGATTTCTCGACCAGAATATGCTTTTTCAAAAAAGCCATGTTCCCATGGCGAGAGACTCGTTTTCTGTGAGAAAATGCATTAAAAGGAGGGATTTCATGAGAAACACTATAAATACATATTGTACTTGTCTGAAAACGCACAGAACCTTGAAATAGAAGGTTTCTCACCAAAAAACACATTGATGAAACCCCTATCTTAAGGCTCTGAGTGTTTGCACACATGTACAAACAGGCATGTTTAAACTATAACGTTTTTAGTGAAATCATGTTTCTCTCGAGGAGAAAACGCGTTTAAAGCCATAAAAAGATCTCACTGTGTTTTGGCATTGACCAAGCTACCAACAAACCTAAAAAATGATCAGAACTGGAGAAATTACACATTGACATTGGGTGAAATCATGTAACTCTTAAGGACGTGTTGCAGACTTGTTGAATAGATTCATTTTTCTTGTTTTGTTTGTTTTTGATGAAATTGTGCTTTTCTCGTCGAGAAAAGGCGTTTAACGCGATAAAAAGGTTTAGTGCGTTATGAATACGGGCTAGCTTACCAAAAGTACAAATGTGAACTAAATAAGGCCGGGAGTCGTTTTTATTGCTTAAAACACGATTTCTCGACCAGAATATGCTTTTTGCAAAAAAGCCATGTTCCCATGGCGAGAGACTCGTTTTCTGTGAGAAAATGCATTAAAAGGAGGGATTTCATGAGAAAAACTATAAATACATATTGTACTTGTCTGAAAACGCACAGAACCTTGAAATAGAAGGTTTCTCACCAAAAAACACATTGGTGAAACCCCTATCTTAAGGCTCTGAGTGTTTGCACACATGTACAAACAGGCATGTTTAAACTATAACGTTTTTAGTGAAATCATGTTTCTCTCGAGGAGAAAACGCGTTTAAAGCCATAAAAAGATCTCACTGTGTTTTGGCATTGACCAAGCTACCAACAACCTAAAAAATGATCAGAACTGGAGAAATTACATATTGACATTGGGTGAAATCAAGTAACTCTTAAGGACGTGTTGCAGACTTGTTGAATAGATTCATTTTTCTTGTTTTGTTTGTTTTTGATGAAATTGCTTTTCTCGTCGAGAAAAGGCGTTTAACGCGATAAAAAGGTTTAGTGCGTTATGAATACGGGCTAGCTTACCAAAAGTACAAATGTGAACTAAATAAGGCCGGGAGTCGTTTTTTTTGCTTAAAACACGATTTCTCGACCAGAATATGCTTTTTCAAAAAAGCCATGTTCCCATGGCGAGAGACTCGTTTTCTGTGAGAAAATGCATTAAAAGGAGGGATTTCATGAGAAACACTATAAATACATATTGTACTTGTCTGAAAACGCACAGAACCTTGAAATAGAAGGTTTCTCACCAAAAAACACATTGATGAAACCCCTATCTTAAGGCTCTGAGTGTTTGCACACATGTACAAACAGGCATGTTTAAACTATAACGTTTTTAGTGAAATCATGTTTCTCTCGAGGAGAAAACGCGTTTAAAGCCATAAAAAGATCTCACTGTGTTTTGGCATTGACCAAGCTACCAACAAACCTAAAAAATGATCAGAACTGGAGAAATTACACATTGACATTGGGTGAAATCATGTAACTCTTAAGGACGTGTTGCAGACTTGTTGAATAGATTAATTTTTCTTGTTTTGTTTGTTTTTGATGAAATTGTGCTTTTCTCGTCGAGAAAAGGCGTTTAACGCGATAAAAAGGCTTAGTGCGTTATGAATACGGGCTAGCTTACCAAAAGTACAAATGTGAACTAAATAAGGCCGGGAGTCGTTTTTATTGCTTAAAACACGATTTCTCGACCAGAATATGCTTTTTGCAAAAAAGCCATGTTCCCATGGCGAGAGACTCGTTTTCTGTGAGAAAATGCATTAAAAGGAGGGATTTCATGAGAAACACTATAAATACATATTGTACTTGTCTGAAAACGCACAGAACCTTGAAATAGAAGGTTTCTCACCAAAAAACACATTGGTGAAACCCCTATCTTAAGGCTCTGAGTGTTTGCACACATGTACAAACAGGCATGTTTAAACTATAACGTTTTTAGTGAAATCATGTTTCTCTCGAGGAGAAAACGCGTTTAAAGCCATAAAAAGATCTCACTGTGTTTTGGCATTGACCAAGCTACCAACAACCTAAAAAATGATCAGAACTGGAGAAATTACATATTGACATTGGGTGAAATCAAGTAACTCTTAAGGACGTGTTGCAGACTTGTTGAATAGATTCATTTTTCTTGTTTTGTTTGTTTTTGATGAAATTGCTTTTCTCGTCGAGAAAAGGCGTTTAACGCGATAAAAAGGTTTAGTGCGTTATGAATACGGGCTAGCTTACCAAAAGTACAAATGTGAACTAAATAAGGCCGGGAGTCGTTTTTTTTGCTTAAAACACGATTTCTCGACCAGAATATGCTTTTTCAAAAAAGCCATGTTCCCATGGCGAGAGACTCGTTTTCTGTGAGAAAATGCATTAAAAGGAGGGATTTCATGAGAAACACTATAAATACATATTGTACTTGTCTGAAAACGCACAGAACCTTGAAATAGAAGGATTCTCACCAAAAAACACATTGGTGAAACCCCTATCTTAAGGCTCTGAGTGTTTGCACACATGTACAAACAGGCATGTTTAAACTATAACGTTTTTAGTGAAATCATGTTTCTCTCGAGGAGAAAACTCGTTTAAAGCCATAAAAAGATCTCACTGTGTTTTGGCATTGACCAAGCTACCAACAACCTAAAAAATGATCAGAACTGGAGAAATTACATATTGACATTGGGTGAAATCATGTAACTCTTAAGGACGTGTTGCAGACTTGTTGAATAGATTCATTTTTCTTGTTTTGTTTGTTTTTGATGAAATTGTGCTTTTCTCGTCGAGAAAAGGCGTTTAACGCGATAAAAAGGTTTAGTGCGTTATGAATACGGGCTAGCTTACCAAAAGTACAAATGTGAACTAAATAAGGCCGGGAGTCGTTTTTATTGCTTAAAACACGATTTCTCGACCAGAATATGCTTTTTCAAAAAAGCCATGTTCCCATGGCGAGAGACTCGTTTTCTGTGAGAAAATGCATTAAAAGGAGGGATTTCATGAGAAACACTATAAATACATATTGTACTTGTCTGAAAACGCACAGAACCTTGAAATAGAAGGTTTCTCACCAAAAAACACATTGGTGAATTCCCTATCTTAAGGCTCTGAGTGTTTGCACACATGTACAAACAGGCATGTTTAAACTATAACGTTTTTAGTGAAATCATGTTTCTCTCGAGGAGAAAACGCGTTTAAAGCCATAAAAAGATCTCACTGTGTTTTGGCATTGACCAAGCTACCAACAACCTAAAAAATGATCAGAACTGGAGAAATTACATATTGACATTGGGTGAAATCATGTAACTCTTAAGGACGTGTTGCAGACTTGTTGAATAGATTCATATTTCTTGTTTTGTTTGTTTTTGATGAAATTGTGCTTTTCTCGTCGAGAAAAGGCGTTTAACGCGATAAAAAGGTTTAGTGCGTTATGAATACGGGCTAGCTTACCAAAAGTACAAATGTGAACTAAATAAGGCCGGGAGTCGTTTTTATTGCTTAAAACACGATTTCTCGACCAGAATATGCTTTTTCAAAAAAGCCATGTTCCCATGGCGAGAGACTCGTTTTCTGTGAGAAAATGCATTAAAAGGAGGGATTTCATGAGAAACACTATAAATACATATTGTACTTGTCTGAAAACGCACAGAACCTTGAAATAGAAGGTTTCTCACCAAAAAACACATTGGTGAAACCCCTATCTTAAGGCTCTGAGTGTTTGCACACATGTACAAGCAGGCATGTTTAAACTATAACGTTTTTAGTGAAATCATGTTTCTCTCGAGGAGAAAACGCGTTTAAAGCCATAAAAAGATCTCACTGTGTTTTGGCATTGACCAAGCTACCAACAACCTAAAAAATGATCAGAACTGGAGAAATTACACATTGACATTGGGTGAAATCATGTAACTCTTAAGGACGTGTTACAGACTTGTTGAATAGATTCATTTTTCTTGTTTTGTTTGTTTTTGATGAAATTGCTTTTCTCGTCGAGAAAAGGCGTTTAACGCGATAAAAAGGTTTAGTGCGTTATGAATACGGGCTAGCTTACCAAAAGTACAAATGTGAACTAAATAAGGCCGGGAGTCGTTTTTTTTGCTTAAAACACGATTTCTCGACCAGAATATGCTTTTTCAAAAAAGCCATGTTCCCATGGCGAGAGACTCGTTTTCTGTGAGAAAATGCATTAAAAGGAGGGATTTCATGAGAAACACTATAAATACATATTGTACTTGTCTGAAAACGCACAGAACCTTGAAATAGAAGGTTTCTCACCAAAAAACACATTGATGAAACCCCTATCTTAAGGCTCTGAGTGTTTGCACACATGTACAAACAGGCATGTTTAAACTATAACGTTTTTAGTGAAATCATGTTTCTCTCGAGGAGAAAACGCGTTTAAAGCCATAAAAAGATCTCACTGTGTTTTGGCATTGACCAAGCTACCAACAAACCTAAAAAATGATCAGAACTGGAGAAATTACACATTGACATTGGGTGAAATCATGTAACTCTTAAGGACGTGTTGCAGACTTGTTGAATAGATTCATTTTTCTTGTTTTGTTTGTTTTTGATGAAATTGTGCTTTTCTCGTCGAGAAAAGGCGTTTAACGCGATAAAAAGGTTTAGTGCGTTATGAATACGGGCTAGCTTACCAAAAGTACAAATGTGAACTAAATAAGGCCGGGAGTCGTTTTTATTGCTTAAAACACGATTTCTCGACCAGAATATGCTTTTTGCAAAAAAGCCATGTTCCCATGGCGAGAGACTCGTTTTCTGTGAGAAAATGCATTAAAAGGAGGGATTTCATGAGAAACACTATAAATACATATTGTACTTGTCTGAAAACGCACAGAACCTTGAAATAGAAGGTTTCTCACCAAAAAACACATTGGTGAAACCCCTATCTTAAGGCTCTGAGTGTTTGCACACATGTACAAACAGGCATGTTTAAACTATAACGTTTTTAGTGAAATCATGTTTCTCTCGAGGAGAAAACGCGTTTAAAGCCATAAAAAGATCTCACTGTGTTTTGGCATTGACCAAGCTACCAACAACCTAAAAAATGATCAGAACTGGAGAAATTACATATTGACATTGGGTGAAATCAAGTAACTCTTAAGGACGTGTTGCAGACTTGTTGAATAGATTCATTTTTCTTGTTTTGTTTGTTTTTGATGAAATTGCTTTTCTCGTCGAGAAAAGGCGTTTAACGCGATAAAAAGGTTTAGTGCGTTATGAATACGGGCTAGCTTACCAAAAGTACAAATGTGAACTAAATAAGGCCGGGAGTCGTTTTTATTGCTTAAAACACGATTTCTCGACCAGAATATGCTTTTTCAAAAAAGCCATGTTCCCATGGCGAGAGACTCGTTTTCTGTGAGAAAATGCATTAAAAGGAGGGATTTCATGAGAAACACTATAAATACATATTGTACTTGTCTGAAAACGCACAGAACCTTGAAATAGAAGGTTTCTCACCAAAAAACACATTGATGAAACCCCCATCTTAAGGCTCTGAGTGTTTGCACACATGTACAAACAGGCATGTTTAAACTATAACGTTTTTAGTGAAATCATGTTTCTCTCGAGGAGAAAACGCGTTTAAAGCCATAAAAAGATCTCACTGTGTTTTGGCATTGACCAAGCTACCAACAAACCTAAAAAATGATCAGAACTGGAGAAATTACACATTGACATTGGGTGAAATCATGTAACTCTTAAGGACGTGTTGCAGACTTGTTGAATAGATTAATTTTTCTTGTTTTGTTTGTTTTTGATGAAATTGTGCTTTTCTCGTCGAGAAAAGGCGTTTAACGCGATAAAAAGGTTTAGTGCGTTATGAATACGGGCTAGCTTACCAAAAGTACAAATGTGAACTAAATAAGGCCGGGAGTCGTTTTTATTGCTTAAAACACGATTTCTCGACCAGAATATGCTTTTTGCAAAAAAGCCATGTTCCCATGGCGAGAGACTCGTTTTCTGTGAGAAAATGCATTAAAAGGAGGGATTTCATGAGAAACACTATAAATACATATTGTACTTGTCTGAAAACGCACAGAACCTTGAAATAGAAGGTTTCTCACCAAAAAACACATTGGTGAAACGCCTATCTTAAGGCTCTGAGTGTTTGCAAACATGTACAACAGGCATGGTTAAACTATAACGTTTTTAGTGAAATCATGTTTCTCTCGAGGAGAAAACGCGTTTAAAGCCATAAAAAGATCTCACTCTGTTTTGGCATTGACCAAGCTACCAACCACCTAAAAAATGATCAGAACTGGAGAAATTACACATTGACATTGGGTGAAATCATGTAACTCTTAAGGACGTGTTGCAGACTTGTTGAATAGATTCATATTTCTTGTTTTGTTTGTTTTTGATGAAATTGTGCTTTTCTCGTCGAGAAAGGGCGTTTAACGCGATAAAAAGGTTTAGTGCGTTATGAATACGGGCTAGCTTACCAAAAGTACAAATGTGAACTAAATAAGGCCGGGAGTCGTTTTTTTTGCTTAAAACACGATTTCTCGACCAGAATATGCTTTTTCAAAAAAGCCATGTTCCCATGGCGAGAGACTCGTTTTCTGTGAGAAAATGCATTAAAAGGAGGGATTTCATGAGAAACACTATAAATACATATTGTACTTGTCTGAAAACGCACAGAACCTTGAAATAGAAGGTTTCTCACCAAAAAACACATTGGTGAAACCCCTATCTTAAGGCTCTGAGTGTTTGCACACATGTACAAACAGGCATGTTTAAACTATAACGTTTTTAGTGAAATCATGTTTCTCTCGAGGAGAAAACGCGTTTAAAGCCATAAAAAGATCTCACTGTGTTTTGGCATTGACCAAGCTACCAACAACCTAAAAAATGATCAGAACTGGAGAAATTACACATTGACATTGGGTGAAATCATGTAACTCTTAAGGACGTGTTGCAGACTTGTTGAATAGATTCATTTTTCTTGTTTTGTTTGTTTTTGATGAAATTGTGCTTTTCTCGTCGAGAAAAGGCGTTTAACGCGATAAAAAGGTTTAGTGCGTTATGAATACGGGCTAGCTTACCAAAAGTACAAATGTGAACTAAATAAGGCCGGGAGTCGTTTTTATTGCTTAAAACACGATTTCTCGACCAGAATATGCTTTTTGCAAAAAAGCCATGTTCCCATGGTGAGAGACTCGTTTTCTGTGAGAAAATGCATTAAAAGGAGGGATTTCATGAGAAACACTATAAATACATATTGTACTTGTCTGAAAACGCACAGAACCTTGAAATAGAAGGTTTCTCACCAAAAAACACATTGGTGAAACCCCTATCTTAAGGCTCTGAGTGTTTGCACACATGTACAAACAGGCATGTTTAAACTATAACGTTTTTAGTGAAATCATGTTTCTCTCGAGGAGAAAACGCGTTTAAAGCCATAAAAAGATATCACTGTGTTTTGGCATTGACCAAGCTACCAACAACCTAAAAAATGATCAGAACTGGAGAAATTACATATTGACATTGGGTGAAATCAAGTAACTCTTAAGGACGTGTTGCAGACTTGTTGAATAGATTCATTTTTCTTGTTTTGTTTGTTTTTGATGAAATTGCTTTTCTCGTCGAGAAAAGGCGTTTAACGCGATAAAAAGGTTTAGTGCGTTATGAATACGGGCTAGCTTACCAAAAGTACAAATGTGAACTAAATAAGGCCGGGAGTCGTTTTTTTTGCTTAAAACACGATTTCTCGACCAGAATATGCTTTTTCAAAAAAGCCATGTTCCCATGGCGAGAGACTCGTTTTCTGTGAGAAAATGCATTAAAAGGAGGGATTTCATGAGAAACACTATAAATACATATTGTACTTGTCTGAAAACGCACAGAACCTTGAAATAGAAGGTTTCTCACCAAAAACCACATTGATGAAACCCCTATCTTAAGGCTCTGAGTGTTTGCACACATGTACAAACAGGCATGTTTAAACTATAACGTTTTTAGTGAAATCATGTTTCTCTCGAGGAGAAAACGCGTTTAAAGCCATAAAAAGATCTCACTGTGTTTTGGCATTGACCAAGCTACCAACAAACCTAAAAAATGATCAGAACTGGAGAAATTACACATTGACATTGGGTGAAATCATGTAACTCTTAAGGACGTGTTGCAGACTTGTTGAATAGATTAATTTTTCTTGTTTTGTTTGTTTTTGATGAAATTGTGCTTTTCTCGTCGAGAAAAGGCGTTTAACGCGATAAAAAGGCTTAGTGCGTTATGAATACGGGCTAGCTTACCAAAAGTACAAATGTGAACTAAATAAGGCCGGGAGTCGTTTTTATTGCTTAAAACACGATTTCTCGACCAGAATATGCTTTTTGCAAAAAAGCCATGTTCCCATGGCGAGAGACTCGTTTTCTGTGAGAAAATGCATTAAAAGGAGGGATTTCATGAGAAACACTATAAATACATATTGTACTTGTCTGAAAACGCACAGAACCTTGAAATAGAAGGTTTCTCACCAAAAAACACATTGGTGAAACCCCTATCTTAAGGCTCTGAGTGTTTGCACACATGTACAAACAGGCATGTTTAAACTATAACGTTTTTAGTGAAATCATGTTTCTCTCGAGGAGAAAACGCGTTTAAAGCCATAAAAAGATCTCACTGTGTTTTGGCATTGACCAAGCTACCAACAACCTAAAAAATGATCAGAACTGGAGAAATTACATATTGACATTGGGTGAAATCAAGTAACTCTTAAGGACGTGTTGCAGACTTGTTGAATAGATTCATTTTTCTTGTTTTGTTTGTTTTTGATGAAATTGCTTTTCTCGTCGAGAAAAGGCGTTTAACGCGATAAAAAGGTTTAGTGCGTTATGAATACGGGCTAGCTTACCAAAAGTACAAATGTGAACTAAATAAGGCCGGGAGTCGTTTTTTTTGCTTAAAACACGATTTCTCGACCAGAATATGCTTTTTCAAAAAAGCCATGTTCCCATGGCGAGAGACTCGTTTTCTGTGAGAAAATGCATTAAAAGGAGGGATTTCATGAGAAACACTATAAATACATATTGTACTTGTCTGAAAACGCACAGAACCTTGAAATAGAAGGATTCTCACCAAAAAACACATTGGTGAAACCCCTATCTTAAGGCTCTGAGTGTTTGCACACATGTACAAACAGGCATGTTTAAACTATAACGTTTTTAGTGAAATCATGTTTCTCTCGAGGAGAAAACTCGTTTAAAGCCATAAAAAGATCTCACTGTGTTTTGGCATTGACCAAGCTACCAACAACCTAAAAAATGATCAGAACTGGAGAAATTACATATTGACATTGGGTGAAATCATGTAACTCTTAAGGACGTGTTGCAGACTTGTTGAATAGATTCATTTTTCTTGTTTTGTTTGTTTTTGATGAAATTGTGCTTTTCTCGTCGAGAAAAGGCGTTTAACGCGATAAAAAGGTTTAGTGCGTTATGAATACGGGCTAGCTTACCAAAAGTACAAATGTGAACTAAATAAGGCCGGGAGTCGTTTTTATTGCTTAAAACACGATTTCTCGACCAGAATATGCTTTTTCAAAAAAGCCATGTTCCCATGGCGAGAGACTCGTTTTCTGTGAGAAAATGCATTAAAAGGAGGGATTTCATGAGAAACACTATAAATACATATTGTACTTGTCTGAAAACGCACAGAACCTTGAAATAGAAGGTTTCTCACCAAAAAACACATTGGTGAATTCCCTATCTTAAGGCTCTGAGTGTTTGCACACATGTACAAACAGGCATGTTTAAACTATAACGTTTTTAGTGAAATCATGTTTCTCTCGAGGAGAAAACGCGTTTAAAGCCATAAAAAGATCTCACTGTGTTTTGGCATTGACCAAGCTACCAACAACCTAAAAAATGATCAGAACTGGAGAAATTACATATTGACATTGGGTGAAATCATGTAACTCTTAAGGACGTGTTGCAGACTTGTTGAATAGATTCATATTTCTTGTTTTGTTTGTTTTTGATGAAATTGTGCTTTTCTCGTCGAGAAAAGGCGTTTAACGCGATAAAAAGGTTTAGTGCGTTATGAATACGGGCTAGCTTACCAAAAGTACAAATGTGAACTAAATAAGGCCGGGAGTCGTTTTTATTGCTTAAAACACGATTTCTCGACCAGAATATGCTTTTTCAAAAAAGCCATGTTCCCATGGCGAGAGACTCGTTTTCTGTGAGAAAATGCATTAAAAGGAGGGATTTCATGAGAAACACTATAAATACATATTGTACTTGTCTGAAAACGCACAGAACCTTGAAATAGAAGGTTTCTCACCAAAAAACACATTGGTGAAACCCCTATCTTAAGGCTCTGAGTGTTTGCACACATGTACAAGCAGGCATGTTTAAACTATAACGTTTTTAGTGAAATCATGTTTCTCTCGAGGAGAAAACGCGTTTAAAGCCATAAAAAGATCTCACTGTGTTTTGGCATTGACCAAGCTACCAACAACCTAAAAAATGATCAGAACTGGAGAAATTATACATTGACATTGGGTGAAATCATGTAACTCTTAAGGACGTGTTACAAAATTGTTGAATAGATTCATTTTTCTTGTTTTGTTTGTTTTTGATGAAATTGTGCTTTTCTCGTCGAGAAAAGGCGTTTAACGCGATAAAAAGGTTTAGTGCGTTATGAATACGGGCTAGCTTACCAAAAGTACAAATGTGAACTAAATAAGGCCGGGAGTCGTTTTTATTGCTTAAAACACGATTTCTCGACCAGAATATGCTTTTTCAAAAAAGCCATGTTCCCATGGCGAGAGACTCGTTTTCTGTGAGAAAATGCATTAAAAGGAGGGATTTCATGAGAAACACTATAAATACATATTGTACTTGTCTGAAAACGCACAGAACCTTGAAATAGAAGGTTTCTCACCAAAAACCACATTGGTGAAACCCCTATCTTAAGGCTCTGAGTGTTTGCACACATGTACAAGCAGGCATGTTTAAACTATAACGTTTTTAGTGAAATCATGTTTCTCTCGAGGAGAAAACGCGTTTAAAGCCATAAAAAGATCTCACTGTGTTTTGGCATTGACCAAGCTACCAACAACCTAAAAAATGATCAGAACTGGAGAAATTACACATTGACATTGGGTGAAATCATGTAACTCTTAAGGACGTGTTGCAGACTTGTTGAATAGATTCATTTTTCTTGTTTTGTTTGTTTTTGATGAAATTGTGCTTTTCTCGTCGAGAAAAGGCGTTTAACGCGATAAAAAGGTTTAGTGCGTTATGAATACGGGCTAGCTTACCAAAAGTACAAATGTGAACTAAATAAGGCCGGGAGTCGTTTTTATTGCTTAAAACACGATTTCTCGACCAGAATATGCTTTTTGCAAAAAAGCCATGTTCCCATGGCGAGAGACTCGTTTTCTGTGAGAAAATGCATTAAAAGGAGGGATTTCATGAGAAACACTATAAATACATATTGTACTTGTCTGAAAACGCACAGAACCTTGAAATAGAAGGTTTCTCACCAAAAAACACATTGGTGAAACCCCTATCTTAAGGCTCTGAGTGTTTGCACACATGTACAAACAGGCATGTTTAAACTATAACGTTTTTAGTGAAATCATGTTTCTCTCGAGGAGAAAACGCGTTTAAAGCCATAAAAAGATCTCACTGTGTTTTGGCATTGACCAAGCTACCAACAACCTAAAAAATGATCAGAACTGGAGAAATTACATATTGACATTGGGTGAAATCATGTAACTCTTAAGGACGTGTTGCAGACTTGTTGAATAGATTCATTTTTCTTGTTTTGTTTGTTTTTGATGAAATTGTGCTTTTCTCGTCGAGAAAAGGCGTTTAACGCGATAAAAAGGTTTAGTGCGTTATGAATACGGGCTAGCTTACCAAAAGTACAAATGTGAACTAAATAAGGCCGGGAGTCGTTTTTATTGCTTAAAACACGATTTCTCGACCAGAATATGCTTTTTCAAAAAAGCCATGTTCCCATGGCGAGAGACTCGTTTTCTGTGAGAAAATGCATTAAAAGGAGGGATTTCATGAGAAACACTATAAATACATATTGTACTTGTCTGAAAACGCACAGAACCTTGAAATAGAAGGTTTCTCACCAAAAAACACATTGATGAAACCCCTATCTTAAGGCTCTGAGTGTTTGCACACATGTACAAACAGGCATGTTTAAACTATAACGTTTTTAGTGAAATCATGTTTCTCTCGAGGAGAAAACGCGTTTAAAGCCATAAAAAGATCTCACTGTGTTTTGGCATTGACCAAGCTACCAACAAACCTAAAAAATGATCAGAACTGGAGAAATTACACATTGACATTGGGTGAAATCATGTAACTCTTAAGGACGTGTTGCAGACTTGTTGAATAGATTCATTTTTCTTGTTTTGTTTGTTTTTGATGAAATTGTGCTTTTCTCGTCGAGAAAAGGCGTTTAACGCGATAAAAAGGTTTAGTGCGTTATGAATACGGGCTAGCTTACCAAAAGTACAAATGTGAACTAAATAAGGCCGGGAGTCGTTTTTATTGCTTAAAACACGATTTCTCGACCAGAATATGCTTTTTGCAAAAAAGCCATGTTCCCATGGCGAGAGACTCGTTTTCTGTGAGAAAATGCATTAAAAGGAGGGATTTCATGAGAAACACTATAAATACATATTGTACTTGTCTGAAAACGCACAGAACCTTGAAATAGAAGGTTTCTCACCAAAAAACACATTGGTGAAACGCCTATCTTAAGGCTCTGAGTGTTTGCAAACATGTACAACAGGCATGGTTAAACTATAACGTTTTTAGTGAAATCATGTTTCTCTCGAGGAGAAAACGCGTTTAAAGCCATAAAAAGATCTCACTCTGTTTTGGCATTGACCAAGCTACCAACCACCTAAAAAATGATCAGAACTGGAGAAATTACACATTGACATTGGGTGAAATCATGTAACTCTTAAGGACGTGTTGCAGACTTGTTGAATAGATTCATATTTCTTGTTTTGTTTGTTTTTGATGAAATTGTGCTTTTCTCGTCGAGAAAGGGCGTTTAACGCGATAAAAAGGTTTAGTGCGTTATGAATACGGGCTAGCTTACCAAAAGTACAAATGTGAACTAAATAAGGCCGGGAGTCGTTTTTTTTGCTTAAAACACGATTTCTCGACCAGAATATGCTTTTTCAAAAAAGCCATGTTCCCATGGCGAGAGACTCGTTTTCTGTGAGAAAATGCATTAAAAGGAGGGATTTCATGAGAAACACTATAAATACATATTGTACTTGTCTGAAAACGCACAGAACCTTGAAATAGAAGGTTTCTCACCAAAAAACACATTGGTGAAACCCCTATCTTAAGGCTCTGAGTGTTTGCACACATGTACAAACAGGCATGTTTAAACTATAACGTTTTTAGTGAAATCATGTTTCTCTCGAGGAGAAAACGCGTTTAAAGCCATAAAAAGATCTCACTGTGTTTTGGCATTGACCAAGCTACCAACAACCTAAAAAATGATCAGAACTGGAGAAATTACACATTGACATTGGGTGAAATCATGTAACTCTTAAGGACGTGTTGCAGACTTGTTGAATAGATTCATTTTTCTTGTTTTGTTTGTTTTTGATGAAATTGTGCTTTTCTCGTCGAGAAAAGGCGTTTAACGCGATAAAAAGGTTTAGTGCGTTATGAATACGGGCTAGCTTACCAAAAGTACAAATGTGAACTAAATAAGGCCGGGAGTCGTTTTTATTGCTTAAAACACGATTTCTCGACCAGAATATGCTTTTTCAAAAAAGCCATGTTCCCATGGCGAGAGACTCGTTTTCTGTGAGAAAATGCATTAAAAGGAGGGATTTCATGAGAAACACTATAAATACATATTGTACTTGTCTGAAAACGCACAGAACCTTGAAATAGAAGGTTTCTCACCAAAAAACACATTGGCGAAACCCCTATCTTAAGGCTCTGAGTGTTTGCACACATGTACAAACAGGCATGTTTAAACTATAACGTTTTTAGTGAAATCATGTTTCTCTCAAGGAGAAAACGCGTTTAAAGCCATAAAAAGATCTCACTGTGTTTTGGCATTGACCAAGCTACCAACAACCTAAAAAATGATCAGAACTGGAGAAATTACATATTGACATTGGGTGAAATCATGTAACTCTTAAGGACGTGTTGCAGACTTGTTGAATAGATTCATTTTTCTTGTTTTGTTTGTTTTTGATGAAATTGTGCTTTTCTCGTCGAGAAAAGGCGTTTAACGCGATAAAAAGGTTTAGTGCGTTATGAATACGGGCTAGCTTACCAAAAGTACAAATGTGAACTAAATAAGGCCGGGAGTCGTTTTTATTGCTTAAAACACGATTTCTCGACCAGAATATGCTTTTTGCAAAAAAGCCATGTTCCCATGGCGAGAGACTCGTTTTCTGTGAGAAAATGCATTAAAAGGAGGGATTTCATGAGAAACACTATAAATACATATTGTACTTGTCTGAAAACGCACAGAACCTTGAAATAGAAGGTTTCTCACCAAAAAACACATTGGTGAAACCCCTATCTTAAGGCTCTGAGTGTTTGCACACATGTACAAACAGGCATGTTTAAACTATAACGTTTTTAGTGAAATCATGTTTCTCTCGAGGAGAAAACGCGTTTAAAGCCATAAAAAGATCTCACTGTGTTTTGGCATTGACCAAGCTACCAACAACCTAAAAAATGATCAGAACTGGAGAAATTACATATTGACATTGGGTGAAATCATGTAACTCTTAAGGACGTGTTGCAGACTTGTTGAATAGATTCATTTTTCTTGTTTTGTTTGTTTTTGATGAAATTGCTTTTCTCGTCGAGAAAAGGCGTTTAACGCGATAAAAAGGTTTAGTGCGTTATGAATACGGGCTAGCTTACCAAAAGTACAAATGTGAACTAAATAAGGCCGGGAGTCGTTTTTATTGCTTAAAACACGATTTCTCGACCAGAATATGCTTTTTCAAAAAAGCCATGTTCCCATGGCGAGAGACTCGTTTTCTGTGAGAAAATGCATTAAAAGGAGGGATTTCATGAGAAACACTATAAATACATATTGTACTTGTCTGAAAACGCACAGAACCTTGAAATAGAAGGTTTCTCACCAAAAAACACATTGATGAAACCCCTATCTTAAGGCTCTGAGTGTTTGCACACATGTACAAACAGGCATGTTTAAACTATAACGTTTTTAGTGAAATCATGTTTCTCTCGAGGAGAAAACGCGTTTAAAGCCATAAAAAGATCTCACTGTGTTTTGGCATTGACCAAGCTACCAACAAACCTAAAAAATGATCAGAACTGGAGAAATTACACATTGACATTGGGTGAAATCATGTAACTCTTAAGGACGTGTTGCAGACTTGTTGAATAGATTCATTTTTCTTGTTTTGTTTGTTTTTGATGAAATTGTGCTTTTCTCGTCGAGAAAAGGCGTTTAACGCGATAAAAAGGTTTAGTGCGTTATGAATACGGGCTAGCTTACCAAAAGTACAAATGTGAACTAAATAAGGCCGGGAGTCGTTTTTATTGCTTAAAACACGATTTCTCGACCAGAATATGCTTTTTGCAAAAAAGCCATGTTCCCATGGCGAGAGACTCGTTTTCTGTGAGAAAATGCATTAAAAGGAGGGATTTCATGAGAAACACTATAAATACATATTGTACTTGTCTGAAAACGCACAGAACCTTGAAATAGAAGGTTTCTCACCAAAAAACACATTGGTGAAACGCCTATCTTAAGGCTCTGAGTGTTTGCAAACATGTACAACAGGCATGGTTAAACTATAACGTTTTTAGTGAAATCATGTTTCTCTCGAGGAGAAAACGCGTTTAAAGCCATAAAAAGATCTCACTCTGTTTTGGCATTGACCAAGCTACCAACCACCTAAAAAATGATCAGAACTGGAGAAATTACACATTGACATTGGGTGAAATCATGTAACTCTTAAGGACGTGTTGCAGACTTGTTGAATAGATTCATATTTCTTGTTTTGTTTGTTTTTGATGAAATTGTGCTTTTCTCGTCGAGAAAGGGCGTTTAACGCGATAAAAAGGTTTAGTGCGTTATGAATACGGGCTAGCTTACCAAAAGTACAAATGTGAACTAAATAAGGCCGGGAGTCGTTTTTTTTGCTTAAAACACGATTTCTCGACCAGAATATGCTTTTTCAAAAAAGCCATGTTCCCATGGCGAGAGACTCGTTTTCTGTGAGAAAATGCATTAAAAGGAGGGATTTCATGAGAAACACTATAAATACATATTGTACTTGTCTGAAAACGCACAGAACCTTGAAATAGAAGGTTTCTCACCAAAAAACACATTGGTGAAACCCCTATCTTAAGGCTCTGAGTGTTTGCACACATGTACAAACAGGCATGTTTAAACTATAACGTTTTTAGTGAAATCATGTTTCTCTCGAGGAGAAAACGCGTTTAAAGCCATAAAAAGATCTCACTGTGTTTTGGCATTGACCAAGCTACCAACAACCTAAAAAATGATCAGAACTGGAGAAATTACACATTGACATTGGGTGAAATCATGTAACTCTTAAGGACGTGTTGCAGACTTGTTGAATAGATTCATTTTTCTTGTTTTGTTTGTTTTTGATGAAATTGTGCTTTTCTCGTCGAGAAAAGGCGTTTAACGCGATAAAAAGGTTTAGTGCGTTATGAATACGGGCTAGCTTACCAAAAGTACAAATGTGAACTAAATAAGGCCGGGAGTCGTTTTTATTGCTTAAAACACGATTTCTCGACCAGAATATGCTTTTTCAAAAAAGCCATGTTCCCATGGCGAGAGACTCGTTTTCTGTGAGAAAATGCATTAAAAGGAGGGATTTCATGAGAAACACTATAAATACATATTGTACTTGTCTGAAAACGCACAGAACCTTGAAATAGAAGGTTTCTCACCAAAAAACACATTGGCGAAACCCCTATCTTAAGGCTCTGAGTGTTTGCACACATGTACAAACAGGCATGTTTAAACTATAACGTTTTTAGTGAAATCATGTTTCTCTCAAGGAGAAAACGCGTTTAAAGCCATAAAAAGATCTCACTGTGTTTTGGCATTGACCAAGCTACCAACAACCTAAAAAATGATCAGAACTGGAGAAATTACATATTGACATTGGGTGAAATCATGTAACTCTTAAGGACGTGTTGCAGACTTGTTGAATAGATTCATTTTTCTTGTTTTGTTTGTTTTTGATGAAATTGTGCTTTTCTCGTCGAGAAAAGGCGTTTAACGCGATAAAAAGGTTTAGTGCGTTATGAATACGGGCTAGCTTACCAAAAGTACAAATGTGAACTAAATAAGGCCGGGAGTCGTTTTTATTGCTTAAAACACGATTTCTCGACCAGAATATGCTTTTTCAAAAAAGCCATGTTCCCATGGCGAGAGACTCGTTTTCTGTGAGAAAATGCATTAAAAGGAGGGATTTCATGAGAAACACTATAAATACATATTGTACTTGTCTGAAAACGCACAGAACCTTGAAATAGAAGGTTTCTCACCAAAAACCACATTGGTGAAACCCCTATCTTAAGGCTCTGAGTGTTTGCACACATGTACAAGCAGGCATGTTTAAACTATAACGTTTTTAGTGAAATCATGTTTCTCTCGAGGAGAAAACGCGTTTAAAGCCATAAAAAGATCTCACTGTGTTTTGGCATTGACCAAGCTACCAACAACCTAAAAAATGATCAGAACTGGAGAAATTACACATTGACATTGGGTGAAATCATGTAACTCTTAAGGACGTGTTGCAGACTTGTTGAATAGATTCATTTTTCTTGTTTTGTTTGTTTTTGATGAAATTGTGCTTTTCTCGTCGAGAAAAGGCGTTTAACGCGATAAAAAGGTTTAGTGCGTTATGAATACGGGCTAGCTTACCAAAAGTACAAATGTGAACTAAATAAGGCCGGGAGTCGTTTTTATTGCTTAAAACACGATTTCTCGACCAGAATATGCTTTTTCAAAAAAGCCATGTTCCCATGGCGAGAGACTCGTTTTCTGTGAGAAAATGCATTAAAAGGAGGGATTTCATGAGAAACACTATAAATACATATTGTACTTGTCTGAAAACGCACAGAACCTTGAAATAGAAGGTTTCTCACCAAAAACCACATTGGTGAAACCCCTATCTTAAGGCTCTGAGTGTTTGCACACATGTACAAACAGGCATGTTTAAACTATAACGTTTTTAGTGAAATCATGTTTCTCTCGAGGAGAAAACGCGTTTAAAGCCATGAAAAGATCTCACTGTGTTTTGGCATTGACCAAGCTACCAACAACCTAAAAAATGGTCAGAACTGGAGAAATTACATATTGACATTGGGTGAAATCATGTAACTCTTAAGGACGTGTTGCAGACTTGTTGAATAGATTCATTTTTCTTGTTTTGTTTGTTTTTGATGAAATTGTGCTTTTCTCGTCGAGAAAAGGCGTTTAACGCGATAAAAAGGTTTAGTGCGTTATGAATACGGGCTAGCTTACCAAAAGTACAAATGTGAACTAAATAAGGCCGGGAGTCGTTTTTATTGCTTAAAACACGATTTCTCGACCAGAATATGCTTTTTCAAAAAAGCCATGTTCCCATGGCGAGAGACTCGTTTTCTGTGAGAAAATGCATTAAAAGGAGGGATTTCATGAGAAACACTATAAATACATATTGTACTTGTCTGAAAACGCACAGAACCTTGAAATAGAAGGTTTCTCACCAAAAAACACATTGGTGAAACGCCTATCTTAAGGCTCTGAGTGTTTGCAAACATGTACAACAGGCATGGTTAAACTATAACGTTTTTAGTGAAATCATGTTTCTCTCGAGGAGAAAACGCGTTTAAAGCCATAAAAAGATCTCACTCTGTTTTGGCATTGACCAAGCTACCAACCACCTAAAAAATGATCAGAACTGGAGAAATTACACATTGACATTGGGTGAAATCATGTAACTCTTAAGGACGTGTTGCAGACTTGTTGAATAGATTCATATTTCTTGTTTTGTTTGTTTTTGATGAAATTGTGCTTTTCTCGTCGAGAAAGGGCGTTTAACGCGATAAAAAGGTTTAGTGCGTTATGAATACGGGCTAGCTTACCAAAAGTACAAATGTGAACTAAATAAGGCCGGGAGTCGTTTTTTTTGCTTAAAACACGATTTCTCGACCAGAATATGCTTTTTCAAAAAAGCCATGTTCCCATGGCGAGAGACTCGTTTTCTGTGAGAAAATGCATTAAAAGGAGGGATTTCATGAGAAACACTATAAATACATATTGTACTTGTCTGAAAACGCACAGAACCTTGAAATAGAAGGTTTCTCACCAAAAAACACATTGGTGAAACCCCTATCTTAAGGCTCTGAGTGTTTGCACACATGTACAAACAGGCATGTTTAAACTATAACGTTTTTAGTGAAATCATGTTTCTCTCGAGGAGAAAACGCGTTTAAAGCCATAAAAAGATCTCACTGTGTTTTGGCATTGACCAAGCTACCAACAACCTAAAAAATGATCAGAACTGGAGAAATTACACATTGACATTGGGTGAAATCATGTAACTCTTAAGGACGTGTTGCAGACTTGTTGAATAGATTCATTTTTCTTGTTTTGTTTGTTTTTGATGAAATTGTGCTTTTCTCGTCGAGAAAAGGCGTTTAACGCGATAAAAAGGTTTAGTGCGTTATGAATACGGGCTAGCTTACCAAAAGTACAAATGTGAACTAAATAAGGCCGGGAGTCGTTTTTATTGCTTAAAACACGATTTCTCGACCAGAATATGCTTTTTCAAAAAAGCCATGTTCCCATGGCGAGAGACTCGTTTTCTGTGAGAAAATGCATTAAAAGGAGGGATTTCATGAGAAACACTATAAATACATATTGTACTTGTCTGAAAACGCACAGAACCTTGAAATAGAAGGTTTCTCACCAAAAACCACATTGGTGAAACCCCTATCTTAAGGCTCTGAGTGTTTGCACACATGTACAAGCAGGCATGTTTAAACTATAACGTTTTTAGTGAAATCATGTTTCTCTCGAGGAGAAAACGCGTTTAAAGCCATAAAAAGATCTCACTGTGTTTTGGCATTGACCAAGCTACCAACAACCTAAAAAATGATCAGAACTGGAGAAATTACACATTGACATTGGGTGAAATCATGTAACTCTTAAGGACGTGTTGCAGACTTGTTGAATAGATTCATTTTTCTTGTTTTGTTTGTTTTTGATGAAATTGTGCTTTTCTCGTCGAGAAAAGGCGTTTAACGCGATAAAAAGGTTTAGTGCGTTATGAATACGGGCTAGCTTACCAAAAGTACAAATGTGAACTAAATAAGGCCGGGAGTCGTTTTTATTGCTTAAAACACGATTTCTCGACCAGAATATGCTTTTTCAAAAAAGCCATGTTCCCATGGCGAGAGACTCGTTTTCTGTGAGAAAATGCATTAAAAGGAGGGATTTCATGAGAAACACTATAAATACATATTGTACTTGTCTGAAAACGCACAGAACCTTGAAATAGAAGGTTTCTCACCAAAAAACACATTGATGAAACCCCTATTTTAAGGCTCTGAGTGTTTGCACACATGTACAAACAGGCATGTTTAAACTATAACGTTTTTAGTGAAATCATGTTTCTCTCGAGGAGAAAACGCGTTTAAAGCCATAAAAAGATCTCACTGTGTTTTGGCATTGACCAAGGTACCAACAAACCTAAAAAATGATCAGAACTGGAGAAATTACACATTGACATTGGGTGAAATCATGTAACTCTTAAGGACGTGTTGCAGACTTGTTGAATAGATTCATTTTTCTTGTTTTGTTTGTTTTTGATGAAATTGCTTTTCTCGTCGAGAAAAGGCGTTTAACGCGATAAAAAGGTTTAGTGCGTTATGAATACGGGCTAGCTTACCAAAAGTACAAATGTGAACTAAATAAGGCCGGGAGTCGTTTTTTTTGCTTAAAACACGATTTCTCGACCAGAATATGCTTTTTCAAAAAAGCCATGTTCCCATGGCGAGAGACTCGTTTTCTGTGAGAAAATGCATTAAAAGGAGGGATTTCATGAGAAACACTATAAATACATATTGTACTTGTCTGAAAACGCACAGAACCTTGAAATAGAAGGTTTCTCACCAAAAAACACATTGGTGAAACCCCTATCTTAAGGCTCTGAGTGTTTGCACACATGTACAAACAGGCATGTTTAAACTATAACGTTTTTAGTGAAATCATGTTTCTCTCGAGGAGAAAACGCGTTTAAAGCCATAAAAAGATCTCACTGTGTTTTGGCATTGACCAAGCTACCAACAACCTAAAAAATGATCAGAACTGGAGAAATTACACATTGACATTGGGTGAAATCATGTAACTCTTAAGGACGTGTTGCAGACTTGTTGAATAGATTCATTTTTCTTGTTTTGTTTGTTTTTGATGAAATTGTGCTTTTCTCGTCGAGAAAAGGCGTTTAACGCGATAAAAAGGTTTAGTGCGTTATGAATACGGGCTAGCTTACCAAAAGTACAAATGTGAACTAAATAAGGCCGGGAGTCGTTTTTATTGCTTAAAACACGATTTCTCGACCAGAATATGCTTTTTCAAAAAAGCCATGTTCCCATGGCGAGAGACTCGTTTTCTGTGAGAAAATGCATTAAAAGGAGGGATTTCATGAGAAACACTATAAATACATATTGTACTTGTCTGAAAACGCACAGAACCTTGAAATAGAAGGTTTCTCACCAAAAACCACATTGGTGAAACCCCTATCTTAAGGCTCTGAGTGTTTGCACACATGTACAAGCAGGCATGTTTAAACTATAACGTTTTTAGTGAAATCATGTTTCTCTCGAGGAGAAAACGCGTTTAAAGCCATAAAAAGATCTCACTGTGTTTTGGCATTGACCAAGCTACCAACAACCTAAAAAATGATCAGAACTGGAGAAATTACACATTGACATTGGGTGAAATCATGTAACTCTTAAGGACGTGTTGCAGACTTGTTGAATAGATTCATTTTTCTTGTTTTGTTTGTTTTTGATGAAATTGTGCTTTTCTCGTCGAGAAAAGGCGTTTAACGCGATAAAAAGGTTTAGTGCGTTATGAATACGGGCTAGCTTACCAAAAGTACAAATGTGAACTAAATAAGGCCGGGAGTCGTTTTTATTGCTTAAAACACGATTTCTCGACCAGAATATGCTTTTTCAAAAAAGCCATGTTCCCATGGCGAGAGACTCGTTTTCTGTGAGAAAATGCATTAAAAGGAGGGATTTCATGAGAAACACTATAAATACATATTGTACTTGTCTGAAAACGCACAGAACCTTGAAATAGAAGGTTTCTCACCAAAAAACACATTGGTGAAACCCCTATCTTAAGGCTCTGAGTGTTTGCACACATGTACAAACAGGCATGTTTAAACTATAACGTTTTTAGTGAAATCATGTTTCTCTCGAGGAGAAAACGCGTTTAAAGCCATAAAAAGATCTCACTGTGTTTTGGCATTGACCAAGCTACCAACAACCTAAAAAATGATCAGAACTGGAGAAATTACACATTGACATTGGGTGAAATCATGTAACTCTTAAGGACGTGTTGCAGACTTGTTGAATAGATTCATTTTTCTTGTTTTGTTTGTTTTTGATGAAATTGTGCTTTTCTCGTCGAGAAAAGGCGTTTAACGCGATAAAAAGGTTTAGTGCGTTATGAATACGGGCTAGCTTACCAAAAGTACAAATGTGAACTAAATAAGGCCGGGAGTCGTTTTTATTGCTTAAAACACGATTTCTCGACCAGAATATGCTTTTTCAAAAAAGCCATGTTCCCATGGCGAGAGACTCGTTTTCTGTGAGAAAATGCATTAAAAGGAGGGATTTCATGAGAAACACTATAAATACATATTGTACTTGTCTGAAAACGCACAGAACCTTGAAATAGAAGGTTTCTCACCAAAAAACACATTGGCGAAACCCCTATCTTAAGGCTCTGAGTGTTTGCACACATGTACAAACAGGCATGTTTAAACTATAACGTTTTTAGTGAAATCATGTTTCTCTCGAGGAGAAAACGCGTTTAAAGCCATAAAAAGATCTCACTGTGTTTTGGCATTGACCAAGCTACCAACAACCTAAAAAATGATCAGAACTGGAGAAATTACACATTGACATTGGGTGAAATCATGTAACTCTTAAGGACGTGTTGCAGACTTGTTGAATAGATTCATTTTTCTTGTTTTGTTTGTTTTTGATGAAATTGTGCTTTTCTCGTCGAGAAAAGGCGTTTAACGCGATAAAAAGGTTTAGTGCGTTATGAATACGGGCTAGCTTACCAAAAGTACAAATGTGAACTAAATAAGGCCGGGAGTCGTTTTTATTGCTTAAAACACGATTTCTCGACCAGAATATGCTTTTTCAAAAAAGCCATGTTCCCATGGCGAGAGACTCGTTTTCTGTGAGAAAATGCATTAAAAGGAGGGATTTCATGAGAAACACTATAAATACATATTGTACTTGTCTGAAAACGCACAGAACCTTGAAATAGAAGGTTTCTCACCAAAAACCACATTGGTGAAACCCCTATCTTAAGGCTCTGAGTGTTTGCACACATGTACAAGCAGGCATGTTTAAACTATAACGTTTTTAGTGAAATCATGTTTCTCTCGAGGAGAAAACGCGTTTAAAGCCATAAAAAGATCTCACTGTGTTTTGGCATTGACCAAGCTACCAACAACCTAAAAAATGATCAGAACTGGAGAAATTACACATTGACATTGGGTGAAATCATGTAACTCTTAAGGACGTGTTGCAGACTTGTTGAATAGATTCATTTTTCTTGTTTTGTTTGTTTTTGATGAAATTGTGCTTTTCTCGTCGAGAAAAGGCGTTTAACGCGATAAAAAGGTTTAGTGCGTTATGAATACGGGCTAGCTTACCAAAAGTACAAATGTGAACTAAATAAGGCCGGGAGTCGTTTTTATTGCTTAAAACACGATTTCTCGACCAGAATATGCTTTTTCAAAAAAGCCATGTTCCCATGGCGAGAGACTCGTTTTCTGTGAGAAAATGCATTAAAAGGAGGGATTTCATGAGAAACACTATAAATACATATTGTACTTGTCTGAAAACGCACAGAACCTTGAAATAGAAGGTTTCTCACCAAAAAACACATTGGTGAAACCCCTATCTTAAGGCTCTGAGTGTTTGCACACATGTACAAACAGGCATGTTTAAACTATAACGTTTTTAGTGAAATCATGTTTCTCTCGAGGAGAAAACGCGTTTAAAGCCATAAAAAGATCTCACTGTGTTTTGGCATTGACCAAGCTACCAACAACCTAAAAAATGATCAGAACTGGAGAAATTACACATTGACATTGGGTGAAATCATGTAACTCTTAAGGACGTGTTGCAGACTTGTTGAATAGATTCATTTTTCTTGTTTTGTTTGTTTTTGATGAAATTGTGCTTTTCTCGTCGAGAAAAGGCGTTTAACGCGATAAAAAGGTTTAGTGCGTTATGAATACGGGCTAGCTTACCAAAAGTACAAATGTGAACTAAATAAGGCCGGGAGTCGTTTTTATTGCTTAAAACACGATTTCTCGACCAGAATATGCTTTTTCAAAAAAGCCATGTTCCCATGGCGAGAGACTCGTTTTCTGTGAGAAAATGCATTAAAAGGAGGGATTTCATGAGAAACACTATAAATACATATTGTACTTGTCTGAAAACGCACAGAACCTTGAAATAGAAGGTTTCTCACCAAAAAACACATTGGCGAAACCCCTATCTTAAGGCTCTGAGTGTTTGCACACATGTACAAACAGGCATGTTTAAACTATAACGTTTTTAGTGAAATCATGTTTCTCTCGAGGAGAAAACGCGTTTAAAGCCATAAAAAGATCTCACTGTGTTTTGGCATTGACCAAGCTACCAACAACCTAAAAAATGATCAGAACTGGAGAAATTACACATTGACATTGGGTGAAATCATGTAACTCTTAAGGACGTGTTGCAGACTTGTTGAATAGATTCATTTTTCTTGTTTTGTTTGTTTTTGATGAAATTGTGCTTTTCTCGTCGAGAAAAGGCGTTTAACGCGATAAAAAGGTTTAGTGCGTTATGAATACGGGCTAGCTTACCAAAAGTACAAATGTGAACTAAATAAGGCCGGGAGTCGTTTTTATTGCTTAAAACACGATTTCTCGACCAGAATATGCTTTTTGCAAAAAAGCCATGTTCCCATGGCGAGAGACTCGTTTTCTGTGAGAAAATGCATTAAAAGGAGGGATTTCATGAGAAACACTATAAATACATATTGTACTTGTCTGAAAACGCACAGAACCTTGAAATAGAAGGTTTCTCACCAAAAAACACATTGGTGAAACCCCTATCTTAAGGCTCTGAGTGTTTGCACACATGTACAAACAGGCATGTTTAAACTATAACGTTTTTAGTGAAATCATGTTTCTCTCGAGGAGAAAACGCGTTTAAAGCCATGAAAAGATCTCACTGTGTTTTGGCATTGACCAAGCTACCAACAACCTAAAAAATGATCAGAACTGGAGAAATTACATATTGACATTGGGTGAAATCATGTAACTCTTAAGGACGTGTTGCAGACTTGTTGAATAGATTCATTTTTCTTGTTTTGTTTGTTTTTGATGAAATTGTGCTTTTCTCGTCGAGAAAAGGCGTTTAACGCGATAAAAAGGTTTAGTGCGTTATGAATACGGGCTAGCTTACCAAAAGTACAAATGTGAACTAAATAAGGCCGGGAGTCGTTTTTATTGCTTAAAACACGATTTCTCGACCAGAATATGCTTTTTCAAAAAAGCCATGTTCCCATGGCGAGAGACTCGTTTTCTGTGAGAAAATGCATTAAAAGGAGGGATTTCATGAGAAACACTATAAATACATATTGTACTTGTCTGAAAACGCACAGAACCTTGAAATAGAAGGTTTCTCACCAAAAAACACATTGATGAAACCCCTATCTTAAGGCTCTGAGTGTTTGCACACATGTACAAACAGGCATGTTTAAACTATAACGTTTTTAGTGAAATCATGTTTCTCTCGAGGAGAAAACGCGTTTAAAGCCATAAAAAGATCTCACTGTGTTTTGGCATTGACCAAGGTACCAACAAACCTAAAAAATGATCAGAACTGGAGAAATTACACATTGACATTGGGTGAAATCATGTAACTCTTAAGGACGTGTTGCAGACTTGTTGAATAGATTCATTTTTCTTGTTTTGTTTGTTTTTGATGAAATTGCTTTTCTCGTCGAGAAAAGGCGTTTAACGCGATAAAAAGGTTTAGTGCGTTATGAATACGGGCTAGCTTACCAAAAGTACAAATGTGAACTAAATAAGGCCGGGAGTCGTTTTTTTTGCTTAAAACACGATTTCTCGACCAGAATATGCTTTTTCAAAAAAGCCATGTTCCCATGGCGAGAGACTCGTTTTCTGTGAGAAAATGCATTAAAAGGAGGGATTTCATGAGAAACACTATAAATACATATTGTACTTGTCTGAAAACGCACAGAACCTTGAAATAGAAGGTTTCTCACCAAAAAACACATTGGTGAAACCCCTATCTTAAGGCTCTGAGTGTTTGCACACATGTACAAACAGGCATGTTTAAACTATAACGTTTTTAGTGAAATCATGTTTCTCTCGAGGAGAAAACGCGTTTAAAGCCATAAAAAGATCTCACTGTGTTTTGGCATTGACCAAGCTACCAACAACCTAAAAAATGATCAGAACTGGAGAAATTACACATTGACATTGGGTGAAATCATGTAACTCTTAAGGACGTGTTGCAGACTTGTTGAATAGATTCATTTTTCTTGTTTTGTTTGTTTTTGATGAAATTGTGCTTTTCTCGTCGAGAAAAGGCGTTTAACGCGATAAAAAGGTTTAGTGCGTTATGAATACGGGCTAGCTTACCAAAAGTACAAATGTGAACTAAATAAGGCCGGGAGTCGTTTTTATTGCTTAAAACACGATTTCTCGACCAGAATATGCTTTTTCAAAAAAGCCATGTTCCCATGGCGAGAGACTCGTTTTCTGTGAGAAAATGCATTAAAAGGAGGGATTTCATGAGAAACACTATAAATACATATTGTACTTGTCTGAAAACGCTCAGAACCTTGAAATAGAAGGTTTCTCACCAAAAAACACATTGGCGAAACCCCTATCTTAAGGCTCTGAGTGTTTGCACACATGTACAAACAGGCATGTTTAAACTATAACGTTTTTAGTGAAATCATGTTTCTCTCGAGGAGAAAACGCGTTTAAAGCCATAAAAAGATCTCACTGTGTTTTGGCATTGACCAAGCTACCAACAACCTAAAAAATGATCAGAACTGGAGAAATTACATATTGACATTGGGTGAAATCATGTAACTCTTAAGGACGTGTTGCAGACTTGTTGAGTAGATTCATTTTTCTTGTTTTGTTTGTTTTTGATGAAATTGTGCTTTTCTCGTCGAGAAAAGGCGTTTAACGCGATAAAAAGGTTTAGTGCGTTATGAATACGGGCTAGCTTACCAAAAGTACAAATGTGAACTAAATAAGGCCGGGAGTCGTTTTTTTTGCTTAAAACACGATTTCTCGACCAGAATATGCTTTTTCAAAAAAGCCATGTTCCCATGGCGAGAGACTCGTTTTCTGTGAGAAAATGCATTAAAAGGAGGGATTTCATGAGAAACACTATAAATACATATTGTACTTGTCTGAAAACGCACAGAACCTTGAAATAGAAGGTTTCTCACCAAAAAACACATTGGTGAAACCCCTATCTTAAGGCTCTGAGTGTTTGCACACATGTACAAACAGGCATGTTTAAACTATAACGTTTTTAGTGAAATCATGTTTCTCTCGAGGAGAAAACGCGTTTAAAGCCATAAAAAGATCTCACTGTGTTTTGGCATTGACCAAGCTACCAACAACCTAAAAAATGATCAGAACTGGAGAAATTACACATTGACATTGGGTGAAATCATGTAACTCTTTAAGGACGTGTTGCAGACTTGTTGAATAGATTCATTTTTCTTGTTTTGTTTGTTTTTGATGAAATTGTGCTTTTCTCGTCGAGAAAAGGCGTTTAACGCGATAAAAAGGTTTAGTGCGTTATGAATACGGGCTAGCTTACCAAAAGTACAAATGTGAACTAAATAAGGCCGGGAGTCGTTTTTATTGCTTAAAACACGATTTCTCGACCAGAATATGCTTTTTCAAAAAAGCCATGTTCCCATGGCGAGAGACTCGTTTTCTGTGAGAAAATGCATTAAAAGGAGGGATTTCATGAGAAACACTATAAATACATATTGTACTTGTCTGAAAACGCACAGAACCTTGAAATAGAAGGTTTCTCACCAAAAAACACATTGGCGAAACCCCTATCTTAAGGCTCTGAGTGTTTGCACACATGTACAAACAGGCATGTTTAAACTATAACGTTTTTAGTGAAATCATGTTTCTCTCGAGGAGAAAACGCGTTTAAAGCCATAAAAAGATCTCACTGTGTTTTGGCATTGACCAAGCTACCAACAACCTAAAAAATGATCAGAACTGGAGAAATTACACATTGACATTGGGTGAAATCATGTAACTCTTAATGACGTGTTGCAGACTTGTTGAATAGATTCATTTTTCTTGTTTTGTTTGTTTTTGATGAAATTGTGCTTTTCTCGTCGAGAAAAGGCGTTTAACGCGATAAAAAGGTTTAGTGCGTTATGAATACGGGCTAGCTTACCAAAAGTACAAATGTGAACTAAATAAGGCCGGGAGTCGTTTTTATTGCTTAAAACACGATTTCTCGACCAGAATATGCTTTTTCAAAAAAGCCATGTTCCCATGGCGAGAGACTCGTTTTCTGTGAGAAAATGCATTAAAAGGAGGGATTTCATGAGAAACACTATAAATACATATTGTACTTGTCTGAAAACGCACAGAACCTTGAAATAGAAGGTTTCTCACCAAAAAACACATTGGCGAAACCCCTATCTTAAGGCTCTGAGTGTTTGCACACATGTACAAACAGGCATGTTTAAACTATAACGTTTTTAGTGAAATCATGTTTCTCTCGAGGAGAAAACGCGTTTAAAGCCATAAAAAGATCTCACTGTGTTTTGGCATTGACCAAGCTACCAACAACCTAAAAAATGATCAGAACTGGAGAAATTACATATTGACATTGGGTGAAATCATGTAACTCTTAAGGACGTGTTGCAGACTTGTTGAATAGATTCATATTTCTTGTTTTTTTGTTTTTGATGAAATTGTGCTTTTCTCGTCGAGAAAAGGCGTTTAACGCGATAAAAAGGTTTAGTGCGTTATGAATACGGGCTAGCTTACCAAAAGTACAAATGTGAACTAAATAAGGCCGGGAGTCGTTTTTATTGCTTAAAACACGATTTCTCGACCAGAATATGCTTTTTCAAAAAAGCCATGTTCCCATGGCGAGAGACTCGTTTTCTGTGAGAAAATAAATTAAAAGGAGGGATTTCATGAGAAACACTATAAATACATATTGTACTTGTCTGAAAACGCACAGAACCTTGAAATAGAAGGTTTCTCACCAAAAAACACATTGGTGAAACCCCTATCTTAAGGCTCTGAGTGTTTGCACACATGTACAAGCAGGCATGTTTAAACTATAACGTTTTTAGTGAAATCATGTTTCTCTCGAGGAGAAAACGCGTTTAAAGCCATAAAAAGATCTCACTGTGTTTTGGCATTGACCAAGCTACCAACAACCTAAAAAATGATCAGAACTGGAGAAATTACACATTGACATTGGGTGAAATCATGTAACTCTTAAGGACGTGTTGCAGACTTGTTGAATAGATTCATTTTTCTTGTTTTGTTTGTTTTTGATGAAATTGTGCTTTTCTCGTCGAGAAAAGGCGTTTAACGCGATAAAAAGGTTTAGTGCGTTATGAATACGGGCTAGCTTACCAAAAGTACAAATGTGAACTAAATAAGGCCGGGAGTCGTTTTTATTGCTTAAAACACGATTTCTCGACCAGAATATGCTTTTTCAAAAAAGCCATGTTCCCATGGCGAGAGACTCGTTTTCTGTGAGAAAATGCATTAAAAGGAGGGATTTCATGAGAAACACTATAAATACATATTGTACTTGTCTGAAAACGCACAGAACCTTGAAATAGAAGGTTTCTCACCAAAAAACACATTGGTGAAACCCCTATCTTAAGGCTCTGAGTGTTTGCACACATGTACAAACAGGCATGTTTAAACTATAACGTTTTTAGTGAAATCATGTTTCTCTCGAGGAGAAAACGCGTTTAAAGCCATGAAAAGATCTCACTGTGTTTTGGCATTGACCAAGCTACCAACAACCTAAAAAATGATCAGAACTGGAGAAATTACATATTGACATTGGGTGAAATCATGTAACTCTTAAGGACGTGTTGCAGACTTGTTGAATAGATTCATTTTTCTTGTTTTGTTTGTTTTTGATGAAATTGTGCTTTTCTCGTCGAGAAAAGGCGTTTAACGCGATAAAAAGGTTTAGTGCGTTATGAATACGGGCTAGCTTACCAAAAGTACAAATGTGAACTAAATAAGGCCGGGAGTCGTTTTTATTGCTTAAAACACGATTTCTCGACCAGAATATGCTTTTTCAAAAAAGCCATGTTCCCATGGCGAGAGACTCGTTTTCTGTGAGAAAATGCATTAAAAGGAGGGATTTCATGAGAAACACTATAAATACATATTGTACTTGTCTGAAAACGCACAGAACCTTGAAATAGAAGGTTTCTCACCAAAAAACACATTGATGAAACCACTATCTTAAGGCTCTGAGTGTTTGCACACATGTACAAACAGGCATGTTTAAACTATAACGTTTTTAGTGAAATCATGTTTCTCTCGAGGAGAAAACGCGTTTAAAGCCATAAAAAGATCTCACTGTGTTTTGGCATTGACCAAGGTACCAACAAACCTAAAAAATGATCAGAACTGGAGAAATTACACATTGACATTGGGTGAAATCATGTAACTCTTAAGGACGTGTTGCAGACTTGTTGAATAGATTCATTTTTCTTGTTTTGTTTGTTTTTGATGAAATTGCTTTTCTCGTCGAGAAAAGGCGTTTAACGCGATAAAAAGGTTTAGTGCGTTATGAATACGGGCTAGCTTACCAAAAGTACAAATGTGAACTAAATAAGGCCGGGAGTCGTTTTTATTGCTTAAAACACGATTTCTCGACCAGAATATGCTTTTTCAAAAAAGCCATGTTCCCATGGCGAGAGACTCGTTTTCTGTGAGAAAATGCATTAAAAGGAGGGATTTCATGAGAAACACTATAAATACATATTGTACTTGTCTGAAAACGCACAGAACCTTGAAATAGAAGGTTTCTCACCAAAAAACACATTGGCGAAACCCCTATCTTAAGGCTCTGAGTGTTTGCACACATGTACAAACAGGCATGTTTAAACTATAACGTTTTTAGTGAAATCATGTTTCTCTCGAGGAGAAAACGCGTTTAAAGCCATAAAAAGATCTCACTGTGTTTTGGCATTGACCAAGCTACCAACAACCTAAAAAATGATCAGAACTGGAGAAATTACACATTGACATTGGGTGAAATCATGTAACTCTTAAGGACGTGTTGCAGACTTGTTGAATAGATTCATTTTTCTTGTTTTGTTTGTTTTTGATGAAATTGTGCTTTTCTCGTCGAGAAAAGGCGTTTAACGCGATAAAAAGGTTTAGTGCGTTATGAATACGGGCTAGCTTACCAAAAGTACAAATGTGAACTAAATAAGGCCGGGAGTCGTTTTTATTGCTTAAAACACGATTTCTCGACCAGAATATGCTTTTTCAAAAAAGCCATGTTCCCATGGCGAGAGACTCGTTTTCTGTGAGAAAATGCATTAAAAGGAGGGATTTCATGAGAAACACTATAAATACATATTGTACTTGTCTGAAAACGCACAGAACCTTGAAATAGAAGGTTTCTCACCAAAAACCACATTGGTGAAACCCCTATCTTAAGGCTCTGAGTGTTTGCACACATGTACAAGCAGGCATGTTTAAACTATAACGTTTTTAGTGAAATCATGTTTCTCTCGAGGAGAAAACGCGTTTAAAGCCATAAAAAGATCTCACTGTGTTTTGGCATTGACCAAGCTACCAACAACCTAAAAAATGATCAGAACTGGAGAAATTACACATTGACATTGGGTGAAATCATGTAACTCTTAAGGACGTGTTGCAGACTTGTTGAATAGATTCATTTTTCTTGTTTTGTTTGTTTTTGATGAAATTGTGCTTTTCTCGTCGAGAAAAGGCGTTTAACGCGATAAAAAGGTTTAGTGCGTTATGAATACGGGCTAGCTTACCAAAAGTACAAATGTGAACTAAATAAGGCCGGGAGTCGTTTTTATTGCTTAAAACACGATTTCTCGACCAGAATATGCTTTTTCAAAAAAGCCATGTTCCCATGGCGAGAGACTCGTTTTCTGTGAGAAAATGCATTAAAAGGAGGGATTTCATGAGAAACACTATAAATACATATTGTACTTGTCTGAAAACGCACAGAACCTTGAAATAGAAGGTTTCTCACCAAAAAACACATTGGTGAAACCCCTATCTTAAGGCTCTGAGTGTTTGCACACATGTACAAACAGGCATGTTTAAACTATAACGTTTTTAGTGAAATCATGTTTCTCTCGAGGAGAAAACGCGTTTAAAGCCATAAAAAGATCTCACTGTGTTTTGGCATTGACCAAGCTACCAACAACCTAAAAAATGATCAGAACTGGAGAAATTACACATTGACATTGGGTGAAATCATGTAACTCTTAAGGACGTGTTGCAGACTTGTTGAATAGATTCATTTTTCTTGTTTTGTTTGTTTTTGATGAAATTGTGCTTTTCTCGTCGAGAAAAGGCGTTTAACGCGATAAAAAGGTTTAGTGCGTTATGAATACGGGCTAGCTTACCAAAAGTACAAATGTGAACTAAATAAGGCCGGGAGTCGTTTTTATTGCTTAAAACACGATTTCTCGACCAGAATATGCTTTTTCAAAAAAGCCATGTTCCCATGGCGAGAGACTCGTTTTCTGTGAGAAAATGCATTAAAAGGAGGGATTTCATGAGAAACACTATAAATACATATTGTACTTGTCTGAAAACGCACAGAACCTTGAAATAGAAGGTTTCTCACCAAAAAACACATTGGCGAAACCCCTATCTTAAGGCTCTGAGTGTTTGCACACATGTACAAACAGGCATGTTTAAACTATAACGTTTTTAGTGAAATCATGTTTCTCTCGAGGAGAAAACGCGTTTAAAGCCATAAAAAGATCTCACTGTGTTTTGGCATTGACCAAGCTACCAACAACCTAAAAAATGATCAGAACTGGAGAAATTACACATTGACATTGGGTGAAATCATGTAACTCTTAAGGACGTGTTGCAGACTTGTTGAATAGATTCATTTTTCTTGTTTTGTTTGTTTTTGATGAAATTGTGCTTTTCTCGTCGAGAAAAGGCGTTTAACGCGATAAAAAGGTTTAGTGCGTTATGAATACGGGCTAGCTTACCAAAAGTACAAATGTGAACTAAATAAGGCCGGGAGTCGTTTTTATTGCTTAAAACACGATTTCTCGACCAGAATATGCTTTTTCAAAAAAGCCATGTTCCCATGGCGAGAGACTCGTTTTCTGTGAGAAAATGCATTAAAAGGAGGGATTTCATGAGAAACACTATAAATACATATTGTACTTGTCTGAAAACGCACAGAACCTTGAAATAGAAGGTTTCTCACCAAAAAACACATTGGTGAAACCCCTATCTTAAGGCTCTGAGTGTTTGCACACATGTACAAACAGGCATGTTTAAACTATAACGTTTTTAGTGAAATCATGTTTCTCTCGAGGAGAAAACGCGTTTAAAGCCATGAAAAGATCTCACTGTGTTTTGGCATTGACCAAGCTACCAACAACCTAAAAAATGATCAGAACTGGAGAAATTACATATTGACATTGGGTGAAATCATGTAACTCTTAAGGACGTGTTGCAGACTTGTTGAATAGATTCATTTTTCTTGTTTTGTTTGTTTTTGATGAAATTGTGCTTTTCTCGTCGAGAAAAGGCGTTTAACGCGATAAAAAGGTTTAGTGCGTTATGAATACGGGCTAGCTTACCAAAAGTACAAATGTGAACTAAATAAGGCCGGGAGTCGTTTTTATTGCTTAAAACACGATTTCTCGACCAGAATATGCTTTTTCAAAAAAGCCATGTTCCCATGGCGAGAGACTCGTTTTCTGTGAGAAAATGCATTAAAAGGAGGGATTTCATGAGAAACACTATAAATACATATTGTACTTGTCTGAAAACGCACAGAACCTTGAAATAGAAGGTTTCTCACCAAAAAACACATTGATGAAACCCCTATCTTAAGGCTCTGAGTGTTTGCACACATGTACAAACAGGCATGTTTAAACTATAACGTTTTTAGTGAAATCATGTTTCTCTCGAGGAGAAAACGCGTTTAAAGCCATAAAAAGATCTCACTGTGTTTTGGCATTGACCAAGGTACCAACAAACCTAAAAAATGATCAGAACTGGAGAAATTACACATTGACATTGGGTGAAATCATGTAACTCTTAAGGACGTGTTGCAGACTTGTTGAATAGATTCATTTTTCTTGTTTTGTTTGTTTTTGATGAAATTGCTTTTCTCGTCGAGAAAAGGCGTTTAACGCGATAAAAAGGTTTAGTGCGTTATGAATACGGGCTAGCTTACCAAAAGTACAAATGTGAACTAAATAAGGCCGGGAGTCGTTTTTTTTGCTTAAAACACGATTTCTCGACCAGAATATGCTTTTTCAAAAAAGCCATGTTCCCATGGCGAGAGACTCGTTTTCTGTGAGAAAATGCATTAAAAGGAGGGATTTCATGAGAAACACTATAAATACATATTGTACTTGTCTGAAAACGCACAGAACCTTGAAATAGAAGGTTTCTCACCAAAAAACACATTGGTGAAACCCCTATCTTAAGGCTCTGAGTGTTTGCACACATGTACAAACAGGCATGTTTAAACTATAACGTTTTTAGTGAAATCATGTTTCTCTCGAGGAGAAAACGCGTTTAAAGCCATAAAAAGATCTCACTGTGTTTTGGCATTGACCAAGCTACCAACAACCTAAAAAATGATCAGAACTGGAGAAATTACACATTGACATTGGGTGAAATCATGTAACTCTTAAGGACGTGTTGCAGACTTGTTGAATAGATTCATTTTTCTTGTTTTGTTTGTTTTTGATGAAATTGTGCTTTTCTCGTCGAGAAAAGGCGTTTAACGCGATAAAAAGGTTTAGTGCGTTATGAATACGGGCTAGCTTACCAAAAGTACAAATGTGAACTAAATAAGGCCGGGAGTCGTTTTTATTGCTTAAAACACGATTTCTCGACCAGAATATGCTTTTTCAAAAAAGCCATGTTCCCATGGCGAGAGACTCGTTTTCTGTGAGAAAATGCATTAAAAGGAGGGATTTCATGAGAAACACTATAAATACATATTGTACTTGTCTGAAAACGCTCAGAACCTTGAAATAGAAGGTTTCTCACCAAAAAACACATTGGCGAAACCCCTATCTTAAGGCTCTGAGTGTTTGCACACATGTACAAACAGGCATGTTTAAACTATAACGTTTTTAGTGAAATCATGTTTCTCTCGAGGAGAAAACGCGTTTAAAGCCATAAAAAGATCTCACTGTGTTTTGGCATTGACCAAGCTACCAACAACCTAAAAAATGATCAGAACTGGAGAAATTACATATTGACATTGGGTGAAATCATGTAACTCTTAAGGACGTGTTGCAGACTTGTTGAATAGATTCATTTTTCTTGTTTTGTTTGTTTTTGATGAAATTGTGCTTTTCTCGTCGAGAAAAGGCGTTTAACGCGATAAAAAGGTTTAGTGCGTTATGAATACGGGCTAGCTTACCAAAAGTACAAATGTGAACTAAATAAGGCCGGGAGTCGTTTTTTTTGCTTAAAACACGATTTCTCGACCAGAATATGCTTTTTCAAAAAAGCCATGTTCCCATGGCGAGAGACTCGTTTTCTGTGAGAAAATGCATTAAAAGGAGGGATTTCATGAGAAACACTATAAATACATATTGTACTTGTCTGAAAACGCACAGAACCTTGAAATAGAAGGTTTCTCACCAAAAAACACATTGGTGAAACCCCTATCTTAAGGCTCTGAGTGTTTGCACACATGTACAAACAGGCATGTTTAAACTATAACGTTTTTAGTGAAATCATGTTTCTCTCGAGGAGAAAACGCGTTTAAAGCCATAAAAAGATCTCACTGTGTTTTGGCATTGACCAAGCTACCAACAACCTAAAAAATGATCAGAACTGGAGAAATTACACATTGACATTGGGTGAAATCATGTAACTCTTTAAGGACGTGTTGCAGACTTGTTGAATAGATTCATTTTTCTTGTTTTGTTTGTTTTTGATGAAATTGTGCTTTTCTCGTCGAGAAAAGGCGTTTAACGCGATAAAAAGGTTTAGTGCGTTATGAATACGGGCTAGCTTACCAAAAGTACAAATGTGAACTAAATAAGGCCGGGAGTCGTTTTTATTGCTTAAAACACGATTTCTCGACCAGAATATGCTTTTTCAAAAAAGCCATGTTCCCATGGCGAGAGACTCGTTTTCTGTGAGAAAATGCATTAAAAGGAGGGATTTCATGAGAAACACTATAAATACATATTGTACTTGTCTGAAAACGCACAGAACCTTGAAATAGAAGGTTTCTCACCAAAAAACACATTGGCGAAACCCCTATCTTAAGGCTCTGAGTGTTTGCACACATGTACAAACAGGCATGTTTAAACTATAACGTTTTTAGTGAAATCATGTTTCTCTCGAGGAGAAAACGCGTTTAAAGCCATAAAAAGATCTCACTGTGTTTTGGCATTGACCAAGCTACCAACAACCTAAAAAATGATCAGAACTGGAGAAATTACACATTGACATTGGGTGAAATCATGTAACTCTTAATGACGTGTTGCAGACTTGTTGAATAGATTCATTTTTCTTGTTTTGTTTGTTTTTGATGAAATTGTGCTTTTCTCGTCGAGAAAAGGCGTTTAACGCGATAAAAAGGTTTAGTGCGTTATGAATACGGGCTAGCTTACCAAAAGTACAAATGTGAACTAAATAAGGCCGGGAGTCGTTTTTATTGCTTAAAACACGATTTCTCGACCAGAATATGCTTTTTCAAAAAAGCCATGTTCCCATGGCGAGAGACTCGTTTTCTGTGAGAAAATGCATTAAAAGGAGGGATTTCATGAGAAACACTATAAATACATATTGTACTTGTCTGAAAACGCACAGAACCTTGAAATAGAAGGTTTCTCACCAAAAAACACATTGGCGAAACCCCTATCTTAAGGCTCTGAGTGTTTGCACACATGTACAAACAGGCATGTTTAAACTATAACGTTTTTAGTGAAATCATGTTTCTCTCGAGGAGAAAACGCGTTTAAAGCCATAAAAAGATCTCACTGTGTTTTGGCATTGACCAAGCTACCAACAACCTAAAAAATGATCAGAACTGGAGAAATTACATATTGACATTGGGTGAAATCATGTAACTCTTAAGGACGTGTTGCAGACTTGTTGAATAGATTCATATTTCTTGTTTTTTTGTTTTTGATGAAATTGTGCTTTTCTCGTCGAGAAAAGGCGTTTAACGCGATAAAAAGGTTTAGTGCGTTATGAATACGGGCTAGCTTACCAAAAGTACAAATGTGAACTAAATAAGGCCGGGAGTCGTTTTTATTGCTTAAAACACGATTTCTCGACCAGAATATGCTTTTTCAAAAAAGCCATGTTCCCATGGCGAGAGACTCGTTTTCTGTGAGAAAATGCATTAAAAGGAGGGATTTCATGAGAAACACTATAAATACATATTGTACTTGTCTGAAAACGCACAGAACCTTGAAATAGAAGGTTTCTCACCAAAAAACACATTGGTGAAACCCCTATCTTAAGGCTCTGAGTGTTTGCACACATGTACAAACAGGCATGTTTAAACTATAACGTTTTTAGTGAAATCATGTTTCTCTCGAGGAGAAAACGCGTTTAAAGCCATGAAAAGATCTCACTGTGTTTTGGCATTGACCAAGCTACCAACAACCTAAAAAATGATCAGAACTGGAGAAATTACATATTGACATTGGGTGAAATCATGTAACTCTTAAGGACGTGTTGCAGACTTGTTGAATAGATTCATTTTTCTTGTTTTGTTTGTTTTTGATGAAATTGTGCTTTTCTCGTCGAGAAAAGGCGTTTAACGCGATAAAAAGGTTTAGTGCGTTATGAATACGGGCTAGCTTACCAAAAGTACAAATGTGAACTAAATAAGGCCGGGAGTCGTTTTTATTGCTTAAAACACGATTTCTCGACCAGAATATGCTTTTTCAAAAAAGCCATGTTCCCATGGCGAGAGACTCGTTTTCTGTGAGAAAATGCATTAAAAGGAGGGATTTCATGAGAAACACTATAAATACATATTGTACTTGTCTGAAAACGCACAGAACCTTGAAATAGAAGGTTTCTCACCAAAAAACACATTGATGAAACCACTATCTTAAGGCTCTGAGTGTTTGCACACATGTACAAACAGGCATGTTTAAACTATAACGTTTTTAGTGAAATCATGTTTCTCTCGAGGAGAAAACGCGTTTAAAGCCATAAAAAGATCTCACTGTGTTTTGGCATTGACCAAGGTACCAACAAACCTAAAAAATGATCAGAACTGGAGAAATTACACATTGACATTGGGTGAAATCATGTAACTCTTAAGGACGTGTTGCAGACTTGTTGAATAGATTCATTTTTCTTGTTTTGTTTGTTTTTGATGAAATTGCTTTTCTCGTCGAGAAAAGGCGTTTAACGCGATAAAAAGGTTAGTGCGTTATGAATACGGGCTAGCTTACCAAAAGTACAAATGTGAACTAAATAAGGCCGGGAGTCGTTTTTTTTGCTTAAAACACGATTTCTCGACCAGAATATGCTTTTTCAAAAAAGCCATGTTCCCATGGCGAGAGACTCGTTTTCTGTGAGAAAATGCATTAAAAGGAGGGATTTCATGAGAAACACTATAAATACATATTGTACTTGTCTGAAAACGCACAGAACCTTGAAATAGAAGGTTTCTCACCAAAAAACACATTGGTGAAACCCCTATCTTAAGGCTCTGAGTGTTTGCACACATGTACAAACAGGCATGTTTAAACTATAACGTTTTTAGTGAAATCATGTTTCTCTCGAGGAGAAAACGCGTTTAAAGCCATAAAAAGATCTCACTGTGTTTTGGCATTGACCAAGCTACCAACAACCTAAAAAATGATCAGAACTGGAGAAATTACACATTGACATTGGGTGAAATCATGTAACTCTTAAGGACGTGTTGCAGACTTGTTGAATAGATTCATTTTTCTTGTTTTGTTTGTTTTTGATGAAATTGTGCTTTTCTCGTCGAGAAAAGGCGTTTAACGCGATAAAAAGGTTTAGTGCGTTATGAATACGGGCTAGCTTACCAAAAGTACAAATGTGAACTAAATAAGGCCGGGAGTCGTTTTTATTGCTTAAAACACGATTTCTCGACCAGAATATGCTTTTTCAAAAAAGCCATGTTCCCATGGCGAGAGACTCGTTTTCTGTGAGAAAATGCATTAAAAGGAGGGATTTCATGAGAAACACTATAAATACATATTGTACTTGTCTGAAAACGCACAGAACCTTGAAATAGAAGGTTTCTCACCAAAAAACACATTGGCGAAACCCCTATCTTAAGGCTCTGAGTGTTTGCACACATGTACAAACAGGCATGTTTAAACTATAACGTTTTTAGTGAAATCATGTTTCTCTCGAGGAGAAAACGCGTTTAAAGCCATAAAAAGATCTCACTGTGTTTTGGCATTGACCAAGCTACCAACAACCTAAAAAATGATCAGAACTGGAGAAATTACATATTGACATTGGGTGAAATCATGTAACTCTTAAGGACGTGTTGCAGACTTGTTGAATAGATTCATATTTCTTGTTTTGTTTGTTTTTGATGAAATTGTGCTTTTCTCGTCGAGAAAAGGCGTTTAACGCGATAAAAAGGTTTAGTGCGTTATGAATACGGGCTAGCTTACCAAAAGTACAAATGTGAACTAAATAAGGCCGGGAGTCGTTTTTATTGCTTAAAACACGATTTCTCGACCAGAATATGCTTTTTCAAAAAAGCCATGTTCCCATGGCGAGAGACTCGTTTTCTGTGAGAAAATGCATTAAAAGGAGGGATTTCATGAGAAACACTATAAATACATATTGTACTTGTCTGAAAACGCACAGAACCTTGAAATAGAAGGTTTCTCACCAAAAAACACATTGGTGAAACCCCTATCTTAAGGCTCTGAGTGTTTGCACACATGTACAAGCAGGCATGTTTAAACTATAACGTTTTTAGTGAAATCATGTTTCTCTCGAGGAGAAAACGCGTTTAAAGCCATAAAAAGATCTCACTGTGTTTTGGCATTGACCAAGCTACCAACAACCTAAAAAATGATCAGAACTGGAGAAATTACACATTGACATTGGGTGAAATCATGTAACTCTTAAGGACGTGTTGCAGACTTGTTGAATAGATTCATTTTTCTTGTTTTGTTTGTTTTTGATGAAATTGCTTTTCTCGTCGAGAAAAGGCGTTTAACGCGATAAAAAGGTTTAGTGCGTTATGAATACGGGCTAGCTTACCAAAAGTACAAATGTGAACTAAATAAGGCCGGGAGTCGTTTTTATTGCTTAAAACACGATTTCTCGACCAGAATATGCTTTTTCAAAAAAGCCATGTTCCCATGGCGAGAGACTCGTTTTCTGTGAGAAAATGCATTAAAAGGAGGGATTTCATCAGAAACACTATAAATACATATTGTACTTGTCTGAAAACGCACAGAACCTTGAAATAGAAGGTTTCTCACCAAAAAACACATTGGCGAAACCCCTATCTTAAGGCTCTGAGTGTTTGCACACATGTACAAACAGGCATGTTTAAACTATAACGTTTTTAGTGAAATCATGTTTCTCTCGAGGAGAAAACGCGTTTAAAGCCATAAAAAGATCTCACTGTGTTTTGGCATTGACCAAGCTACCAACAACCTAAAAAATGATCAGAACTGGAGAAATTACACATTGACATTGGGTGAAATCATGTAACTCTTAAGGACGTGTTGCAGACTTGTTGAATAGATTCATTTTTCTTGTTTTGTTTGTTTTTGATGAAATTGTGCTTTTCTCGTCGAGAAAAGGCGTTTAACGCGATAAAAAGGTTTAGTGCGTTATGAATACGGGCTAGCTTACCAAAAGTACAAATGTGAACTAAATAAGGCCGGGAGTCGTTTTTTTTGCTTAAAACACGATTTCTCGACCAGAATATGCTTTTTCAAAAAAGCCATGTTCCCATGGCGAGAGACTCGTTTTCTGTGAGAAAATGCATTAAAAGGAGGGATTTCATGAGAAACACTATAAATACATATTGTACTTGTCTGAAAACGCACAGAACCTTGAAATAGAAGGTTTCTCACCAAAAAACACATTGGTGAAACCCCTATCTTAAGGCTCTGAGTGTTTGCACACATGTACAAACAGGCATGTTTAAACTATAACGTTTTTAGTGAAATCATGTTTCTCTCGAGGAGAAAACGCGTTTAAAGCCATAAAAAGATCTCACTGTGTTTTGGCATTGACCAAGCTACCAACAACCTAAAAAATGATCAGAACTGGAGAAATTACACATTGACATTGGGTGAAATCATGTAACTCTTAAGGACGTGTTGCAGACTTGTTGAATAGATTCATTTTTCTTGTTTTGTTTGTTTTTGATGAAATTGTGCTTTTCTCGTCGAGAAAAGGCGTTTAACGCGATAAAAAGGTTTAGTGCGTTATGAATACGGGCTAGCTTACCAAAAGTACAAATGTGAACTAAATAAGGCCGGGAGTCGTTTTTATTGCTTAAAACACGATTTCTCGACCAGAATATGCTTTTTCAAAAAAGCCATGTTCCCATGGCGAGAGACTCGTTTTCTGTGAGAAAATGCATTAAAAGGAGGGATTTCATGAGAAACACTATAAATACATATTGTACTTGTCTGAAAACGCACAGAACCTTGAAATAGAAGGTTTCTCACCAAAAAACACATTGGCGAAACCCCTATCTTAAGGCTCTGAGTGTTTGCACACATGTACAAACAGGCATGTTTAAACTATAACGTTTTTAGTGAAATCATGTTTCTCTCGAGGAGAAAACGCGTTTAAAGCCATAAAAAGATCTCACTGTGTTTTGGCATTGACCAAGCTACCAACAACCTAAAAAATGATCAGAACTGGAGAAATTACACATTGACATTGGGTGAAATCATGTAACTCTTAAGGACGTGTTGCAGACTTGTTGAATAGATTCATTTTTCTTGTTTTGTTTGTTTTTGATGAAATTGTGCTTTTCTCGTCGAGAAAAGGCGTTTAACGCGATAAAAAGGTTTAGTGCGTTATGAATACGGGCTAGCTTACCAAAAGTACAAATGTGAACTAAATAAGGCCGGGAGTCGTTTTTATTGCTTAAAACACGATTTCTCGACCAGAATATGCTTTTTCAAAAAAGCCATGTTCCCATGGCGAGAGACTCGTTTTCTGTGAGAAAATGCATTAAAAGGAGGGATTTCATGAGAAACACTATAAATACATATTGTACTTGTCTGAAAACGCACAGAACCTTGAAATAGAAGGTTTCTCACCAAAAAACACATTGGCGAAACCCCTATCTTAAGGCTCTGAGTGTTTGCACACATGTACAAACAGGCATGTTTAAACTATAACGTTTTTAGTGAAATCATGTTTCTCTCGAGGAGAAAACGCGTTTAAAGCCATAAAAAGATCTCACTGTGTTTTGGCATTGACCAAGCTACCAACAACCTAAAAAATGATCAGAACTGGAGAAATTACATATTGACATTGGGTGAAATCATGTAACTCTTAAGGACGTGTTGCAGACTTGTTGAATAGATTCATATTTCTTGTTTTGTTTGTTTTTGATGAAATTGTGCTTTTCTCGTCGAGAAAAGGCGTTTAACGCGATAAAAAGGTTTAGTGCGTTATGAATACGGGCTAGCTTACCAAAAGTACAAATGTGAACTAAATAAGGCCGGGAGTCGTTTTTATTGCTTAAAACACGATTTCTCGACCAGAATATGCTTTTTCAAAAAAGCCATGTTCCCATGGCGAGAGACTCGTTTTCTGTGAGAAAATGCATTAAAAGGAGGGATTTCATGAGAAACACTATAAATACATATTGTACTTGTCTGAAAACGCACAGAACCTTGAAATAGAAGGTTTCTCACCAAAAAACACATTGGTGAAACCCCTATCTTAAGGCTCTGAGTGTTTGCACACATGTACAAGCAGGCATGTTTAAACTATAACGTTTTTAGTGAAATCATGTTTCTCTCGAGGAGAAAACGCGTTTAAAGCCATAAAAAGATCTCACTGTGTTTTGGCATTGACCAAGCTACCAACAACCTAAAAAATGATCAGAACTGGAGAAATTACACATTGACATTGGGTGAAATCATGTAACTCTTAAGGACGTGTTGCAGACTTGTTGAATAGATTCATTTTTCTTGTTTTGTTTGTTTTTGATGAAATTGCTTTTCTCGTCGAGAAAAGGCGTTTAACGCGATAAAAAGGTTTAGTGCGTTATGAATACGGGCTAGCTTACCAAAAGTACAAATGTGAACTAAATAAGGCCGGGAGTCGTTTTTATTGCTTAAAACACGATTTCTCGACCAGAATATGCTTTTTCAAAAAAGCCATGTTCCCATGGCGAGAGACTCGTTTTCTGTGAGAAAATGCATTAAAAGGAGGGATTTCATGAGAAACACTATAAATACATATTGTACTTGTCTGAAAACGCACAGAACCTTGAAATAGAAGGTTTCTCACCAAAAACCACATTGGTGAAACCCCTATCTTAAGGCTCTGAGTGTTTGCACACATGTACAAGCAGGCATGTTTAAACTATAACGTTTTTAGTGAAATCATGTTTCTCTCGAGGACAAAACGCGTTTAAAGCCATAAAAAGATCTCACTGTGTTTTGGCATTGACCAAGCTACCAACAACCTAAAAAATGATCAGAACTGGAGAAATTACACATTGACATTGGGTGAAATCATGTAACTCTTAAGGACGTGTTGCAGACTTGTTGAATAGATTCATTTTTCTTGTTTTGTTTGTTTTTGATGAAATTGTGCTTTTCTCGTCGAGAAAAGGCGTTTAACGCGATAAAAAGGTTTAGTGCGTTATGAATACGGGCTAGCTTACCAAAAGTACAAATGTGAACTAAATAAGGCCGGGAGTCGTTTTTATTGCTTAAAACACGATTTCTCGACCAGAATATGCTTTTTCAAAAAAGCCATGTTCCCATGGCGAGAGACTCGTTTTCTGTGAGAAAATGCATTAAAAGGAGGGATTTCATGAGAAACACTATAAATACATATTGTACTTGTCTGAAAACGCACAGAACCTTGAAATAGAAGGTTTCTCACCAAAAAACACATTGGTGAAACCCCTATCTTAAGGCTCTGAGTGTTTGCACACATGTACAAACAGGCATGTTTAAACTATAACGTTTTTAGTGAAATCATGTTTCTCTCGAGGAGAAAACGCGTTTAAAGCCATGAAAAGATCTCACTGTGTTTTGGCATTGACCAAGCTACCAACAACCTAAAAAATGATCAGAACTGGAGAAATTACATATTGACATTGGGTGAAATCATGTAACTCTTAAGGACGTGTTGCAGACTTGTTGAATAGATTCATTTTTCTTGTTTTGTTTGTTTTTGATGAAATTGTGCTTTTCTCGTCGAGAAAAGGCGTTTAACGCGATAAAAAGGTTTAGTGCGTTATGAATACGGGCTAGCTTACCAAAAGTACAAATGTGAACTAAATAAGGCCGGGAGTCGTTTTTATTGCTTAAAACACGATTTCTCGACCAGAATATGCTTTTTCAAAAAAGCCATGTTCCCATGGCGAGAGACTCGTTTTCTGTGAGAAAATGCATTAAAAGGAGGGATTTCATGAGAAACACTATAAATACATATTGTACTTGTCTGAAAACGCACAGAACCTTGAAATAGAAGGTTTCTCACCAAAAAACACATTGGCGAAACCCCTATCTTAAGGCTCTGAGTGTTTGCACACATGTACAAACAGGCATGTTTAAACTATAACGTTTTTAGTGAAATCATGTTTCTCTCGAGGAGAAAACGCGTTTAAAGCCATAAAAAGATCTCACTGTGTTTTGGCATTGACCAAGCTACCAACAACCTAAAAAATGATCAGAACTGGAGAAATTACACATTGACATTGGGTGAAATCATGTAACTCTTAAGGACGTGTTGCAGACTTGTTGAATAGATTCATTTTTCTTGTTTTGTTTGTTTTTGATGAAATTGTGCTTTTCTCGTCGAGAAAAGGCGTTTAACGCGATAAAAAGGTTTAGTGCGTTATGAATACGGGCTAGCTTACCAAAAGTACAAATGTGAACTAAATAAGGCCGGGAGTCGTTTTTATTGCTTAAAACACGATTTCTCGACCAGAATATGCTTTTTGCAAAAAAGCCATGTTCCCATGGCGAGAGACTCGTTTTCTGTGAGAAAATGCATTAAAAGGAGGGATTTCATGAGAAACACTATAAATACATATTGTACTTGTCTGAAAACGCACAGAACCTTGAAATAGAAGGTTTCTCACCAAAAAACACATTGGTGAAACCCCTATCTTAAGGCTCTGAGTGTTTGCACACATGTACAAACAGGCATGTTTAAACTATAACGTTTTTAGTGAAATCATGTTTCTCTCGAGGAGAAAACGCGTTTAAAGCCATGAAAAGATCTCACTGTGTTTTGGCATTGACCAAGCTACCAACAACCTAAAAAATGATCAGAACTGGAGAAATTACATATTGACATTGGGTGAAATCATGTAACTCTTAAGGACGTGTTGCAGACTTGTTGAATAGATTCATTTTTCTTGTTTTGTTTGTTTTTGATGAAATTGTGCTTTTCTCGTCGAGAAAAGGCGTTTAACGCGATAAAAAGGTTTAGTGCGTTATGAATACGGGCTAGCTTACCAAAAGTACAAATGTGAACTAAATAAGGCCGGGAGTCGTTTTTATTGCTTAAAACACGATTTCTCGACCAGAATATGCTTTTTCAAAAAAGCCATGTTCCCATGGCGAGAGACTCGTTTTCTGTGAGAAAATGCATTAAAAGGAGGGATTTCATGAGAAACACTATAAATACATATTGTACTTGTCTGAAAACGCACAGAACCTTGAAATAGAAGGTTTCTCACCAAAAAACACATTGATGAAACCCCTATCTTAAGGCTCTGAGTGTTTGCACACATGTACAAACAGGCATGTTTAAACTATAACGTTTTTAGTGAAATCATGTTTCTCTCGAGGAGAAAACGCGTTTAAAGCCATAAAAAGATCTCACTGTGTTTTGGCATTGACCAAGGTACCAACAAACCTAAAAAATGATCAGAACTGGAGAAATTACACATTGACATTGGGTGAAATCATGTAACTCTTAAGGACGTGTTGCAGACTTGTTGAATAGATTCATTTTTCTTGTTTTGTTTGTTTTTGATGAAATTGCTTTTCTCGTCGAGAAAAGGCGTTTAACGCGATAAAAAGGTTTAGTGCGTTATGAATACGGGCTAGCTTACCAAAAGTACAAATGTGAACTAAATAAGGCCGGGAGTCGTTTTTTTTGCTTAAAACACGATTTCTCGACCAGAATATGCTTTTTCAAAAAAGCCATGTTCCCATGGCGAGAGACTCGTTTTCTGTGAGAAAATGCATTAAAAGGAGGGATTTCATGAGAAACACTATAAATACATATTGTACTTGTCTGAAAACGCACAGAACCTTGAAATAGAAGGTTTCTCACCAAAAAACACATTGGTGAAACCCCTATCTTAAGGCTCTGAGTGTTTGCACACATGTACAAACAGGCATGTTTAAACTATAACGTTTTTAGTGAAATCATGTTTCTCTCGAGGAGAAAACGCGTTTAAAGCCATAAAAAGATCTCACTGTGTTTTGGCATTGACCAAGCTACCAACAACCTAAAAAATGATCAGAACTGGAGAAATTACACATTGACATTGGGTGAAATCATGTAACTCTTAAGGACGTGTTGCAGACTTGTTGAATAGATTCATTTTTCTTGTTTTGTTTGTTTTTGATGAAATTGTGCTTTTCTCGTCGAGAAAAGGCGTTTAACGCGATAAAAAGGTTTAGTGCGTTATGAATACGGGCTAGCTTACCAAAAGTACAAATGTGAACTAAATAAGGCCGGGAGTCGTTTTTATTGCTTAAAACACGATTTCTCGACCAGAATATGCTTTTTCAAAAAAGCCATGTTCCCATGGCGAGAGACTCGTTTTCTGTGAGAAAATGCATTAAAAGGAGGGATTTCATGAGAAACACTATAAATACATATTGTACTTGTCTGAAAACGCTCAGAACCTTGAAATAGAAGGTTTCTCACCAAAAAACACATTGGCGAAACCCCTATCTTAAGGCTCTGAGTGTTTGCACACATGTACAAACAGGCATGTTTAAACTATAACGTTTTTAGTGAAATCATGTTTCTCTCGAGGAGAAAACGCGTTTAAAGCCATAAAAAGATCTCACTGTGTTTTGGCATTGACCAAGCTACCAACAACCTAAAAAATGATCAGAACTGGAGAAATTACATATTGACATTGGGTGAAATCATGTAACTCTTAAGGACGTGTTGCAGACTTGTTGAGTAGATTCATTTTTCTTGTTTTGTTTGTTTTTGATGAAATTGTGCTTTTCTCGTCGAGAAAAGGCGTTTAACGCGATAAAAAGGTTTAGTGCGTTATGAATACGGGCTAGCTTACCAAAAGTACAAATGTGAACTAAATAAGGCCGGGAGTCGTTTTTTTTGCTTAAAACACGATTTCTCGACCAGAATATGCTTTTTCAAAAAAGCCATGTTCCCATGGCGAGAGACTCGTTTTCTGTGAGAAAATGCATTAAAAGGAGGGATTTCATGAGAAACACTATAAATACATATTGTACTTGTCTGAAAACGCACAGAACCTTGAAATAGAAGGTTTCTCACCAAAAAACACATTGGTGAAACCCCTATCTTAAGGCTCTGAGTGTTTGCACACATGTACAAACAGGCATGTTTAAACTATAACGTTTTTAGTGAAATCATGTTTCTCTCGAGGAGAAAACGCGTTTAAAGCCATAAAAAGATCTCACTGTGTTTTGGCATTGACCAAGCTACCAACAACCTAAAAAATGATCAGAACTGGAGAAATTACACATTGACATTGGGTGAAATCATGTAACTCTTTAAGGACGTGTTGCAGACTTGTTGAATAGATTCATTTTTCTTGTTTTGTTTGTTTTTGATGAAATTGTGCTTTTCTCGTCGAGAAAAGGCGTTTAACGCGATAAAAAGGTTTAGTGCGTTATGAATACGGGCTAGCTTACCAAAAGTACAAATGTGAACTAAATAAGGCCGGGAGTCGTTTTTATTGCTTAAAACACGATTTCTCGACCAGAATATGCTTTTTCAAAAAAGCCATGTTCCCATGGCGAGAGACTCGTTTTCTGTGAGAAAATGCATTAAAAGGAGGGATTTCATGAGAAACACTATAAATACATATTGTACTTGTCTGAAAACGCACAGAACCTTGAAATAGAAGGTTTCTCACCAAAAAACACATTGGCGAAACCCCTATCTTAAGGCTCTGAGTGTTTGCACACATGTACAAACAGGCATGTTTAAACTATAACGTTTTTAGTGAAATCATGTTTCTCTCGAGGAGAAAACGCGTTTAAAGCCATAAAAAGATCTCACTGTGTTTTGGCATTGACCAAGCTACCAACAACCTAAAAAATGATCAGAACTGGAGAAATTACACATTGACATTGGGTGAAATCATGTAACTCTTAATGACGTGTTGCAGACTTGTTGAATAGATTCATTTTTCTTGTTTTGTTTGTTTTTGATGAAATTGTGCTTTTCTCGTCGAGAAAAGGCGTTTAACGCGATAAAAAGGTTTAGTGCGTTATGAATACGGGCTAGCTTACCAAAAGTACAAATGTGAACTAAATAAGGCCGGGAGTCGTTTTTATTGCTTAAAACACGATTTCTCGACCAGAATATGCTTTTTCAAAAAAGCCATGTTCCCATGGCGAGAGACTCGTTTTCTGTGAGAAAATGCATTAAAAGGAGGGATTTCATGAGAAACACTATAAATACATATTGTACTTGTCTGAAAACGCACAGAACCTTGAAATAGAAGGTTTCTCACCAAAAAACACATTGGCGAAACCCCTATCTTAAGGCTCTGAGTGTTTGCACACATGTACAAACAGGCATGTTTAAACTATAACGTTTTTAGTGAAATCATGTTTCTCTCGAGGAGAAAACGCGTTTAAAGCCATAAAAAGATCTCACTGTGTTTTGGCATTGACCAAGCTACCAACAACCTAAAAAATGATCAGAACTGGAGAAATTACATATTGACATTGGGTGAAATCATGTAACTCTTAAGGACGTGTTGCAGACTTGTTGAATAGATTCATATTTCTTGTTTTTTTGTTTTTGATGAAATTGTGCTTTTCTCGTCGAGAAAAGGCGTTTAACGCGATAAAAAGGTTTAGTGCGTTATGAATACGGGCTAGCTTACCAAAAGTACAAATGTGAACTAAATAAGGCCGGGAGTCGTTTTTATTGCTTAAAACACGATTTCTCGACCAGAATATGCTTTTTGCAAAAAAGCCATGTTCCCATGGCGAGAGACTCGTTTTCTGTGAGAAAATGCATTAAAAGGAGGGATTTCATGAGAAACACTATAAATACATATTGTACTTGTCTGAAAACGCACAGAACCTTGAAATAGAAGGTTTCTCACCAAAAAACACATTGGTGAAACCCCTATCTTAAGGCTCTGAGTGTTTGCACACATGTACAAGCAGGCATGTTTAAACTATAACGTTTTTAGTGAAATCATGTTTCTCTCGAGGAGAAAACGCGTTTAAAGCCATAAAAAGATCTCACTGTGTTTTGGCATTGACCAAGCTACCAACAACCTAAAAAATGATCAGAACTGGAGAAATTACACATTGACATTGGGTGAAATCATGTAACTCTTAAGGACGTGTTGCAGACTTGTTGAATAGATTCATTTTTCTTGTTTTGTTTGTTTTTGATGAAATTGTGCTTTTCTCGTCGAGAAAAGGCGTTTAACGCGATAAAAAGGTTTAGTGCGTTATGAATACGGGCTAGCTTACCAAAAGTACAAATGTGAACTAAATAAGGCCGGGAGTCGTTTTTATTGCTTAAAACACGATTTCTCGACCAGAATATGCTTTTTCAAAAAAGCCATGTTCCCATGGCGAGAGACTCGTTTTCTGTGAGAAAATGCATTAAAAGGAGGGATTTCATGAGAAACACTATAAATACATATTGTACTTGTCTGAAAACGCACAGAACCTTGAAATAGAAGGTTTCTCACCAAAAAACACATTGGTGAAACCCCTATCTTAAGGCTCTGAGTGTTTGCACACATGTACAAACAGGCATGTTTAAACTATAACGTTTTTAGTGAAATCATGTTTCTCTCGAGGAGAAAACGCGTTTAAAGCCATGAAAAGATCTCACTGTGTTTTGGCATTGACCAAGCTACCAACAACCTAAAAAATGATCAGAACTGGAGAAATTACATATTGACATTGGGTGAAATCATGTAACTCTTAAGGACGTGTTGCAGACTTGTTGAATAGATTCATTTTTCTTGTTTTGTTTGTTTTTGATGAAATTGTGCTTTTCTCGTCGAGAAAAGGCGTTTAACGCGATAAAAAGGTTTAGTGCGTTATGAATACGGGCTAGCTTACCAAAAGTACAAATGTGAACTAAATAAGGCCGGGAGTCGTTTTTATTGCTTAAAACACGATTTCTCGACCAGAATATGCTTTTTCAAAAAAGCCATGTTCCCATGGCGAGAGACTCGTTTTCTGTGAGAAAATGCATTAAAAGGAGGGATTTCATGAGAAACACTATAAATACATATTGTACTTGTCTGAAAACGCACAGAACCTTGAAATAGAAGGTTTCTCACCAAAAAACACATTGATGAAACCACTATCTTAAGGCTCTGAGTGTTTGCACACATGTACAAACAGGCATGTTTAAACTATAACGTTTTTAGTGAAATCATGTTTCTCTCGAGGAGAAAACGCGTTTAAAGCCATAAAAAGATCTCACTGTGTTTTGGCATTGACCAAGGTACCAACAAACCTAAAAAATGATCAGAACTGGAGAAATTACACATTGACATTGGGTGAAATCATGTAACTCTTAAGGACGTGTTGCAGACTTGTTGAATAGATTCATTTTTCTTGTTTTGTTTGTTTTTGATGAAATTGCTTTTCTCGTCGAGAAAAGGCGTTTAACGCGATAAAAAGGTTTAGTGCGTTATGAATACGGGCTAGCTTACCAAAAGTACAAATGTGAACTAAATAAGGCCGGGAGTCGTTTTTATTGCTTAAAACACGATTTCTCGACCAGAATATGCTTTTTCAAAAAAGCCATGTTCCCATGGCGAGAGACTCGTTTTCTGTGAGAAAATGCATTAAAAGGAGGGATTTCATGAGAAACACTATAAATACATATTGTACTTGTCTGAAAACGCACAGAACCTTGAAATAGAAGGTTTCTCACCAAAAAACACATTGGCGAAACCCCTATCTTAAGGCTCTGAGTGTTTGCACACATGTACAAACAGGCATGTTTAAACTATAACGTTTTTAGTGAAATCATGTTTCTCTCGAGGAGAAAACGCGTTTAAAGCCATAAAAAGATCTCACTGTGTTTTGGCATTGACCAAGCTACCAACAACCTAAAAAATGATCAGAACTGGAGAAATTACACATTGACATTGGGTGAAATCATGTAACTCTTAAGGACGTGTTGCAGACTTGTTGAATAGATTCATTTTTCTTGTTTTGTTTGTTTTTGATGAAATTGTGCTTTTCTCGTCGAGAAAAGGCGTTTAACGCGATAAAAAGGTTTAGTGCGTTATGAATACGGGCTAGCTTACCAAAAGTACAAATGTGAACTAAATAAGGCCGGGAGTCGTTTTTATTGCTTAAAACACGATTTCTCGACCAGAATATGCTTTTTCAAAAAAGCCATGTTCCCATGGCGAGAGACTCGTTTTCTGTGAGAAAATGCATTAAAAGGAGGGATTTCATGAGAAACACTATAAATACATATTGTACTTGTCTGAAAACGCACAGAACCTTGAAATAGAAGGTTTCTCACCAAAAACCACATTGGTGAAACCCCTATCTTAAGGCTCTGAGTGTTTGCACACATGTACAAGCAGGCATGTTTAAACTATAACGTTTTTAGTGAAATCATGTTTCTCTCGAGGAGAAAACGCGTTTAAAGCCATAAAAAGATCTCACTGTGTTTTGGCATTGACCAAGCTACCAACAACCTAAAAAATGATCAGAACTGGAGAAATTACACATTGACATTGGGTGAAATCATGTAACTCTTAAGGACGTGTTGCAGACTTGTTGAATAGATTCATTTTTCTTGTTTTGTTTGTTTTTGATGAAATTGTGCTTTTCTCGTCGAGAAAAGGCGTTTAACGCGATAAAAAGGTTTAGTGCGTTATGAATACGGGCTAGCTTACCAAAAGTACAAATGTGAACTAAATAAGGCCGGGAGTCGTTTTTATTGCTTAAAACACGATTTCTCGACCAGAATATGCTTTTTCAAAAAAGCCATGTTCCCATGGCGAGAGACTCGTTTTCTGTGAGAAAATGCATTAAAAGGAGGGATTTCATGAGAAACACTATAAATACATATTGTACTTGTCTGAAAACGCACAGAACCTTGAAATAGAAGGTTTCTCACCAAAAAACACATTGGTGAAACCCCTATCTTAAGGCTCTGAGTGTTTGCACACATGTACAAACAGGCATGTTTAAACTATAACGTTTTTAGTGAAATCATGTTTCTCTCGAGGAGAAAACGCGTTTAAAGCCATAAAAAGATCTCACTGTGTTTTGGCATTGACCAAGCTACCAACAACCTAAAAAATGATCAGAACTGGAGAAATTACACATTGACATTGGGTGAAATCATGTAACTCTTAAGGACGTGTTGCAGACTTGTTGAATAGATTCATTTTTCTTGTTTTGTTTGTTTTTGATGAAATTGTGCTTTTCTCGTCGAGAAAAGGCGTTTAACGCGATAAAAAGGTTTAGTGCGTTATGAATACGGGCTAGCTTACCAAAAGTACAAATGTGAACTAAATAAGGCCGGGAGTCGTTTTTATTGCTTAAAACACGATTTCTCGACCAGAATATGCTTTTTCAAAAAAGCCATGTTCCCATGGCGAGAGACTCGTTTTCTGTGAGAAAATGCATTAAAAGGAGGGATTTCATGAGAAACACTATAAATACATATTGTACTTGTCTGAAAACGCACAGAACCTTGAAATAGAAGGTTTCTCACCAAAAAACACATTGGCGAAACCCCTATCTTAAGGCTCTGAGTGTTTGCACACATGTACAAACAGGCATGTTTAAACTATAACGTTTTTAGTGAAATCATGTTTCTCTCGAGGAGAAAACGCGTTTAAAGCCATAAAAAGATCTCACTGTGTTTTGGCATTGACCAAGCTACCAACAACCTAAAAAATGATCAGAACTGGAGAAATTACACATTGACATTGGGTGAAATCATGTAACTCTTAAGGACGTGTTGCAGACTTGTTGAATAGATTCATTTTTCTTGTTTTGTTTGTTTTTGATGAAATTGTGCTTTTCTCGTCGAGAAAAGGCGTTTAACGCGATAAAAAGGTTTAGTGCGTTATGAATACGGGCTAGCTTACCAAAAGTACAAATGTGAACTAAATAAGGCCGGGAGTCGTTTTTATTGCTTAAAACACGATTTCTCGACCAGAATATGCTTTTTCAAAAAAGCCATGTTCCCATGGCGAGAGACTCGTTTTCTGTGAGAAAATGCATTAAAAGGAGGGATTTCATGAGAAACACTATAAATACATATTGTACTTGTCTGAAAACGCACAGAACCTTGAAATAGAAGGTTTCTCACCAAAAAACACATTGGTGAAACCCCTATCTTAAGGCTCTGAGTGTTTGCACACATGTACAAACAGGCATGTTTAAACTATAACGTTTTTAGTGAAATCATGTTTCTCTCGAGGAGAAAACGCGTTTAAAGCCATGAAAAGATCTCACTGTGTTTTGGCATTGACCAAGCTACCAACAACCTAAAAAATGATCAGAACTGGAGAAATTACATATTGACATTGGGTGAAATCATGTAACTCTTAAGGACGTGTTGCAGACTTGTTGAATAGATTCATTTTTCTTGTTTTGTTTGTTTTTGATGAAATTGTGCTTTTCTCGTCGAGAAAAGGCGTTTAACGCGATAAAAAGGTTTAGTGCGTTATGAATACGGGCTAGCTTACCAAAAGTACAAATGTGAACTAAATAAGGCCGGGAGTCGTTTTTATTGCTTAAAACACGATTTCTCGACCAGAATATGCTTTTTCAAAAAAGCCATGTTCCCATGGCGAGAGACTCGTTTTCTGTGAGAAAATGCATTAAAAGGAGGGATTTCATGAGAAACACTATAAATACATATTGTACTTGTCTGAAAACGCACAGAACCTTGAAATAGAAGGTTTCTCACCAAAAAACACATTGATGAAACCCCTATCTTAAGGCTCTGAGTGTTTGCACACATGTACAAACAGGCATGTTTAAACTATAACGTTTTTAGTGAAATCATGTTTCTCTCGAGGAGAAAACGCGTTTAAAGCCATAAAAAGATCTCACTGTGTTTTGGCATTGACCAAGGTACCAACAAACCTAAAAAATGATCAGAACTGGAGAAATTACACATTGACATTGGGTGAAATCATGTAACTCTTAAGGACGTGTTGCAGACTTGTTGAATAGATTCATTTTTCTTGTTTTGTTTGTTTTTGATGAAATTGCTTTTCTCGTCGAGAAAAGGCGTTTAACGCGATAAAAAGGTTTAGTGCGTTATGAATACGGGCTAGCTTACCAAAAGTACAAATGTGAACTAAATAAGGCCGGGAGTCGTTTTTTTTGCTTAAAACACGATTTCTCGACCAGAATATGCTTTTTCAAAAAAGCCATGTTCCCATGGCGAGAGACTCGTTTTCTGTGAGAAAATGCATTAAAAGGAGGGATTTCATGAGAAACACTATAAATACATATTGTACTTGTCTGAAAACGCACAGAACCTTGAAATAGAAGGTTTCTCACCAAAAAACACATTGGTGAAACCCCTATCTTAAGGCTCTGAGTGTTTGCACACATGTACAAACAGGCATGTTTAAACTATAACGTTTTTAGTGAAATCATGTTTCTCTCGAGGAGAAAACGCGTTTAAAGCCATAAAAAGATCTCACTGTGTTTTGGCATTGACCAAGCTACCAACAACCTAAAAAATGATCAGAACTGGAGAAATTACACATTGACATTGGGTGAAATCATGTAACTCTTAAGGACGTGTTGCAGACTTGTTGAATAGATTCATTTTTCTTGTTTTGTTTGTTTTTGATGAAATTGTGCTTTTCTCGTCGAGAAAAGGCGTTTAACGCGATAAAAAGGTTTAGTGCGTTATGAATACGGGCTAGCTTACCAAAAGTACAAATGTGAACTAAATAAGGCCGGGAGTCGTTTTTATTGCTTAAAACACGATTTCTCGACCAGAATATGCTTTTTCAAAAAAGCCATGTTCCCATGGCGAGAGACTCGTTTTCTGTGAGAAAATGCATTAAAAGGAGGGATTTCATGAGAAACACTATAAATACATATTGTACTTGTCTGAAAACGCTCAGAACCTTGAAATAGAAGGTTTCTCACCAAAAAACACATTGGCGAAACCCCTATCTTAAGGCTCTGAGTGTTTGCACACATGTACAAACAGGCATGTTTAAACTATAACGTTTTTAGTGAAATCATGTTTCTCTCGAGGAGAAAACGCGTTTAAAGCCATAAAAAGATCTCACTGTGTTTTGGCATTGACCAAGCTACCAACAACCTAAAAAATGATCAGAACTGGAGAAATTACATATTGACATTGGGTGAAATCATGTAACTCTTAAGGACGTGTTGCAGACTTGTTGAATAGATTCATTTTTCTTGTTTTGTTTGTTTTTGATGAAATTGTGCTTTTCTCGTCGAGAAAAGGCGTTTAACGCGATAAAAAGGTTTAGTGCGTTATGAATACGGGCTAGCTTACCAAAAGTACAAATGTGAACTAAATAAGGCCGGGAGTCGTTTTTTTTGCTTAAAACACGATTTCTCGACCAGAATATGCTTTTTCAAAAAAGCCATGTTCCCATGGCGAGAGACTCGTTTTCTGTGAGAAAATGCATTAAAAGGAGGGATTTCATGAGAAACACTATAAATACATATTGTACTTGTCTGAAAACGCACAGAACCTTGAAATAGAAGGTTTCTCACCAAAAAACACATTGGTGAAACCCCTATCTTAAGGCTCTGAGTGTTTGCACACATGTACAAACAGGCATGTTTAAACTATAACGTTTTTAGTGAAATCATGTTTCTCTCGAGGAGAAAACGCGTTTAAAGCCATAAAAAGATCTCACTGTGTTTTGGCATTGACCAAGCTACCAACAACCTAAAAAATGATCAGAACTGGAGAAATTACACATTGACATTGGGTGAAATCATGTAACTCTTTAAGGACGTGTTGCAGACTTGTTGAATAGATTCATTTTTCTTGTTTTGTTTGTTTTTGATGAAATTGTGCTTTTCTCGTCGAGAAAAGGCGTTTAACGCGATAAAAAGGTTTAGTGCGTTATGAATACGGGCTAGCTTACCAAAAGTACAAATGTGAACTAAATAAGGCCGGGAGTCGTTTTTATTGCTTAAAACACGATTTCTCGACCAGAATATGCTTTTTCAAAAAAGCCATGTTCCCATGGCGAGAGACTCGTTTTCTGTGAGAAAATGCATTAAAAGGAGGGATTTCATGAGAAACACTATAAATACATATTGTACTTGTCTGAAAACGCACAGAACCTTGAAATAGAAGGTTTCTCACCAAAAAACACATTGGCGAAACCCCTATCTTAAGGCTCTGAGTGTTTGCACACATGTACAAACAGGCATGTTTAAACTATAACGTTTTTAGTGAAATCATGTTTCTCTCGAGGAGAAAACGCGTTTAAAGCCATAAAAAGATCTCACTGTGTTTTGGCATTGACCAAGCTACCAACAACCTAAAAAATGATCAGAACTGGAGAAATTACACATTGACATTGGGTGAAATCATGTAACTCTTAATGACGTGTTGCAGACTTGTTGAATAGATTCATTTTTCTTGTTTTGTTTGTTTTTGATGAAATTGTGCTTTTCTCGTCGAGAAAAGGCGTTTAACGCGATAAAAAGGTTTAGTGCGTTATGAATACGGGCTAGCTTACCAAAAGTACAAATGTGAACTAAATAAGGCCGGGAGTCGTTTTTATTGCTTAAAACACGATTTCTCGACCAGAATATGCTTTTTCAAAAAAGCCATGTTCCCATGGCGAGAGACTCGTTTTCTGTGAGAAAATGCATTAAAAGGAGGGATTTCATGAGAAACACTATAAATACATATTGTACTTGTCTGAAAACGCACAGAACCTTGAAATAGAAGGTTTCTCACCAAAAAACACATTGGCGAAACACCTATCTTAAGGCTCTGAGTGTTTGCACACATGTACAAACAGGCATGTTTAAACTATAACGTTTTTAGTGAAATCATGTTTCTCTCGAGGAGAAAACGCGTTTAAAGCCATAAAAAGATCTCACTGTGTTTTGGCATTGACCAAGCTACCAACAACCTAAAAAATGATCAGAACTGGAGAAATTACATATTGACATTGGGTGAAATCATGTAACTCTTAAGGACGTGTTGCAGACTTGTTGAATAGATTCATATTTCTTGTTTTTTTGTTTTTGATGAAATTGTGCTTTTCTCGTCGAGAAAAGGCGTTTAACGCGATAAAAAGGTTTAGTGCGTTATGAATACGGGCTAGCTTACCAAAAGTACAAATGTGAACTAAATAAGGCCGGGAGTCGTTTTTATTGCTTAAAACACGATTTCTCGACCAGAATATGCTTTTTCAAAAAAGCCATGTTCCCATGGCGAGAGACTCGTTTTCTGTGAGAAAATGCATTAAAAGGAGGGATTTCATGAGAAACACTATAAATACATATTGTACTTGTCTGAAAACGCACAGAACCTTGAAATAGAAGGTTTCTCACCAAAAAACACATTGGTGAAACCCCTATCTTAAGGCTCTGAGTGTTTGCACACATGTACAAGCAGGCATGTTTAAACTATAACGTTTTTAGTGAAATCATGTTTCTCTCGAGGAGAAAACGCGTTTAAAGCCATAAAAAGATCTCACTGTGTTTTGGCATTGACCAAGCTACCAACAACCTAAAAAATGATCAGAACTGGAGAAATTACACATTGACATTGGGTGAAATCATGTAACTCTTAAGGACGTGTTGCAGACTTGTTGAATAGATTCATTTTTCTTGTTTTGTTTGTTTTTGATGAAATTGTGCTTTTCTCGTCGAGAAAAGGCGTTTAACGCGATAAAAAGGTTTAGTGCGTTATGAATACGGGCTAGCTTACCAAAAGTACAAATGTGAACTAAATAAGGCCGGGAGTCGTTTTTATTGCTTAAAACACGATTTCTCGACCAGAATATGCTTTTTCAAAAAAGCCATGTTCCCATGGCGAGAGACTCGTTTTCTGTGAGAAAATGCATTAAAAGGAGGGATTTCATGAGAAACACTATAAATACATATTGTACTTGTCTGAAAACGCACAGAACCTTGAAATAGAAGGTTTCTCACCAAAAAACACATTGGTGAAACCCCTATCTTAAGGCTCTGAGTGTTTGCACACATGTACAAACAGGCATGTTTAAACTATAACGTTTTTAGTGAAATCATGTTTCTCTCGAGGAGAAAACGCGTTTAAAGCCATGAAAAGATCTCACTGTGTTTTGGCATTGACCAAGCTACCAACAACCTAAAAAATGATCAGAACTGGAGAAATTACATATTGACATTGGGTGAAATCATGTAACTCTTAAGGACGTGTTGCAGACTTGTTGAATAGATTCATTTTTCTTGTTTTGTTTGTTTTTGATGAAATTGTGCTTTTCTCGTCGAGAAAAGGCGTTTAACGCGATAAAAAGGTTTAGTGCGTTATGAATACGGGCTAGCTTACCAAAAGTACAAATGTGAACTAAATAAGGCCGGGAGTCGTTTTTATTGCTTAAAACACGATTTCTCGACCAGAATATGCTTTTTCAAAAAAGCCATGTTCCCATGGCGAGAGACTCGTTTTCTGTGAGAAAATGCATTAAAAGGAGGGATTTCATGAGAAACACTATAAATACATATTGTACTTGTCTGAAAACGCACAGAACCTTGAAATAGAAGGTTTCTCACCAAAAAACACATTGATGAAACCACTATCTTAAGGCTCTGAGTGTTTGCACACATGTACAAACAGGCATGTTTAAACTATAACGTTTTTAGTGAAATCATGTTTCTCTCGAGGAGAAAACGCGTTTAAAGCCATAAAAAGATCTCACTGTGTTTTGGCATTGACCAAGGTACCAACAAACCTAAAAAATGATCAGAACTGGAGAAATTACACATTGACATTGGGTGAAATCATGTAACTCTTAAGGACGTGTTGCAGACTTGTTGAATAGATTCATTTTTCTTGTTTTGTTTGTTTTTGATGAAATTGCTTTTCTCGTCGAGAAAAGGCGTTTAACGCGATAAAAAGGTTAGTGCGTTATGAATACGGGCTAGCTTACCAAAAGTACAAATGTGAACTAAATAAGGCCGGGAGTCGTTTTTTTTGCTTAAAACACGATTTCTCGACCAGAATATGCTTTTTCAAAAAAGCCATGTTCCCATGGCGAGAGACTCGTTTTCTGTGAGAAAATGCATTAAAAGGAGGGATTTCATGAGAAACACTATAAATACATATTGTACTTGTCTGAAAACGCACAGAACCTTGAAATAGAAGGTTTCTCACCAAAAAACACATTGGTGAAACCCCTATCTTAAGGCTCTGAGTGTTTGCACACATGTACAAACAGGCATGTTTAAACTATAACGTTTTTAGTGAAATCATGTTTCTCTCGAGGAGAAAACGCGTTTAAAGCCATAAAAAGATCTCACTGTGTTTTGGCATTGACCAAGCTACCAACAACCTAAAAAATGATCAGAACTGGAGAAATTACACATTGACATTGGGTGAAATCATGTAACTCTTAAGGACGTGTTGCAGACTTGTTGAATAGATTCATTTTTCTTGTTTTGTTTGTTTTTGATGAAATTGTGCTTTTCTCGTCGAGAAAAGGCGTTTAACGCGATAAAAAGGTTTAGTGCGTTATGAATACGGGCTAGCTTACCAAAAGTACAAATGTGAACTAAATAAGGCCGGGAGTCGTTTTTATTGCTTAAAACACGATTTCTCGACCAGAATATGCTTTTTCAAAAAAGCCATGTTCCCATGGCGAGAGACTCGTTTTCTGTGAGAAAATGCATTAAAAGGAGGGATTTCATGAGAAACACTATAAATACATATTGTACTTGTCTGAAAACGCACAGAACCTTGAAATAGAAGGTTTCTCACCAAAAAACACATTGGCGAAACCCCTATCTTAAGGCTCTGAGTGTTTGCACACATGTACAAACAGGCATGTTTAAACTATAACGTTTTTAGTGAAATCATGTTTCTCTCGAGGAGAAAACGCGTTTAAAGCCATAAAAAGATCTCACTGTGTTTTGGCATTGACCAAGCTACCAACAACCTAAAAAATGATCAGAACTGGAGAAATTACATATTGACATTGGGTGAAATCATGTAACTCTTAAGGACGTGTTGCAGACTTGTTGAATAGATTCATATTTCTTGTTTTGTTTGTTTTTGATGAAATTGTGCTTTTCTCGTCGAGAAAAGGCGTTTAACGCGATAAAAAGGTTTAGTGCGTTATGAATACGGGCTAGCTTACCAAAAGTACAAATGTGAACTAAATAAGGCCGGGAGTCGTTTTTATTGCTTAAAACACGATTTCTCGACCAGAATATGCTTTTTCAAAAAAGCCATGTTCCCATGGCGAGAGACTCGTTTTCTGTGAGAAAATGCATTAAAAGGAGGGATTTCATGAGAAACACTATAAATACATATTGTACTTGTCTGAAAACGCACAGAACCTTGAAATAGAAGGTTTCTCACCAAAAAACACATTGGTGAAACCCCTATCTTAAGGCTCTGAGTGTTTGCACACATGTACAAGCAGGCATGTTTAAACTATAACGTTTTTAGTGAAATCATGTTTCTCTCGAGGAGAAAACGCGTTTAAAGCCATAAAAAGATCTCACTGTGTTTTGGCATTGACCAAGCTACCAACAACCTAAAAAATGATCAGAACTGGAGAAATTACACATTGACATTGGGTGAAATCATGTAACTCTTAAGGACGTGTTGCAGACTTGTTGAATAGATTCATTTTTCTTGTTTTGTTTGTTTTTGATGAAATTGCTTTTCTCGTCGAGAAAAGGCGTTTAACGCGATAAAAAGGTTTAGTGCGTTATGAATACGGGCTAGCTTACCAAAAGTACAAATGTGAACTAAATAAGGCCGGGAGTCGTTTTTATTGCTTAAAACACGATTTCTCGACCAGAATATGCTTTTTCAAAAAAGCCATGTTCCCATGGCGAGAGACTCGTTTTCTGTGAGAAAATGCATTAAAAGGAGGGATTTCATCAGAAACACTATAAATACATATTGTACTTGTCTGAAAACGCACAGAACCTTGAAATAGAAGGTTTCTCACCAAAAAACACATTGGCGAAACCCCTATCTTAAGGCTCTGAGTGTTTGCACACATGTACAAACAGGCATGTTTAAACTATAACGTTTTTAGTGAAATCATGTTTCTCTCGAGGAGAAAACGCGTTTAAAGCCATAAAAAGATCTCACTGTGTTTTGGCATTGACCAAGCTACCAACAACCTAAAAAATGATCAGAACTGGAGAAATTACACATTGACATTGGGTGAAATCATGTAACTCTTAAGGACGTGTTGCAGACTTGTTGAATAGATTCATTTTTCTTGTTTTGTTTGTTTTTGATGAAATTGTGCTTTTCTCGTCGAGAAAAGGCGTTTAACGCGATAAAAAGGTTTAGTGCGTTATGAATACGGGCTAGCTTACCAAAAGTACAAATGTGAACTAAATAAGGCCGGGAGTCGTTTTTTTTGCTTAAAACACGATTTCTCGACCAGAATATGCTTTTTCAAAAAAGCCATGTTCCCATGGCGAGAGACTCGTTTTCTGTGAGAAAATGCATTAAAAGGAGGGATTTCATGAGAAACACTATAAATACATATTGTACTTGTCTGAAAACGCACAGAACCTTGAAATAGAAGGTTTCTCACCAAAAAACACATTGGTGAAACCCCTATCTTAAGGCTCTGAGTGTTTGCACACATGTACAAACAGGCATGTTTAAACTATAACGTTTTTAGTGAAATCATGTTTCTCTCGAGGAGAAAACGCGTTTAAAGCCATAAAAAGATCTCACTGTGTTTTGGCATTGACCAAGCTACCAACAACCTAAAAAATGATCAGAACTGGAGAAATTACACATTGACATTGGGTGAAATCATGTAACTCTTAAGGACGTGTTGCAGACTTGTTGAATAGATTCATTTTTCTTGTTTTGTTTGTTTTTGATGAAATTGTGCTTTTCTCGTCGAGAAAAGGCGTTTAACGCGATAAAAAGGTTTAGTGCGTTATGAATACGGGCTAGCTTACCAAAAGTACAAATGTGAACTAAATAAGGCCGGGAGTCGTTTTTATTGCTTAAAACACGATTTCTCGACCAGAATATGCTTTTTCAAAAAAGCCATGTTCCCATGGCGAGAGACTCGTTTTCTGTGAGAAAATGCATTAAAAGGAGGGATTTCATGAGAAACACTATAAATACATATTGTACTTGTCTGAAAACGCACAGAACCTTGAAATAGAAGGTTTCTCACCAAAAAACACATTGGCGAAACCCCTATCTTAAGGCTCTGAGTGTTTGCACACATGTACAAACAGGCATGTTTAAACTATAACGTTTTTAGTGAAATCATGTTTCTCTCGAGGAGAAAACGCGTTTAAAGCCATAAAAAGATCTCACTGTGTTTTGGCATTGACCAAGCTACCAACAACCTAAAAAATGATCAGAACTGGAGAAATTACACATTGACATTGGGTGAAATCATGTAACTCTTAAGGACGTGTTGCAGACTTGTTGAATAGATTCATTTTTCTTGTTTTGTTTGTTTTTGATGAAATTGTGCTTTTCTCGTCGAGAAAAGGCGTTTAACGCGATAAAAAGGTTTAGTGCGTTATGAATACGGGCTAGCTTACCAAAAGTACAAATGTGAACTAAATAAGGCCGGGAGTCGTTTTTATTGCTTAAAACACGATTTCTCGACCAGAATATGCTTTTTCAAAAAAGCCATGTTCCCATGGCGAGAGACTCGTTTTCTGTGAGAAAATGCATTAAAAGGAGGGATTTCATGAGAAACACTATAAATACATATTGTACTTGTCTGAAAACGCACAGAACCTTGAAATAGAAGGTTTCTCACCAAAAAACACATTGGCGAAACCCCTATCTTAAGGCTCTGAGTGTTTGCACACATGTACAAACAGGCATGTTTAAACTATAACGTTTTTAGTGAAATCATGTTTCTCTCGAGGAGAAAACGCGTTTAAAGCCATAAAAAGATCTCACTGTGTTTTGGCATTGACCAAGCTACCAACAACCTAAAAAATGATCAGAACTGGAGAAATTACATATTGACATTGGGTGAAATCATGTAACTCTTAAGGACGTGTTGCAGACTTGTTGAATAGATTCATATTTCTTGTTTTGTTTGTTTTTGATGAAATTGTGCTTTTCTCGTCGAGAAAAGGCGTTTAACGCGATAAAAAGGTTTAGTGCGTTATGAATACGGGCTAGCTTACCAAAAGTACAAATGTGAACTAAATAAGGCCGGGAGTCGTTTTTATTGCTTAAAACACGATTTCTCGACCAGAATATGCTTTTTCAAAAAAGCCATGTTCCCATGGCGAGAGACTCGTTTTCTGTGAGAAAATGCATTAAAAGGAGGGATTTCATGAGAAACACTATAAATACATATTGTACTTGTCTGAAAACGCACAGAACCTTGAAATAGAAGGTTTCTCACCAAAAAACACATTGGTGAAACCCCTATCTTAAGGCTCTGAGTGTTTGCACACATGTACAAGCAGGCATGTTTAAACTATAACGTTTTTAGTGAAATCATGTTTCTCTCGAGGAGAAAACGCGTTTAAAGCCATAAAAAGATCTCACTGTGTTTTGGCATTGACCAAGCTACCAACAACCTAAAAAATGATCAGAACTGGAGAAATTACACATTGACATTGGGTGAAATCATGTAACTCTTAAGGACGTGTTGCAGACTTGTTGAATAGATTCATTTTTCTTGTTTTGTTTGTTTTTGATGAAATTGCTTTTCTCGTCGAGAAAAGGCGTTTAACGCGATAAAAAGGTTTAGTGCGTTATGAATACGGGCTAGCTTACCAAAAGTACAAATGTGAACTAAATAAGGCCGGGAGTCGTTTTTATTGCTTAAAACACGATTTCTCGACCAGAATATGCTTTTTCAAAAAAGCCATGTTCCCATGGCGAGAGACTCGTTTTCTGTGAGAAAATGCATTAAAAGGAGGGATTTCATGAGAAACACTATAAATACATATTGTACTTGTCTGAAAACGCACAGAACCTTGAAATAGAAGGTTTCTCACCAAAAACCACATTGGTGAAACCCCTATCTTAAGGCTCTGAGTGTTTGCACACATGTACAAGCAGGCATGTTTAAACTATAACGTTTTTAGTGAAATCATGTTTCTCTCGAGGACAAAACGCGTTTAAAGCCATAAAAAGATCTCACTGTGTTTTGGCATTGACCAAGCTACCAACAACCTAAAAAATGATCAGAACTGGAGAAATTACACATTGACATTGGGTGAAATCATGTAACTCTTAAGGACGTGTTGCAGACTTGTTGAATAGATTCATTTTTCTTGTTTTGTTTGTTTTTGATGAAATTGTGCTTTTCTCGTCGAGAAAAGGCGTTTAACGCGATAAAAAGGTTTAGTGCGTTATGAATACGGGCTAGCTTACCAAAAGTACAAATGTGAACTAAATAAGGCCGGGAGTCGTTTTTATTGCTTAAAACACGATTTCTCGACCAGAATATGCTTTTTCAAAAAAGCCATGTTCCCATGGCGAGAGACTCGTTTTCTGTGAGAAAATGCATTAAAAGGAGGGATTTCATGAGAAACACTATAAATACATATTGTACTTGTCTGAAAACGCACAGAACCTTGAAATAGAAGGTTTCTCACCAAAAAACACATTGGTGAAACCCCTATCTTAAGGCTCTGAGTGTTTGCACACATGTACAAACAGGCATGTTTAAACTATAACGTTTTTAGTGAAATCATGTTTCTCTCGAGGAGAAAACGCGTTTAAAGCCATGAAAAGATCTCACTGTGTTTTGGCATTGACCAAGCTACCAACAACCTAAAAAATGATCAGAACTGGAGAAATTACATATTGACATTGGGTGAAATCATGTAACTCTTAAGGACGTGTTGCAGACTTGTTGAATAGATTCATTTTTCTTGTTTTGTTTGTTTTTGATGAAATTGTGCTTTTCTCGTCGAGAAAAGGCGTTTAACGCGATAAAAAGGTTTAGTGCGTTATGAATACGGGCTAGCTTACCAAAAGTACAAATGTGAACTAAATAAGGCCGGGAGTCGTTTTTATTGCTTAAAACACGATTTCTCGACCAGAATATGCTTTTTCAAAAAAGCCATGTTCCCATGGCGAGAGACTCGTTTTCTGTGAGAAAATGCATTAATAGGAGGGATTTCATGAGAAACACTATAAATACATATTGTACTTGTCTGAAAACGCACAGAACCTTGAAATAGAAGGTTTCTCACCAAAAAACACATTGATGAAACCCCTATCTTAAGGCTCTGAGTGTTTGCACACATGTACAAACAGGCATGTTTAAACTATAACGTTTTTAGTGAAATCATGTTTCTCTCGAGGAAAAAACGCGTTTAAAGCCATAAAAAGATCTCACTGTGTTTTGGCATTGACCAAGGTACCAACAAACCTAAAAAATGATCAGAACTGGAGAAATTACACATTGACATTGGGTGAAATCATGTAACTCTTAAGGACGTGTTGCAGACTTGTTGAATAGATTCATTTTTCTTGTTTTGTTTGTTTTTGATGAAATTGCTTTTCTCGTCGAGAAAAGGCGTTTAACGCGATAAAAAGGTTAGTGCGTTATGAATACGGGCTAGCTTACCAAAAGTACAAATGTGAACTAAATAAGGCCGGGAGTCGTTTTTTTTGCTTAAAACACGATTTCTCGACCAGAATATGCTTTTTCAAAAAAGCCATGTTCCCATGGCGAGAGACTCGTTTTCTGTGAGAAAATGCATTAAAAGGAGGGATTTCATCAGAAACACTATAAATACATATTGTACTTGTCTGAAAACGCACAGAACCTTGAAATAGAAGGTTTCTCACCAAAAAACACATTGGCGAAACCCCTATCTTAAGGCTCTGAGTGTTTGCACACATGTACAAACAGGCATGTTTAAACTATAACGTTTTTAGTGAAATCATGTTTCTCTCGAGGAGAAAACGCGTTTAAAGCCATAAAAAGATCTCACTGTGTTTTGGCATTGACCAAGCTACCAACAACCTAAAAAATGATCAGAACTGGAGAAATTACATATTGACATTGGGTGAAATCATGTAACTCTTAAGGACGTGTTGCAGACTTGTTGAATAGATTCATTTTTCTTGTTTTGTTTGTTTTTGATGAAATTGTGCTTTTCTCGTCGAGAAAAGGCGTTTAACGCGATAAAAAGGTTTAGTGCGTTATGAATACGGGCTAGCTTACCAAAAGTACAAATGTGAACTAAATAAGGCCGGGAGTCGTTTTTTTTGCTTAAAACACGATTTCTCGACCAGAATATGCTTTTTCAAAAAAGCCATGTTCCCATGGCGAGAGACTCGTTTTCTGTGAGAAAATGCATTAAAAGGAGGGATTTCATGAGAAACACTATAAATACATATTGTACTTGTCTGAAAACGCACAGAACCTTGAAATAGAAGGTTTCTCACCAAAAAACACATTGGTGAAACCCCTATCTTAAGGCTCTGAGTGTTTGCACACATGTACAAACAGGCATGTTTAAACTATAACGTTTTTAGTGAAATCATGTTTCTCTCGAGGAGAAAACGCGTTTAAAGCCATAAAAAGATCTCACTGTGTTTTGGCATTGACCAAGCTACCAACAACCTAAAAAATGATCAGAACTGGAGAAATTACACATTGACATTGGGTGAAATCATGTAACTCTTAAGGACGTGTTGCAGACTTGTTGAATAGATTCATTTTTCTTGTTTTGTTTGTTTTTGATGAAATTGTGCTTTTCTCGTCGAGAAAAGGCGTTTAACGCGATAAAAAGGTTTAGTGCGTTATGAATACGGGCTAGCTTACCAAAAGTACAAATGTGAACTAAATAAGGCCGGGAGTCGTTTTTATTGCTTAAAACACGATTTCTCGACCAGAATATGCTTTTTCAAAAAAGCCATGTTCCCATGGCGAGAGACTCGTTTTCTGTGAGAAAATGCATTAAAAGGAGGGATTTCATGAGAAACACTATAAATACATATTGTACTTGTCTGAAAACGCACAGAACCTTGAAATAGAAGGTTTCTCACCAAAAAACACATTGGCGAAACCCCTATCTTAAGGCTCTGAGTGTTTGCACACATGTACAAACAGGCATGTTTAAACTATAACGTTTTTAGTGAAATCATGTTTCTCTCGAGGAGAAAACGCGTTTAAAGCCATAAAAAGATCTCACTGTGTTTTGGCATTGACCAAGCTACCAACAACCTAAAAAATGATCAGAACTGGAGAAATTACACATTGACATTGGGTGAAATCATGTAACTCTTAAGGACGTGTTGCAGACTTGTTGAATAGATTCATTTTTCTTGTTTTGTTTGTTTTTGATAAAATTGTGCTTTTCTCGTCGAGAAAAGGCGTTTAACGCGATAAAAAGGTTTAGTGCGTTATGAATACGGGCTAGCTTACCAAAAGTACAAATGTGAACTAAATAAGGCCGGGAGTCGTTTTTATTGCTTAAAACACGATTTCTCGACCAGAATATGCTTTTTCAAAAAAGCCATGTTCCCATGGCGAGAGACTCGTTTTCTGTGAGAAAATGCATTAAAAGGAGGGATTTCATGAGAAACACTATAAATACATATTGTACTTGTCTGAAAACGCACAGAACCTTGAAATAGAAGGTTTCTCACCAAAAAACACATTGGCGAAACCCCTATCTTAAGGCTCTGAGTGTTTGCACACATGTACAAACAGGCATGTTTAAACTATAACGTTTTTAGTGAAATCATGTTTCTCTCGAGGAGAAAACGCGTTTAAAGCCATAAAAAGATCTCACTGTGTTTTGGCATTGACCAAGCTACCAACAACCTAAAAAATGATCAGAACTGGAGAAATTACATATTGACATTGGGTGAAATCATGTAACTCTTAAGGACGTGTTGCAGACTTGTTGAATAGATTCATATTTCTTGTTTTGTTTGTTTTTGATGAAATTGTGCTTTTCTCGTCGAGAAAAGGCGTTTAACGCGATAAAAAGGTTTAGTGCGTTATGAATACGGGCTAGCTTACCAAAAGTACAAATGTGAACTAAATAAGGCCGGGAGTCGTTTTTATTGCTTAAAACACGATTTCTCGACCAGAATATGCTTTTTCAAAAAAGCCATGTTCCCATGGCGAGAGACTCGTTTTCTGTGAGAAAATGCATTAAAAGGAGGGATTTCATGAGAAACACTATAAATACATATTGTACTTGTCTGAAAACGCACAGAACCTTGAAATAGAAGGTTTCTCACCAAAAAACACATTGGTGAAACCCCTATCTTAAGGCTCTGAGTGTTTGCACACATGTACAAGCAGGCATGTTTAAACTATAACGTTTTTAGTGAAATCATGTTTCTCTCGAGGAGAAAACGCGTTTAAAGCCATAAAAAGATCTCACTGTGTTTTGGCATTGACCAAGCTACCAACAACCTAAAAAATGATCAGAACTGGAGAAATTACACATTGACATTGGGTGAAATCATGTAACTCTTAAGGACGTGTTGCAGACTTGTTGAATAGATTCATTTTTCTTGTTTTGTTTGTTTTTGATGAAATTGCTTTTCTCGTCGAGAAAAGGCGTTTAACGCGATAAAAAGGTTTAGTGCGTTATGAATACGGGCTAGCTTACCAAAAGTACAAATGTGAACTAAATAAGGCCGGGAGTCGTTTTTATTGCTTAAAACACGATTTCTCGACCAGAATATGCTTTTTCAAAAAAGCCATGTTCCCATGGCGAGAGACTCGTTTTCTGTGAGAAAATGCATTAAAAGGAGGGATTTCATGAGAAACACTATAAATACATATTGTACTTGTCTGAAAACGCACAGAACCTTGAAATAGAAGGTTTCTCACCAAAAACCACATTGGTGAAACCCCTATCTTAAGGCTCTGAGTGTTTGCACACATGTACAAGCAGGCATGTTTAAACTATAACGTTTTTAGTGAAATCATGTTTCTCTCGAGGACAAAACGCGTTTAAAGCCATAAAAAGATCTCACTGTGTTTTGGCATTGACCAAGCTACCAACAACCTAAAAAATGATCAGAACTGGAGAAATTACACATTGACATTGGGTGAAATCATGTAACTCTTAAGGACGTGTTGCAGACTTGTTGAATAGATTCATTTTTCTTGTTTTGTTTGTTTTTGATGAAATTGTGCTTTTCTCGTCGAGAAAAGGCGTTTAACGCGATAAAAAGGTTTAGTGCGTTATGAATACGGGCTAGCTTACCAAAAGTACAAATGTGAACTAAATAAGGCCGGGAGTCGTTTTTATTGCTTAAAACACGATTTCTCGACCAGAATATGCTTTTTCAAAAAAGCCATGTTCCCATGGCGAGAGACTCGTTTTCTGTGAGAAAATGCATTAAAAGGAGGGATTTCATGAGAAACACTATAAATACATATTGTACTTGTCTGAAAACGCACAGAACCTTGAAATAGAAGGTTTCTCACCAAAAAACACATTGGTGAAACCCCTATCTTAAGGCTCTGAGTGTTTGCACACATGTACAAACAGGCATGTTTAAACTATAACGTTTTTAGTGAAATCATGTTTCTCTCGAGGAGAAAACGCGTTTAAAGCCATGAAAAGATCTCACTGTGTTTTGGCATTGACCAAGCTACCAACAACCTAAAAAATGATCAGAACTGGAGAAATTACATATTGACATTGGGTGAAATCATGTAACTCTTAAGGACGTGTTGCAGACTTGTTGAATAGATTCATTTTTCTTGTTTTGTTTGTTTTTGATGAAATTGTGCTTTTCTCGTCGAGAAAAGGCGTTTAACGCGATAAAAAGGTTTAGTGCGTTATGAATACGGGCTAGCTTACCAAAAGTACAAATGTGAACTAAATAAGGCCGGGAGTCGTTTTTATTGCTTAAAACACGATTTCTCGACCAGAATATGCTTTTTCAAAAAAGCCATGTTCCCATGGCGAGAGACTCGTTTTCTGTGAGAAAATGCATTAATAGGAGGGATTTCATGAGAAACACTATAAATACATATTGTACTTGTCTGAAAACGCACAGAACCTTGAAATAGAAGGTTTCTCACCAAAAAACACATTGATGAAACCCCTATCTTAAGGCTCTGAGTGTTTGCACACATGTACAAACAGGCATGTTTAAACTATAACGTTTTTAGTGAAATCATGTTTCTCTCGAGGAAAAAACGCGTTTAAAGCCATAAAAAGATCTCACTGTGTTTTGGCATTGACCAAGGTACCAACAAACCTAAAAAATGATCAGAACTGGAGAAATTACACATTGACATTGGGTGAAATCATGTAACTCTTAAGGACGTGTTGCAGACTTGTTGAATAGATTCATTTTTCTTGTTTTGTTTGTTTTTGATGAAATTGCTTTTCTCGTCGAGAAAAGGCGTTTAACGCGATAAAAAGGTTAGTGCGTTATGAATACGGGCTAGCTTACCAAAAGTACAAATGTGAACTAAATAAGGCCGGGAGTCGTTTTTTTTGCTTAAAACACGATTTCTCGACCAGAATATGCTTTTTCAAAAAAGCCATGTTCCCATGGCGAGAGACTCGTTTTCTGTGAGAAAATGCATTAAAAGGAGGGATTTCATCAGAAACACTATAAATACATATTGTACTTGTCTGAAAACGCACAGAACCTTGAAATAGAAGGTTTCTCACCAAAAAACACATTGGCGAAACCCCTATCTTAAGGCTCTGAGTGTTTGCACACATGTACAAACAGGCATGTTTAAACTATAACGTTTTTAGTGAAATCATGTTTCTCTCGAGGAGAAAACGCGTTTAAAGCCATAAAAAGATCTCACTGTGTTTTGGCATTGACCAAGCTACCAACAACCTAAAAAATGATCAGAACTGGAGAAATTACATATTGACATTGGGTGAAATCATGTAACTCTTAAGGACGTGTTGCAGACTTGTTGAATAGATTCATTTTTCTTGTTTTGTTTGTTTTTGATGAAATTGTGCTTTTCTCGTCGAGAAAAGGCGTTTAACGCGATAAAAAGGTTTAGTGCGTTATGAATACGGGCTAGCTTACCAAAAGTACAAATGTGAACTAAATAAGGCCGGGAGTCGTTTTTTTTGCTTAAAACACGATTTCTCGACCAGAATATGCTTTTTCAAAAAAGCCATGTTCCCATGGCGAGAGACTCGTTTTCTGTGAGAAAATGCATTAAAAGGAGGGATTTCATGAGAAACACTATAAATACATATTGTACTTGTCTGAAAACGCACAGAACCTTGAAATAGAAGGTTTCTCACCAAAAAACACATTGGTGAAACCCCTATCTTAAGGCTCTGAGTGTTTGCACACATGTACAAACAGGCATGTTTAAACTATAACGTTTTTAGTGAAATCATGTTTCTCTCGAGGAGAAAACGCGTTTAAAGCCATAAAAAGATCTCACTGTGTTTTGGCATTGACCAAGCTACCAACAACCTAAAAAATGATCAGAACTGGAGAAATTACACATTGACATTGGGTGAAATCATGTAACTCTTAAGGACGTGTTGCAGACTTGTTGAATAGATTCATTTTTCTTGTTTTGTTTGTTTTTGATGAAATTGTGCTTTTCTCGTCGAGAAAAGGCGTTTAACGCGATAAAAAGGTTTAGTGCGTTATGAATACGGGCTAGCTTACCAAAAGTACAAATGTGAACTAAATAAGGCCGGGAGTCGTTTTTATTGCTTAAAACACGATTTCTCGACCAGAATATGCTTTTTCAAAAAAGCCATGTTCCCATGGCGAGAGACTCGTTTTCTGTGAGAAAATGCATTAAAAGGAGGGATTTCATGAGAAACACTATAAATACATATTGTACTTGTCTGAAAACGCACAGAACCTTGAAATAGAAGGTTTCTCACCAAAAAACACATTGGCGAAACCCCTATCTTAAGGCTCTGAGTGTTTGCACACATGTACAAACAGGCATGTTTAAACTATAACGTTTTTAGTGAAATCATGTTTCTCTCGAGGAGAAAACGCGTTTAAAGCCATAAAAAGATCTCACTGTGTTTTGGCATTGACCAAGCTACCAACAACCTAAAAAATGATCAGAACTGGAGAAATTACACATTGACATTGGGTGAAATCATGTAACTCTTAAGGACGTGTTGCAGACTTGTTGAATAGATTCATTTTTCTTGTTTTGTTTGTTTTTGATGAAATTGTGCTTTTCTCGTCGAGAAAAGGCGTTTAACGCGATAAAAAGGTTTAGTGCGTTATGAATACGGGCTAGCTTACCAAAAGTACAAATGTGAACTAAATAAGGCCGGGAGTCGTTTTTATTGCTTAAAACACGATTTCTCGACCAGAATATGCTTTTTCAAAAAAGCCATGTTCCCATGGCGAGAGACTCGTTTTCTGTGAGAAAATGCATTAAAAGGAGGGATTTCATGAGAAACACTATAAATACATATTGTACTTGTCTGAAAACGCACAGAACCTTGAAATAGAAGGTTTCTCACCAAAAAACACATTGGCGAAACCCCTATCTTAAGGCTCTGAGTGTTTGCACACATGTACAAACAGGCATGTTTAAACTATAACGTTTTTAGTGAAATCATGTTTCTCTCGAGGAGAAAACGCGTTTAAAGCCATAAAAAGATCTCACTGTGTTTTGGCATTGACCAAGCTACCAACAACCTAAAAAATGATCAGAACTGGAGAAATTACATATTGACATTGGGTGAAATCATGTAACTCTTAAGGACGTGTTGCAGACTTGTTGAATAGATTCATATTTCTTGTTTTGTTTGTTTTTGATGAAATTGTGCTTTTCTCGTCGAGAAAAGGCGTTTAACGCGATAAAAAGGTTTAGTGCGTTATGAATACGGGCTAGCTTACCAAAAGTACAAATGTGAACTAAATAAGGCCGGGAGTCGTTTTTATTGCTTAAAACACGATTTCTCGACCAGAATATGCTTTTTCAAAAAAGCCATGTTCCCATGGCGAGAGACTCGTTTTCTGTGAGAAAATGCATTAAAAGGAGGGATTTCATGAGAAACACTATAAATACATATTGTACTTGTCTGAAAACGCACAGAACCTTGAAATAGAAGGTTTCTCACCAAAAAACACATTGGTGAAACTTTCCCTATCTTAAGGCTCTGAGTGTTTGCACACATGTACAAGCAGGCATGTTTAAACTATAACGTTTTTAGTGAAATCATGTTTCTCTCGAGGAGAAAACGCGTTTAAAGCCATAAAAAGATCTCACTGTGTTTTGGCATTGACCAAGCTACCAACAACCTAAAAAATGATCAGAACTGGAGAAATTACACATTGACATTGGGTGAAATCATGTAACTCTTAAGGACGTGTTGCAGACTTGTTGAATAGATTCATTTTTCTTGTTTTGTTTGTTTTTGATGAAATTGCTTTTCTCGTCGAGAAAAGGCGTTTAACGCGATAAAAAGGTTTAGTGCGTTATGAATACGGGCTAGCTTACCAAAAGTACAAATGTGAACTAAATAAGGCCGGGAGTCGTTTTTATTGCTTAAAACACGATTTCTCGACCAGAATATGCTTTTTCAAAAAAGCCATGTTCCCATGGCGAGAGACTCGTTTTCTGTGAGAAAATGCATTAAAAGGAGGGATTTCATGAGAAACACTATAAATACATATTGTACTTGTCTGAAAACGCACAGAACCTTGAAATAGAAGGTTTCTCACCAAAAACCACATTGGTGAAACCCCTATCTTAAGGCTCTGAGTGTTTGCACACATGTACAAGCAGGCATGTTTAAACTATAACGTTTTTAGTGAAATCATGTTTCTCTCGAGGAGAAAACGCGTTTAAAGCCATAAAAAGATCTCACTGTGTTTTGGCATTGACCAAGCTACCAACAACCTAAAAAATGATCAGAACTGGAGAAATTACACATTGACATTGGGTGAAATCATGTAACTCTTAAGGACGTGTTGCAGACTTGTTGAATAGATTCATTTTTCTTGTTTTGTTTGTTTTTGATGAAATTGTGCTTTTCTCGTCGAGAAAAGGCGTTTAACGCGATAAAAAGGTTTAGTGCGTTATGAATACGGGCTAGCTTACCAAAAGTACAAATGTGAACTAAATAAGGCCGGGAGTCGTTTTTATTGCTTAAAACACGATTTCTCGACCAGAATATGCTTTTTCAAAAAAGCCATGTTCCCATGGCGAGAGACTCGTTTTCTGTGAGAAAATGCATTAAAAGGAGGGATTTCATGAGAAACACTATAAATACATATTGTACTTGTCTGAAAACGCACAGAACCTTGAAATAGAAGGTTTCTCACCAAAAAACACATTGGTGAAACCCCTATCTTAAGGCTCTGAGTGTTTGCACACATGTACAAACAGGCATGTTTAAACTATAACGTTTTTAGTGAAATCATGTTTCTCTCGAGGAGAAAACGCGTTTAAAGCCATGAAAAGATCTCACTGTGTTTTGGCATTGACCAAGCTACCAACAACCTAAAAAATGATCAGAACTGGAGAAATTACATATTGACATTGGGTGAAATCATGTAACTCTTAAGGACGTGTTGCAGACTTGTTGAATAGATTCATTTTTCTTGTTTTGTTTGTTTTTGATGAAATTGTGCTTTTCTCGTCGAGAAAAGGCGTTTAACGCGATAAAAAGGTTTAGTGCGTTATGAATACGGGCTAGCTTACCAAAAGTACAAATGTGAACTAAATAAGGCCGGGAGTCGTTTTTATTGCTTAAAACACGATTTCTCGACCAGAATATGCTTTTTCAAAAAAGCCATGTTCCCATGGCGAGAGACTCGTTTTCTGTGAGAAAATGCATTAAAAGGAGGGATTTCATGAGAAACACTATAAATACATATTGTACTTGTCTGAAAACGCACAGAACCTTGAAATAGAAGGTTTCTCACCAAAAAACACATTGATGAAACCCCTATCTTAAGGCTCTGAGTGTTTGCACACATGTACAAACAGGCATGTTTAAACTATAACGTTTTTAGTGAAATCATGTTTCTCTCGAGGAGAAAACGCGTTTAAAGCCATAAAAAGATCTCACTGTGTTTTGGCATTGACCAAGGTACCAACAAACCTAAAAAATGATCAGAACTGGAGAAATTACACATTGACATTGGGTGAAATCATGTAACTCTTAAGGACGTGTTGCAGACTTGTTGAATAGATTCATTTTTCTTGTTTTGTTTGTTTTTGATGAAATTGCTTTTCTCGTCGAGAAAAGGCGTTTAACGCGATAAAAAGGTTAGTGCGTTATGAATACGGGCTAGCTTACCAAAAGTACAAATGTGAACTAAATAAGGCCGGGAGTCGTTTTTTTTGCTTAAAACACGATTTCTCGACCAGAATATGCTTTTTCAAAAAAGCCATGTTCCCATGGCGAGAGACTCGTTTTCTGTGAGAAAATGCATTAAAAGGAGGGATTTCATGAGAAACACTATAAATACATATTGTACTTGTCTGAAAACGCACAGAACCTTGAAATAGAAGGTTTCTCACCAAAAAACACATTGGTGAAACCCCTATCTTAAGGCTCTGAGTGTTTGCACACATGTACAAACAGGCATGTTTAAACTATAACGTTTTTAGTGAAATCATGTTTCTCTCGAGGAGAAAACGCGTTTAAAGCCATAAAAAGATCTCACTGTGTTTTGGCATTGACCAAGCTACCAACAACCTAAAAAATGATCAGAACTGGAGAAATTACACATTGACATTGGGTGAAATCATGTAACTCTTAAGGACGTGTTGCAGACTTGTTGAATAGATTCATTTTTCTTGTTTTGTTTGTTTTTGATGAAATTGTGCTTTTCTCGTCGAGAAAAGGCGTTTAACGCGATAAAAAGGTTTAGTGCGTTATGAATACGGGCTAGCTTACCAAAAGTACAAATGTGAACTAAATAAGGCCGGGAGTCGTTTTTATTGCTTAAAACACGATTTCTCGACCAGAATATGCTTTTTCAAAAAAGCCATGTTCCCATGGCGAGAGACTCGTTTTCTGTGAGAAAATGCATTAAAAGGAGGGATTTCATGAGAAACACTATAAATACATATTGTACTTGTCTGAAAACGCACAGAACCTTGAAATAGAAGGTTTCTCACCAAAAAACACATTGGCGAAACCCCTATCTTAAGGCTCTGAGTGTTTGCACACATGTACAAACAGGCATGTTTAAACTATAACGTTTTTAGTGAAATCATGTTTCTCTCGAGGAGAAAACGCGTTTAAAGCCATAAAAAGATCTCACTGTGTTTTGGCATTGACCAAGCTACCAACAACCTAAAAAATGATCAGAACTGGAGAAATTACATATTGACATTGGGTGAAATCATGTAACTCTTAAGGACGTGTTGCAGACTTGTTGAATAGATTCATATTTCTTGTTTTGTTTGTTTTTGATGAAATTGTGCTTTTCTCGTCGAGAAAAGGCGTTTAACGCGATAAAAAGGTTTAGTGCATTATGAATACGGGCTAGCTTACCAAAAGTACAAATGTGAACTAAATAAGGCCGGGAGTCGTTTTTATTGCTTAAAACACGATTTCTCGACCAGAATATGCTTTTTCAAAAAAGCCATGTTCCCATGGCGAGAGACTCGTTTTCTGTGAGAAAATGCATTAAAAGGAGGGATTTCATGAGAAACACTATAAATACATATTGTACTTGTCTGAAAACGCACAGAACCTTGAAATAGAAGGTTTCTCACCAAAAAACACATTGGTGAAACCCCTATCTTAAGGCTCTGAGTGTTTGCACACATGTACAAGCAGGCATGTTTAAACTATAACGTTTTTAGTGAAATCATGTTTCTCTCGAGGAGAAAACGCGTTTAAAGCCATAAAAAGATCTCACTGTGTTTTGGCATTGACCAAGCTACCAACAACCTAAAAAATGATCAGAACTGGAGAAATTACACATTGACATTGGGTGAAATCATGTAACTCTTAAGGACGTGTTGCAGACTTGTTGAATAGATTCATTTTTCTTGTTTTGTTTGTTTTTGATGAAATTGCTTTTCTCGTCGAGAAAAGGCGTTTAACGCGATAAAAAGGTTTAGTGCGTTATGAATACGGGCTAGCTTACCAAAAGTACAAATGTGAACTAAATAAGGCCGGGAGTCGTTTTTATTGCTTAAAACACGATTTCTCGACCAGAATATGCTTTTTCAAAAAAGCCATGTTCCCATGGCGAGAGACTCGTTTTCTGTGAGAAAATGCATTAAAAGGAGGGATTTCATGAGAAACACTATAAATACATATTGTACTTGTCTGAAAACGCACAGAACCTTGAAATAGAAGGTTTCTCACCAAAAAACACATTGATGAAACCCCTATCTTAAGGCTCTGAGTGTTTGCACACATGTACAAACAGGCATGTTTAAACTATAACGTTTTTAGTGAAATCATGTTTCTCTCGAGGAGAAAACGCGTTTAAAGCCATAAAAAGATCTCACTGTGTTTTGGCATTGACCAAGCTACCAACAAACCTAAAAAATGATCAGAACTGGAGAAATTACACATTGACATTGGGTGAAATCATGTAACTCTTAAGGACGTGTTGCAGACTTGTTGAATAGATTCATTTTTCTTGTTTTGTTTGTTTTTGATGAAATTGCTTTTCTCGTCGAGAAAAGGCGTTTAACGCGATAAAAAGGTTTAGTGCGTTATGAATACGGGCTAGCTTACCAAAAGTACAAATGTGAACTAAATAAGGCCGGGAGTCGTTTTTATTGCTTAAAACACGATTTCTCGACCAGAATATGCTTTTTCAAAAAAGCCATGTTCCCATGGCGAGAGACTCGTTTTCTGTGAGAAAATGCATTAAAAGGAGGGATTTCATGAGAAACACTATAAATACATATTGTACTTGTCTGAAAACGCACAGAACCTTGAAATAGAAGGTTTCTCACCAAAAAACACATTGGTGAAACCCCTATCTTAAGGCTCTGAGTGTTTGCACACATGTACAAGCAGGCATGTTTAAACTATAACGTTTTTAGTGAAATCATGTTTCTCTCGAGGAGAAAACGCGTTTAAAGCCATAAAAAGATCTCACTGTGTTTTGGCATTGACCAAGCTACCAACAACCTAAAAAATGATCAGAACTGGAGAAATTACACATTGACATTGGGTGAAATCATGTAACTCTTAAGGACGTGTTGCAGACTTGTTGAATAGATTCATTTTTCTTGTTTTGTTTGTTTTTGATGAAATTGCTTTTCTCGTCGAGAAAAGGCGTTTAACGCGATAAAAAGGTTTAGTGCGTTATGAATACGGGCTAGCTTACCAAAAGTACAAATGTGAACTAAATAAGGCCGGGAGTCGTTTTTATTGCTTAAAACACGATTTCTCGACCAGAATATGCTTTTTCAAAAAAGCCATGTTCCCATGGCGAGAGACTCGTTTTCTGTGAGAAAATGCATTAAAAGGAGGGATTTCATGAGAAACACTATAAATACATATTGTACTTGTCTGAAAACGCACAGAACCTTGAAATAGAAGGTTTCTCACCAAAAACCACATTGGTGAAACCCCTATCTTAAGGCTCTGAGTGTTTGCACACATGTACAAGCAGGCATGTTTAAACTATAACGTTTTTAGTGAAATCATGTTTCTCTCGAGGAGAAAACGCGTTTAAAGCCATAAAAAGATCTCACTGTGTTTTGGCATTGACCAAGCTACCAACAACCTAAAAAATGATCAGAACTGGAGAAATTACACATTGACATTGGGTGAAATCATGTAACTCTTAAGGACGTGTTGCAGACTTGTTGAATAGATTCATTTTTCTTGTTTTGTTTGTTTTTGATGAAATTGTGCTTTTCTCGTCGAGAAAAGGCGTTTAACGCGATAAAAAGGTTTAGTGCGTTATGAATACGGGCTAGCTTACCAAAAGTACAAATGTGAACTAAATAAGGCCGGGAGTCGTTTTTATTGCTTAAAACACGATTTCTCGACCAGAATATGCTTTTTCAAAAAAGCCATGTTCCCATGGCGAGAGACTCGTTTTCTGTGAGAAAATGCATTAAAAGGAGGGATTTCATGAGAAACACTATAAATACATATTGTACTTGTCTGAAAACGCACAGAACCTTGAAATAGAAGGTTTCTCACCAAAAAACACATTGGTGAAACCCCTATCTTAAGGCTCTGAGTGTTTGCACACATGTACAAACAGGCATGTTTAAACTATAACGTTTTTAGTGAAATCATGTTTCTCTCGAGGAGAAAACGCGTTTAAAGCCATGAAAAGATCTCACTGTGTTTTGGCATTGACCAAGCTACCAACAACCTAAAAAATGATCAGAACTGGAGAAATTACATATTGACATTGGGTGAAATCATGTAACTCTTAAGGACGTGTTGCAGACTTGTTGAATAGATTCATTTTTCTTGTTTTGTTTGTTTTTGATGAAATTGTGCTTTTCTCGTCGAGAAAAGGCGTTTAACGCGATAAAAAGGTTTAGTGCGTTATGAATACGGGCTAGCTTACCAAAAGTACAAATGTGAACTAAATAAGGCCGGGAGTCGTTTTTATTGCTTAAAACACGATTTCTCGACCAGAATATGCTTTTTCAAAAAAGCCATGTTCCCATGGCGAGAGACTCGTTTTCTGTGAGAAAATGCATTAAAAGGAGGGATTTCATGAGAAACACTATAAATACATATTGTACTTGTCTGAAAACGCACAGAACCTTGAAATAGAAGGTTTCTCACCAAAAAACACATTGATGAAACCACTATCTTAAGGCTCTGAGTGTTTGCACACATGTACAAACAGGCATGTTTAAACTATAACGTTTTTAGTGAAATCATGTTTCTCTCGAGGAGAAAACGCGTTTAAAGCCATAAAAAGATCTCACTGTGTTTTGGCATTGACCAAGGTACCAACAAACCTAAAAAATGATCAGAACTGGAGAAATTACACATTGACATTGGGTGAAATCATGTAACTCTTAAGGACGTGTTGCAGACTTGTTGAATAGATTCATTTTTCTTGTTTTGTTTGTTTTTGATGAAATTGCTTTTCTCGTCGAGAAAAGGCGTTTAACGCGATAAAAAGGTTAGTGCGTTATGAATACGGGCTAGCTTACCAAAAGTACAAATGTGAACTAAATAAGGCCGGGAGTCGTTTTTTTTGCTTAAAACACGATTTCTCGACCAGAATATGCTTTTTCAAAAAAGCCATGTTCCCATGGCGAGAGACTCGTTTTCTGTGAGAAAATGCATTAAAAGGAGGGATTTCATGAGAAACACTATAAATACATATTGTACTTGTCTGAAAACGCACAGAACCTTGAAATAGAAGGTTTCTCACCAAAAAACACATTGGTGAAACCCCTATCTTAAGGCTCTGAGTGTTTGCACACATGTACAAACAGGCATGTTTAAACTATAACGTTTTTAGTGAAATCATGTTTCTCTCGAGGAGAAAACGCGTTTAAAGCCATAAAAAGATCTCACTGTGTTTTGGCATTGACCAAGCTACCAACAACCTAAAAAATGATCAGAACTGGAGAAATTACACATTGACATTGGGTGAAATCATGTAACTCTTAAGGACGTGTTGCAGACTTGTTGAATAGATTCATTTTTCTTGTTTTGTTTGTTTTTGATGAAATTGTGCTTTTCTCGTCGAGAAAAGGCGTTTAACGCGATAAAAAGGTTTAGTGCGTTATGAATACGGGCTAGCTTACCAAAAGTACAAATGTGAACTAAATAAGGCCGGGAGTCGTTTTTATTGCTTAAAACACGATTTCTCGACCAGAATATGCTTTTTCAAAAAAGCCATGTTCCCATGGCGAGAGACTCGTTTTCTGTGAGAAAATGCATTAAAAGGAGGGATTTCATGAGAAACACTATAAATACATATTGTACTTGTCTGAAAACGCACAGAACCTTGAAATAGAAGGTTTCTCACCAAAAAACACATTGGCGAAACCCCTATCTTAAGGCTCTGAGTGTTTGCACACATGTACAAGCAGGCATGTTTAAACTATAACGTTTTTAGTGAAATCATGTTTCTCTCGAGGAGAAAACGCGTTTAAAGCCATAAAAAGATCTCACTGTGTTTTGGCATTGACCAAGCTACCAACAACCTAAAAAATGATCAGAACTGGAGAAATTACACATTGACATTGGGTGAAATCATGTAACTCTTAAGGACGTGTTGCAGACTTGTTGAATAGATTCATTTTTCTTGTTTTGTTTGTTTTTGATGAAATTGCTTTTCTCGTCGAGAAAAGGCGTTTAACGCGATAAAAAGGTTTAGTGCGTTATGAATACGGGCTAGCTTACCAAAAGTACAAATGTGAACTAAATAAGGCCGGGAGTCGTTTTTATTGCTTAAAACACGATTTCTCGACCAGAATATGCTTTTTCAAAAAAGCCATGTTCCCATGGCGAGAGACTCGTTTTCTGTGAGAAAATGCATTAAAAGGAGGGATTTCATGAGAAACACTATAAATACATATTGTACTTGTCTGAAAACGCACAGAACCTTGAAATAGAAGGTTTCTCACCAAAAAACACATTGATGAAACCCCTATCTTAAGGCTCTGAGTGTTTGCACACATGTACAAACAGGCATGTTTAAACTATAACGTTTTTAGTGAAATCATGTTTCTCTCGAGGAGAAAACGCGTTTAAAGCCATAAAAAGATCTCACTGTGTTTTGGCATTGACCAAGCTACCAACAAACCTAAAAAATGATCAGAACTGGAGAAATTACACATTGACATTGGGTGAAATCATGTAACTCTTAAGGACGTGTTGCAGACTTGTTGAATAGATTCATTTTTCTTGTTTTGTTTGTTTTTGATGAAATTGCTTTTCTCGTCGAGAAAAGGCGTTTAACGCGATAAAAAGGTTTAGTGCGTTATGAATACGGGCTAGCTTACCAAAAGTACAAATGTGAACTAAATAAGGCCGGGAGTCGTTTTTATTGCTTAAAACACGATTTCTCGACCAGAATATGCTTTTTCAAAAAAGCCATGTTCCCATGGCGAGAGACTCGTTTTCTGTGAGAAAATGCATTAAAAGGAGGGATTTCATGAGAAACACTATAAATACATATTGTACTTGTCTGAAAACGCACAGAACCTTGAAATAGAAGGTTTCTCACCAAAAACCACATTGGTGAAACCCCTATCTTAAGGCTCTGAGTGTTTGCACACATGTACAAGCAGGCATGTTTAAACTATAACGTTTTTAGTGAAATCATGTTTCTCTCGAGGAGAAAACGCGTTTAAAGCCATAAAAAGATCTCACTGTGTTTTGGCATTGACCAAGCTACCAACAACCTAAAAAATGATCAGAACTGGAGAAATTACACATTGACATTGGGTGAAATCATGTAACTCTTAAGGACGTGTTGCAGACTTGTTGAATAGATTCATTTTTCTTGTTTTGTTTGTTTTTGATGAAATTGCTTTTCTCGTCGAGAAAAGGCGTTTAACGCGATAAAAAGGTTTAGTGCGTTATGAATACGGGCTAGCTTACCAAAAGTACAAATGTGAACTAAATAAGGCCGGGAGTCGTTTTTATTGCTTAAAACACGATTTCTCGACCAGAATATGCTTTTTCAAAAAAGCCATGTTCCCATGGCGAGAGACTCGTTTTCTGTGAGAAAATGCATTAAAAGGAGGGATTTCATGAGAAACACTATAAATACATATTGTACTTGTCTGAAAACGCACAGAACCTTGAAATAGAAGGTTTCTCACCAAAAACCACATTGGTGAAACCCCTATCTTAAGGCTCTGAGTGTTTGCACACATGTACAAGCAGGCATGTTTAAACTATAACGTTTTTAGTGAAATCATGTTTCTCTCGAGGAGAAAACGCGTTTAAAGCCATAAAAAGATCTCACTGTGTTTTGGCATTGACCAAGCTACCAACAACCTAAAAAATGATCAGAACTGGAGAAATTACACATTGACATTGGGTGAAATCATGTAACTCTTAAGGACGTGTTGCAGACTTGTTGAATAGATTCATTTTTCTTGTTTTGTTTGTTTTTGATGAAATTGTGCTTTTCTCGTCGAGAAAAGGCGTTTAACGCGATAAAAAGGTTTAGTGCGTTATGAATACGGGCTAGCTTACCAAAAGTACAAATGTGAACTAAATAAGGCCGGGAGTCGTTTTTATTGCTTAAAACACGATTTCTCGACCAGAATATGCTTTTTCAAAAAAGCCATGTTCCCATGGCGAGAGACTCGTTTTCTGTGAGAAAATGCATTAAAAGGAGGGATTTCATGAGAAACACTATAAATACATATTGTACTTGTCTGAAAACGCACAGAACCTTGAAATAGAAGGTTTCTCACCAAAAAACACATTGGTGAAACCCCTATCTTAAGGCTCTGAGTGTTTGCACACATGTACAAACAGGCATGTTTAAACTATAACGTTTTTAGTGAAATCATGTTTCTCTCGAGGAGAAAACGCGTTTAAAGCCATGAAAAGATCTCACTGTGTTTTGGCATTGACCAAGCTACCAACAACCTAAAAAATGATCAGAACTGGAGAAATTACATATTGACATTGGGTGAAATCATGTAACTCTTAAGGACGTGTTGCAGACTTGTTGAATAGATTCATTTTTCTTGTTTTGTTTGTTTTTGATGAAATTGTGCTTTTCTCGTCGAGAAAAGGCGTTTAACGCGATAAAAAGGTTTAGTGCGTTATGAATACGGGCTAGCTTACCAAAAGTACAAATGTGAACTAAATAAGGCCGGGAGTCGTTTTTATTGCTTAAAACACGATTTCTCGACCAGAATATGCTTTTTCAAAAAAGCCATGTTCCCATGGCGAGAGACTCGTTTTCTGTGAGAAAATGCATTAAAAGGAGGGATTTCATGAGAAACACTATAAATACATATTGTACTTGTCTGAAAACGCACAGAACCTTGAAATAGAAGGTTTCTCACCAAAAAACACATTGATGAAACCACTATCTTAAGGCTCTGAGTGTTTGCACACATGTACAAACAGGCATGTTTAAACTATAACGTTTTTAGTGAAATCATGTTTCTCTCGAGGAGAAAACGCGTTTAAAGCCATAAAAAGATCTCACTGTGTTTTGGCATTGACCAAGGTACCAACAAACCTAAAAAATGATCAGAACTGGAGAAATTACACATTGACATTGGGTGAAATCATGTAACTCTTAAGGACGTGTTGCAGACTTGTTGAATAGATTCATTTTTCTTGTTTTGTTTGTTTTTGATGAAATTGCTTTTCTCGTCGAGAAAAGGCGTTTAACGCGATAAAAAGGTTAGTGCGTTATGAATACGGGCTAGCTTACCAAAAGTACAAATGTGAACTAAATAAGGCCGGGAGTCGTTTTTTTTGCTTAAAACACGATTTCTCGACCAGAATATGCTTTTTCAAAAAAGCCATGTTCCCATGGCGAGAGACTCGTTTTCTGTGAGAAAATGCATTAAAAGGAGGGATTTCATGAGAAACACTATAAATACATATTGTACTTGTCTGAAAACGCACAGAACCTTGAAATAGAAGGTTTCTCACCAAAAAACACATTGGTGAAACCCCTATCTTAAGGCTCTGAGTGTTTGCACACATGTACAAACAGGCATGTTTAAACTATAACGTTTTTAGTGAAATCATGTTTCTCTCGAGGAGAAAACGCGTTTAAAGCCATAAAAAGATCTCACTGTGTTTTGGCATTGACCAAGCTACCAACAACCTAAAAAATGATCAGAACTGGAGAAATTACACATTGACATTGGGTGAAATCATGTAACTCTTAAGGACGTGTTGCAGACTTGTTGAATAGATTCATTTTTCTTGTTTTGTTTGTTTTTGATGAAATTGTGCTTTTCTCGTCGAGAAAAGGCGTTTAACGCGATAAAAAGGTTTAGTGCGTTATGAATACGGGCTAGCTTACCAAAAGTACAAATGTGAACTAAATAAGGCCGGGAGTCGTTTTTATTGCTTAAAACACGATTTCTCGACCAGAATATGCTTTTTCAAAAAAGCCATGTTCCCATGGCGAGAGACTCGTTTTCTGTGAGAAAATGCATTAAAAGGAGGGATTTCATGAGAAACACTATAAATACATATTGTACTTGTCTGAAAACGCACAGAACCTTGAAATAGAAGGTTTCTCACCAAAAAACACATTGGCGAAACCCCTATCTTAAGGCTCTGAGTGTTTGCACACATGTACAAACAGGCATGTTTAAACTATAACGTTTTTAGTGAAATCATGTTTCTCTCGAGGAGAAAACGCGTTTAAAGCCATAAAAAGATCTCACTGTGTTTTGGCATTGACCAAGCTACCAACAACCTAAAAAATGATCAGAACTGGAGAAATTACATATTGACATTGGGTGAAATCATGTAACTCTTAAGGACGTGTTGCAGACTTGTTGAATAGATTCATATTTCTTGTTTTGTTTGTTTTTGATGAAATTGTGCTTTTCTCGTCGAGAAAAGGCGTTTAACGCGATAAAAAGGTTTAGTGCGTTATGAATACGGGCTAGCTTACCAAAAGTACAAATGTGAACTAAATAAGGCCGGGAGTCGTTTTTATTGCTTAAAACACGATTTCTCGACCAGAATATGCTTTTTCAAAAAAGCCATGTTCCCATGGCGAGAGACTCGTTTTCTGTGAGAAAATGCATTAAAAGGAGGGATTTCATGAGAAACACTATAAATACATATTGTACTTGTCTGAAAACGCACAGAACCTTGAAATAGAAGGTTTCTCACCAAAAAACACATTGGTGAAACCCCTATCTTAAGGCTCTGAGTGTTTGCACACATGTACAAGCAGGCATGTTTAAACTATAACGTTTTTAGTGAAATCATGTTTCTCTCGAGGAGAAAACGCGTTTAAAGCCATAAAAAGATCTCACTGTGTTTTGGCATTGACCAAGCTACCAACAACCTAAAAAATGATCAGAACTGGAGAAATTACACATTGACATTGGGTGAAATCATGTAACTCTTAAGGACGTGTTGCAGACTTGTTGAATAGATTCATTTTTCTTGTTTTGTTTGTTTTTGATGAAATTGCTTTTCTCGTCGAGAAAAGGCGTTTAACGCGATAAAAAGGTTTAGTGCGTTATGAATACGGGCTAGCTTACCAAAAGTACAAATGTGAACTAAATAAGGCCGGGAGTCGTTTTTATTGCTTAAAACACGATTTCTCGACCAGAATATGCTTTTTCAAAAAAGCCATGTTCCCATGGCGAGAGACTCGTTTTCTGTGAGAAAATGCATTAAAAGGAGGGATTTCATCAGAAACACTATAAATACATATTGTACTTGTCTGAAAACGCACAGAACCTTGAAATAGAAGGTTTCTCACCAAAAAACACATTGGCGAAACCCCTATCTTAAGGCTCTGAGTGTTTGCACACATGTACAAACAGGCATGTTTAAACTATAACGTTTTTAGTGAAATCATGTTTCTCTCGAGGAGAAAACGCGTTTAAAGCCATAAAAAGATCTCACTGTGTTTTGGGATTGACCAAGCTACCAACAACCTAAAAAATGATCAGAACTGGAGAAATTACATATTGACATTGGGTGAAATCATGTAACTCTTAAGGACGTGTTGCAGACTTGTTGAATAGATTCATTTTTCTTGTTTTGTTTGTTTTTGATGAAATTGTGCTTTTCTCGTCGAGAAAAGGCGTTTAACGCGATAAAAAGGTTTAGTGCGTTATGAATACGGGCTAGCTTACCAAAAGTACAAATGTGAACTAAATAAGGCCGGGAGTCGTTTTTTTTGCTTAAAACACGATTTCTCGACCAGAATATGCTTTTTCAAAAAAGCCATGTTCCCATGGCGAGAGACTCGTTTTCTGTGAGAAAATGCATTAAAAGGAGGGATTTCATGAGAAACACTATAAATACATATTGTACTTGTCTGAAAACGCACAGAACCTTGAAATAGAAGGTTTCTCACCAAAAAACACATTGGTGAAACCCCTATCTTAAGGCTCTGAGTGTTTGCACACATGTACAAACAGGCATGTTTAAACTATAACGTTTTTAGTGAAATCATGTTTCTCTCGAGGAGAAAACGCGTTTAAAGCCATAAAAAGATCTCACTGTGTTTTGGCATTGACCAAGCTACCAACAACCTAAAAAATGATCAGAACTGGAGAAATTACACATTGACATTGGGTGAAATCATGTAACTCTTAAGGACGTGTTGCAGACTTGTTGAATAGATTCATTTTTCTTGTTTTGTTTGTTTTTGATGAAATTGTGCTTTTCTCGTCGAGAAAAGGCGTTTAACGCGATAAAAAGGTTTAGTGCGTTATGAATACGGGCTAGCTTACCAAAAGTACAAATGTGAACTAAATAAGGCCGGGAGTCGTTTTTATTGCTTAAAACACGATTTCTCGACCAGAATATGCTTTTTCAAAAAAGCCATGTTCCCATGGCGAGAGACTCGTTTTCTGTGAGAAAATGCATTAAAAGGAGGGATTTCATGAGAAACACTATAAATACATATTGTACTTGTCTGAAAACGCACAGAACCTTGAAATAGAAGGTTTCTCACCAAAAAACACATTGGCGAAACCCCTATCTTAAGGCTCTGAGTGTTTGCACACATGTACAAACAGGCATGTTTAAACTATAACGTTTTTAGTGAAATCATGTTTCTCTCGAGGAGAAAACGCGTTTAAAGCCATAAAAAGATCTCACTGTGTTTTGGCATTGACCAAGCTACCAACAACCTAAAAAATGATCAGAACTGGAGAAATTACACATTGACATTGGGTGAAATCATGTAACTCTTAAGGACGTGTTGCAGACTTGTTGAATAGATTCATTTTTCTTGTTTTGTTTGTTTTTGATGAAATTGTGCTTTTCTCGTCGAGAAAAGGCGTTTAACGCGATAAAAAGGTTTAGTGCGTTATGAATACGGGCTAGCTTACCAAAAGTACAAATGTGAACTAAATAAGGCCGGGAGTCGTTTTTATTGCTTAAAACACGATTTCTCGACCAGAATATGCTTTTTCAAAAAAGCCATGTTCCCATGGCGAGAGACTCGTTTTCTGTGAGAAAATGCATTAAAAGGAGGGATTTCATGAGAAACACTATAAATACATATTGTACTTGTCTGAAAACGCACAGAACCTTGAAATAGAAGGTTTCTCACCAAAAAACACATTGGCGAAACCCCTATCTTAAGGCTCTGAGTGTTTGCACACATGTACAAACAGGCATGTTTAAACTATAACGTTTTTAGTGAAATCATGTTTCTCTCGAGGAGAAAACGCGTTTAAAGCCATAAAAAGATCTCACTGTGTTTTGGCATTGACCAAGCTACCAACAACCTAAAAAATGATCAGAACTGGAGAAATTACATATTGACATTGGGTGAAATCATGTAACTCTTAAGGACGTGTTGCAGACTTGTTGAATAGATTCATATTTCTTGTTTTGTTTGTTTTTGATGAAATTGTGCTTTTCTCGTCGAGAAAAGGCGTTTAACGCGATAAAAAGGTTTAGTGCGTTATGAATACGGGCTAGCTTACCAAAAGTACAAATGTGAACTAAATAAGGCCGGGAGTCGTTTTTATTGCTTAAAACACGATTTCTCGACCAGAATATGCTTTTTCAAAAAAGCCATGTTCCCATGGCGAGAGACTCGTTTTCTGTGAGAAAATGCATTAAAAGGAGGGATTTCATGAGAAACACTATAAATACATATTGTACTTGTCTGAAAACGCACAGAACCTTGAAATAGAAGGTTTCTCACCAAAAAACACATTGGTGAAACCCCTATCTTAAGGCTCTGAGTGTTTGCACACATGTACAAGCAGGCATGTTTAAACTATAACGTTTTTAGTGAAATCATGTTTCTCTCGAGGAGAAAACGCGTTTAAAGCCATAAAAAGATCTCACTGTGTTTTGGCATTGACCAAGCTACCAACAACCTAAAAAATGATCAGAACTGGAGAAATTACACATTGACATTGGGTGAAATCATGTAACTCTTAAGGACGTGTTGCAGACTTGTTGAATAGATTCATTTTTCTTGTTTTGTTTGTTTTTGATGAAATTGCTTTTCTCGTCGAGAAAAGGCGTTTAACGCGATAAAAAGGTTTAGTGCGTTATGAATACGGGCTAGCTTACCAAAAGTACAAATGTGAACTAAATAAGGCCGGGAGTCGTTTTTATTGCTTAAAACACGATTTCTCGACCAGAATATGCTTTTTCAAAAAAGCCATGTTCCCATGGCGAGAGACTCGTTTTCTGTGAGAAAATGCATTAAAAGGAGGGATTTCATGAGAAACACTATAAATACATATTGTACTTGTCTGAAAACGCACAGAACCTTGAAATAGAAGGTTTCTCACCAAAAACCACATTGGTGAAACCCCTATCTTAAGGCTCTGAGTGTTTGCACACATGTACAAGCAGGCATGTTTAAACTATAACGTTTTTAGTGAAATCATGTTTCTCTCGAGGACAAAACGCGTTTAAAGCCATAAAAAGATCTCACTGTGTTTTGGCATTGACCAAGCTACCAACAACCTAAAAAATGATCGGAACTGGAGAAATTACACATTGACATTGGGTGAAATCATGTAACTCTTAAGGACGTGTTGCAGACTTGTTGAATAGATTCATTTTTCTTGTTTTGTTTGTTTTTGATGAAATTGTGCTTTTCTCGTCGAGAAAAGGCGTTTAACGCGATAAAAAGGTTTAGTGCGTTATGAATACGGGCTAGCTTACCAAAAGTACAAATGTGAACTAAATAAGGCCGGGAGTCGTTTTTATTGCTTAAAACACGATTTCTCGACCAGAATATGCTTTTTCAAAAAAGCCATGTTCCCATGGCGAGAGACTCGTTTTCTGTGAGAAAATGCATTAAAAGGAGGGATTTCATGAGAAACACTATAAATACATATTGTACTTGTCTGAAAACGCACAGAACCTTGAAATAGAAGGTTTCTCACCAAAAAACACATTGGTGAAACCCCTATCTTAAGGCTCTGAGTGTTTGCACACATGTACAAACAGGCATGTTTAAACTATAACGTTTTTAGTGAAATCATGTTTCTCTCGAGGAGAAAACGCGTTTAAAGCCATGAAAAGATCTCACTGTGTTTTGGCATTGACCAAGCTACCAACAACCTAAAAAATGATCAGAACTGGAGAAATTACATATTGACATTGGGTGAAATCATGTAACTCTTAAGGACGTGTTGCAGACTTGTTGAATAGATTCATTTTTCTTGTTTTGTTTGTTTTTGATGAAATTGTGCTTTTCTCGTCGAGAAAAGGCGTTTAACGCGATAAAAAGGTTTAGTGCGTTATGAATACGGGCTAGCTTACCAAAAGTACAAATGTGAACTAAATAAGGCCGGGAGTCGTTTTTATTGCTTAAAACACGATTTCTCGACCAGAATATGCTTTTTCAAAAAAGCCATGTTCCCATGGCGAGAGACTCGTTTTCTGTGAGAAAATGCATTAAAAGGAGGGATTTCATGAGAAACACTATAAATACATATTGTACTTGTCTGAAAACGCACAGAACCTTGAAATAGAAGGTTTCTCACCAAAAAACACATTGATGAAACCCCTATCTTAAGGCTCTGAGTGTTTGCACACATGTACAAACAGGCATGTTTAAACTATAACGTTTTTAGTGAAATCATGTTTCTCTCGAGGAAAAAACGCGTTTAAAGCCATAAAAAGATCTCACTGTGTTTTGGCATTGACCAAGGTACCAACAAACCTAAAAAATGATCAGAACTGGAGAAATTACATATTGACATTGGGTGAAATCATGTAACTCTTAAGGACGTGTTGCAGACTTGTTGAATAGATTCATTTTTCTTGTTTTGTTTGTTTTTGATGAAATTGCTTTTCTCGTCGAGAAAAGGCGTTTAACGCGATAAAAAGGTTAGTGCGTTATGAATACGGGCTAGCTTACCAAAAGTACAAATGTGAACTAAATAAGGCCGGGAGTCGTTTTTTTTGCTTAAAACACGATTTCTCGACCAGAATATGCTTTTTCAAAAAAGCCATGTTCCCATGGCGAGAGACTCGTTTTCTGTGAGAAAATGCATTAAAAGGAGGGATTTCATCAGAAACACTATAAATACATATTGTACTTGTCTGAAAACGCACAGAACCTTGAAATAGAAGGTTTCTCACCAAAAAACACATTGGCGAAACCCCTATCTTAAGGCTCTGAGTGTTTGCACACATGTACAAACAGGCATGTTTAAACTATAACGTTTTTAGTGAAATCATGTTTCTCTCGAGGAGAAAACGCGTTTAAAGCCATAAAAAGATCTCACTGTGTTTTGGCATTGACCAAGCTACCAACAACCTAAAAAATGATCAGAACTGGAGAAATTACATATTGACATTGGGTGAAATCATGTAACTCTTAAGGACGTGTTGCAGACTTGTTGAATAGATTCATTTTTCTTGTTTTGTTTGTTTTTGATGAAATTGTGCTTTTCTCGTCGAGAAAAGGCGTTTAACGCGATAAAAAGGTTTAGTGCGTTATGAATACGGGCTAGCTTACCAAAAGTACAAATGTGAACTAAATAAGGCCGGGAGTCGTTTTTTTTGCTTAAAACACGATTTCTCGACCAGAATATGCTTTTTCAAAAAAGCCATGTTCCCATGGCGAGAGACTCGTTTTCTGTGAGAAAATGCATTAAAAGGAGGGATTTCATGAGAAACACTATAAATACATATTGTACTTGTCTGAAAACGCACAGAACCTTGAAATAGAAGGTTTCTCACCAAAAAACACATTGGTGAAACCCCTATCTTAAGGCTCTGAGTGTTTGCACACATGTACAAACAGGCATGTTTAAACTATAACGTTTTTAGTGAAATCATGTTTCTCTCGAGGAGAAAACGCGTTTAAAGCCATAAAAAGATCTCACTGTGTTTTGGCATTGACCAAGCTACCAACAACCTAAAAAATGATCAGAACTGGAGAAATTACACATTGACATTGGGTGAAATCATGTAACTCTTAAGGACGTGTTGCAGACTTGTTGAATAGATTCATTTTTCTTGTTTTGTTTGTTTTTGATGAAATTGTGCTTTTCTCGTCGAGAAAAGGCGTTTAACGCGATAAAAAGGTTTAGTGCGTTATGAATACGGGCTAGCTTACCAAAAGTACAAATGTGAACTAAATAAGGCCGGGAGTCGTTTTTATTGCTTAAAACACGATTTCTCGACCAGAATATGCTTTTTCAAAAAAGCCATGTTCCCATGGCGAGAGACTCGTTTTCTGTGAGAAAATGCATTAAAAGGAGGGATTTCATGAGAAACACTATAAATGCATATTGTACTTGTCTGAAAACGCACAGAACCTTGAAATAGAAGGTTTCTCACCAAAAAACACATTGGCGAAACCCCTATCTTAAGGCTCTGAGTGTTTGCACACATGTACAAACAGGCATGTTTAAACTATAACGTTTTTAGTGAAATCATGTTTCTCTCGAGGAGAAAACGCGTTTAAAGCCATAAAAAGATCTCACTGTGTTTTGGCATTGACCAAGCTACCAACAACCTAAAAAATGATCAGAACTGGAGAAATTACACATTGACATTGGGTGAAATCATGTAACTCTTAAGGACGTGTTGCAGACTTGTTGAATAGATTCATTTTTCTTGTTTTGTTTGTTTTTGATGAAATTGTGCTTTTCTCGTCGAGAAAAGGCGTTTAACGCGATAAAAAGGTTTAGTGCGTTATGAATACGGGCTAGCTTACCAAAAGTACAAATGTGAACTAAATAAGGCCGGGAGTCGTTTTTATTGCTTAAAACACGATTTCTCGACCAGAATATGCTTTTTCAAAAAAGCCATGTTCCCATGGCGAGAGACTCGTTTTCTGTGAGAAAATGCATTAAAAGGAGGGATTTCATGAGAAACACTATAAATACATATTGTACTTGTCTGAAAACGCACAGAACCTTGAAATAGAAGGTTTCTCACCAAAAAACACATTGGCGAAACCCCTATCTTAAGGCTCTGAGTGTTTGCACACATGTACAAACAGGCATGTTTAAACTATAACGTTTTTAGTGAAATCATGTTTCTCTCGAGGAGAAAACGCGTTTAAAGCCATAAAAAGATCTCACTGTGTTTTGGCATTGACCAAGCTACCAACAACCTAAAAAATGATCAGAACTGGAGAAATTACATATTGACATTGGGTGAAATCATGTAACTCTTAAGGACGTGTTGCAGACTTGTTGAATAGATTCATATTTCTTGTTTTGTTTGTTTTTGATGAAATTGTGCTTTTCTCGTCGAGAAAAGGCGTTTAACGCGATAAAAAGGTTTAGTGCGTTATGAATACGGGCTAGCTTACCAAAAGTACAAATGTGAACTAAATAAGGCCGGGAGTCGTTTTTATTGCTTAAAACACGATTTCTCGACCAGAATATGCTTTTTCAAAAAAGCCATGTTCCCATGGCGAGAGACTCGTTTTCTGTGAGAAAATGCATTAAAAGGAGGGATTTCATGAGAAACACTATAAATACATATTGTACTTGTCTGAAAACGCACAGAACCTTGAAATAGAAGGTTTCTCACCAAAAAACACATTGGTGAAACTTTCCCTATCTTAAGGCTCTGAGTGTTTGCACACATGTACAAGCAGGCATGTTTAAACTATAACGTTTTTAGTGAAATCATGTTTCTCTCGAGGAGAAAACGCGTTTAAAGCCATAAAAAGATCTCACTGTGTTTTGGCATTGACCAAGCTACCAACAACCTAAAAAATGATCAGAACTGGAGAAATTACACATTGACATTGGGTGAAATCATGTAACTCTTAAGGACGTGTTGCAGACTTGTTGAATAGATTCATTTTTCTTGTTTTGTTTGTTTTTGATGAAATTGCTTTTCTCGTCGAGAAAAGGCGTTTAACGCGATAAAAAGGTTTAGTGCGTTATGAATACGGGCTAGCTTACCAAAAGTACAAATGTGAACTAAATAAGGCCGGGAGTCGTTTTTATTGCTTAAAACACGATTTCTCGACCAGAATATGCTTTTTCAAAAAAGCCATGTTCCCATGGCGAGAGACTCGTTTTCTGTGAGAAAATGCATTAAAAGGAGGGATTTCATGAGAAACACTATAAATACATATTGTACTTGTCTGAAAACGCACAGAACCTTGAAATAGAAGGTTTCTCACCAAAAAACACATTGGTGAAACCCCTATCTTAAGGCTCTGAGTGTTTGCACACATGTACAAACAGGCATGTTTAAACTATAACGTTTTTAGTGAAATCATGTTTCTCTCGAGGAGAAAACGCGTTTAAAGCCATGAAAAGATCTCACTGTGTTTTGGCATTGACCAAGCTACCAACAACCTAAAAAATGATCAGAACTGGAGAAATTACATATTGACATTGGGTGAAATCATGTAACTCTTAAGGACGTGTTGCAGACTTGTTGAATAGATTCATTTTTCTTGTTTTGTTTGTTTTTGATGAAATTGTGCTTTTCTCGTCGAGAAAAGGCGTTTAACGCGATAAAAAGGTTTAGTGCGTTATGAATACGGGCTAGCTTACCAAAAGTACAAATGTGAACTAAATAAGGCCGGGAGTCGTTTTTATTGCTTAAAACACGATTTCTCGACCAGAATATGCTTTTTCAAAAAAGCCATGTTCCCATGGCGAGAGACTCGTTTTCTGTGAGAAAATGCATTAAAAGGAGGGATTTCATGAGAAACACTATAAATACATATTGTACTTGTCTGAAAACGCACAGAACCTTGAAATAGAAGGTTTCTCACCAAAAAACACATTGATGAAACCCCTATCTTAAGGCTCTGAGTGTTTGCACACATGTACAAACAGGCATGTTTAAACTATAACGTTTTTAGTGAAATCATGTTTCTCTCGAGGAGAAAACGCGTTTAAAGCCATAAAAAGATCTCACTGTGTTTTGGCATTGACCAAGGTACCAACAAACCTAAAAAATGATCAGAACTGGAGAAATTACACATTGACATTGGGTGAAATCATGTAACTCTTAAGGACGTGTTGCAGACTTGTTGAATAGATTCATTTTTCTTGTTTTGTTTGTTTTTGATGAAATTGCTTTTCTCGTCGAGAAAAGGCGTTTAACGCGATAAAAAGGTTAGTGCGTTATGAATACGGGCTAGCTTACCAAAAGTACAAATGTGAACTAAATAAGGCCGGGAGTCGTTTTTTTTGCTTAAAACACGATTTCTCGACCAGAATATGCTTTTTCAAAAAAGCCATGTTCCCATGGCGAGAGACTCGTTTTCTGTGAGAAAATGCATTAAAAGGAGGGATTTCATGAGAAACACTATAAATACATATTGTACTTGTCTGAAAACGCACAGAACCTTGAAATAGAAGGTTTCTCACCAAAAAACACATTGGTGAAACCCCTATCTTAAGGCTCTGAGTGTTTGCACACATGTACAAACAGGCATGTTTAAACTATAACGTTTTTAGTGAAATCATGTTTCTCTCGAGGAGAAAACGCGTTTAAAGCCATAAAAAGATCTCACTGTGTTTTGGCATTGACCAAGCTACCAACAACCTAAAAAATGATCAGAACTGGAGAAATTACACATTGACATTGGGTGAAATCATGTAACTCTTAAGGACGTGTTGCAGACTTGTTGAATAGATTCATTTTTCTTGTTTTGTTTGTTTTTGATGAAATTGTGCTTTTCTCGTCGAGAAAAGGCGTTTAACGCGATAAAAAGGTTTAGTGCGTTATGAATACGGGCTAGCTTACCAAAAGTACAAATGTGAACTAAATAAGGCCGGGAGTCGTTTTTATTGCTTAAAACACGATTTCTCGACCAGAATATGCTTTTTCAAAAAAGCCATGTTCCCATGGCGAGAGACTCGTTTTCTGTGAGAAAATGCATTAAAAGGAGGGATTTCATGAGAAACACTATAAATACATATTGTACTTGTCTGAAAACGCACAGAACCTTGAAATAGAAGGTTTCTCACCAAAAAACACATTGGCGAAACCCCTATCTTAAGGCTCTGAGTGTTTGCACACATGTACAAACAGGCATGTTTAAACTATAACGTTTTTAGTGAAATCATGTTTCTCTCGAGGAGAAAACGCGTTTAAAGCCATAAAAAGATCTCACTGTGTTTTGGCATTGACCAAGCTACCAACAACCTAAAAAATGATCAGAACTGGAGAAATTACATATTGACATTGGGTGAAATCATGTAACTCTTAAGGACGTGTTGCAGACTTGTTGAATAGATTCATATTTCTTGTTTTGTTTGTTTTTGATGAAATTGTGCTTTTCTCGTCGAGAAAAGGCGTTTAACGCGATAAAAAGGTTTAGTGCGTTATGAATACGGGCTAGCTTACCAAAAGTACAAATGTGAACTAAATAAGGCCGGGAGTCGTTTTTATTGCTTAAAACACGATTTCTCGACCAGAATATGCTTTTTCAAAAAAGCCATGTTCCCATGGCGAGAGACTCGTTTTCTGTGAGAAAATGCATTAAAAGGAGGGATTTCATGAGAAACACTATAAATACATATTGTACTTGTCTGAAAACGCACAGAACCTTGAAATAGAAGGTTTCTCACCAAAAAACACATTGGTGAAACCCCTATCTTAAGGCTCTGAGTGTTTGCACACATGTACAAGCAGGCATGTTTAAACTATAACGTTTTTAGTGAAATCATGTTTCTCTCGAGGAGAAAACGCGTTTAAAGCCATAAAAAGATCTCACTGTGTTTTGGCATTGACCAAGCTACCAACAACCTAAAAAATGATCAGAACTGGAGAAATTACACATTGACATTGGGTGAAATCATGTAACTCTTAAGGACGTGTTGCAGACTTGTTGAATAGATTCATTTTTCTTGTTTTGTTTGTTTTTGATGAAATTGCTTTTCTCGTCGAGAAAAGGCGTTTAACGCGATAAAAAGGTTTAGTGCGTTATGAATACGGGCTAGCTTACCAAAAGTACAAATGTGAACTAAATAAGGCCGGGAGTCGTTTTTATTGCTTAAAACACGATTTCTCGACCAGAATATGCTTTTTCAAAAAAGCCATGTTCCCATGGCGAGAGACTCGTTTTCTGTGAGAAAATGCATTAAAAGGAGGGATTTCATGAGAAACACTATAAATACATATTGTACTTGTCTGAAAACGCACAGAACCTTGAAATAGAAGGTTTCTCACCAAAAAACACATTGATGAAACCCCTATCTTAAGGCTCTGAGTGTTTGCACACATGTACAAACAGGCATGTTTAAACTATAACGTTTTTAGTGAAATCATGTTTCTCTCGAGGAGAAAACGCGTTTAAAGCCATAAAAAGATCTCACTGTGTTTTGGCATTGACCAAGGTACCAACAAACCTAAAAAATGATCAGAACTGGAGAAATTACACATTGACATTGGGTGAAATCATGTAACTCTTAAGGACGTGTTGCAGACTTGTTGAATAGATTCATTTTTCTTGTTTTGTTTGTTTTTGATGAAATTGCTTTTCTCGTCGAGAAAAGGCGTTTAACGCGATAAAAAGGTTTAGTGCGTTATGAATACGGGCTAGCTTACCAAAAGTACAAATGTGAACTAAATAAGGCCGGGAGTCGTTTTTATTGCTTAAAACACGATTTCTCGACCAGAATATGCTTTTTCAAAAAAGCCATGTTCCCATGGCGAGAGACTCGTTTTCTGTGAGAAAATGCATTAAAAGGAGGGATTTCATGAGAAACACTATAAATACATATTGTACTTGTCTGAAAACGCACAGAACCTTGAAATAGAAGGTTTCTCACCAAAAAACACATTGGTGAAACCCCTATCTTAAGGCTCTGAGTGTTTGCACACATGTACAAGCAGGCATGTTTAAACTATAACGTTTTTAGTGAAATCATGTTTCTCTCGAGGAGAAAACGCGTTTAAAGCCATAAAAAGATCTCACTGTGTTTTGGCATTGACCAAGCTACCAACAAACCTAAAAAATGATCAGAACTGGAGAAATTACACATTGACATTGGGTGAAATCATGTAACTCTTAAGGACGTGTTGCAGACTTGTTGAATAGATTCATTTTTCTTGTTTTGTTTGTTTTTGATGAAATTGCTTTTCTCGTCGAGAAAAGGCGTTTAACGCGATAAAAAGGTTTAGTGCGTTATGAATACGGGCTAGCTTACCAAAAGTACAAATGTGAACTAAATAAGGCCGGGAGTCGTTTTTATTGCTTAAAACACGATTTCTCGACCAGAATATGCTTTTTCAAAAAAGCCATGTTCCCATGGCGAGAGACTCGTTTTCTGTGAGAAAATGCATTAAAAGGAGGGATTTCATGAGAAACACTATAAATACATATTGTACTTGTCTGAAAACGCACAGAACCTTGAAATAGAAGGTTTCTCACCAAAAAACACATTGATGAAACCCCTATCTTAAGGCTCTGAGTGTTTGCACACATGTACAAACAGGCATGTTTAAACTATAACGTTTTTAGTGAAATCATGTTTCTCTCGAGGAGAAAACGCGTTTAAAGCCATAAAAAGATCTCACTGTGTTTTGGCATTGACCAAGGTACCAACAAACCTAAAAAATGATCAGAACTGGAGAAATTACACATTGACATTGGGTGAAATCATGTAACTCTTAAGGACGTGTTGCAGACTTGTTGAATAGATTCATTTTTCTTGTTTTGTTTGTTTTTGATGAAATTGCTTTTCTCGTCGAGAAAAGGCGTTTAACGCGATAAAAAGGTTTAGTGCGTTATGAATACGGGCTAGCTTACCAAAAGTACAAATGTGAACTAAATAAGGCCGGGAGTCGTTTTTATTGCTTAAAACACGATTTCTCGACCAGAATATGCTTTTTCAAAAAAGCCATGTTCCCATGGCGAGAGACTCGTTTTCTGTGAGAAAATGCATTAAAAGGAGGGATTTCATGAGAAACACTATAAATACATATTGTACTTGTCTGAAAACGCACAGAACCTTGAAATAGAAGGTTTCTCACCAAAAAACACATTGATGAAACCCCTATCTTAAGGCTCTGAGTGTTTGCACACATGTACAAACAGGCATGTTTAAACTATAACGTTTTTAGTGAAATCATATTTCTCTCGAGGAGAAAACGCGTTTAAAGCCATAAAAAGATCTCACTGTGTTTTGGCATTGACCAAGCTACCAACAAACCTAAAAAATGATCAGAACTGGAGAAATTACACATTGACATTGGGTGAAATCATGTAACTCTTAAGGACGTGTTGCAGACTTGTTGAATAGATTCATTTTTCTTGTTTTGTTTGTTTTTGATGAAATTGCTTTTCTCGTCGAGAAAAGGCGTTTAACGCGATAAAAAGGTTAGTGCGTTATGAATACGGGCTAGCTTACCAAAAGTACAAATGTGAACTAAATAAGGCCGGGAGTCGTTTTTTTTGCTTAAAACACGATTTCTCGACCAGAATATGCTTTTTCAAAAAAGCCATGTTCCCATGGCGAGAGACTCGTTTTCTGTGAGAAAATGCATTAAAAGGAGGGATTTCATGAGAAACACTATAAATACATATTGTACTTGTCTGAAAACGCACAGAACCTTGAAATAGAAGGTTTCTCACCAAAAAACACATTGGTGAAACCCCTATCTTAAGGCTCTGAGTGTTTGCACACATGTACAAACAGGCATGTTTAAACTATAACGTTTTTAGTGAAATCATGTTTCTCTCGAGGAGAAAACGCGTTTAAAGCCATAAAAAGATCTCACTGTGTTTTGGCATTGACCAAGCTACCAACAACCTAAAAAATGATCAGAACTGGAGAAATTACACATTGACATTGGGTGAAATCATGTAACTCTTAAGGACGTGTTGCAGACTTGTTGAATAGATTCATTTTTCTTGTTTTGTTTGTTTTTGATGAAATTGTGCTTTTCTCGTCGAGAAAAGGCGTTTAACGCGATAAAAAGGTTTAGTGCGTTATGAATACGGGCTAGCTTACCAAAAGTACAAATGTGAACTAAATAAGGCCGGGAGTCGTTTTTATTGCTTAAAACACGATTTCTCGACCAGAATATGCTTTTTCAAAAAAGCCATGTTCCCATGGCGAGAGACTCGTTTTCTGTGAGAAAATGCATTAAAAGGAGGGATTTCATGAGAAACACTATAAATACATATTGTACTTGTCTGAAAACGCACAGAACCTTGAAATAGAAGGTTTCTCACCAAAAAACACATTGGCGAAACCCCTATCTTAAGGCTCTGAGTGTTTGCACACATGTACAAACAGGCATGTTTAAACTATAACGTTTTTAGTGAAATCATGTTTCTCTCGAGGAGAAAACGCGTTTAAAGCCATAAAAAGATCTCACTGTGTTTTGGCATTGACCAAGCTACCAACAACCTAAAAAATGATCAGAACTGGAGAAATTACATATTGACATTGGGTGAAATCATGTAACTCTTAAGGACGTGTTGCAGACTTGTTGAATAGATTCATATTTCTTGTTTTGTTTGTTTTTGATGAAATTGTGCTTTTCTCGTCGAGAAAAGGCGTTTAACGCGATAAAAAGGTTTAGTGCGTTATGAATACGGGCTAGCTTACCAAAAGTACAAATGTGAACTAAATAAGGCCGGGAGTCGTTTTTATTGCTTAAAACACGATTTCTCGACCAGAATATGCTTTTTCAAAAAAGCCATGTTCCCATGGCGAGAGACTCGTTTTCTGTGAGAAAATGCATTAAAAGGAGGGATTTCATGAGAAACACTATAAATACATATTGTACTTGTCTGAAAACGCACAGAACCTTGAAATAGAAGGTTTCTCACCAAAAAACACATTGGTGAAACCCCTATCTTAAGGCTCTGAGTGTTTGCACACATGTACAAGCAGGCATGTTTAAACTATAACGTTTTTAGTGAAATCATGTTTCTCTCGAGGAGAAAACGCGTTTAAAGCCATAAAAAGATCTCACTGTGTTTTGGCATTGACCAAGCTACCAACAACCTAAAAAATGATCAGAACTGGAGAAATTACACATTGACATTGGGTGAAATCATGTAACTCTTAAGGACGTGTTGCAGACTTGTTGAATAGATTCATTTTTCTTGTTTTGTTTGTTTTTGATGAAATTGCTTTTCTCGTCGAGAAAAGGCGTTTAACGCGATAAAAAGGTTTAGTGCGTTATGAATACGGGCTAGCTTACCAAAAGTACAAATGTGAACTAAATAAGGCCGGGAGTCGTTTTTATTGCTTAAAACACGATTTCTCGACCAGAATATGCTTTTTCAAAAAAGCCATGTTCCCATGGCGAGAGACTCGTTTTCTGTGAGAAAATGCATTAAAAGGAGGGATTTCATGAGAAACACTATAAATACATATTGTACTTGTCTGAAAACGCACAGAACCTTGAAATAGAAGGTTTCTCACCAAAAAACACATTGATGAAACCCCTATCTTAAGGCTCTGAGTGTTTGCACACATGTACAAACAGGCATGTTTAAACTATAACGTTTTTAGTGAAATCATGTTTCTCTCGAGGAGAAAACGCGTTTAAAGCCATAAAAAGATCTCACTGTGTTTTGGCATTGACCAAGGTACCAACAAACCTAAAAAATGATCAGAACTGGAGAAATTACACATTGACATTGGGTGAAATCATGTAACTCTTAAGGACGTGTTGCAGACTTGTTGAATAGATTCATTTTTCTTGTTTTGTTTGTTTTTGATGAAATTGCTTTTCTCGTCGAGAAAAGGCGTTTAACGCGATAAAAAGGTTTAGTGCGTTATGAATACGGGCTAGCTTACCAAAAGTACAAATGTGAACTAAATAAGGCCGGGAGTCGTTTTTATTGCTTAAAACACGATTTCTCGACCAGAATATGCTTTTTCAAAAAAGCCATGTTCCCATGGCGAGAGACTCGTTTTCTGTGAGAAAATGCATTAAAAGGAGGGATTTCATGAGAAACACTATAAATACATATTGTACTTGTCTGAAAACGCACAGAACCTTGAAATAGAAGGTTTCTCACCAAAAAACACATTGGTGAAACCCCTATCTTAAGGCTCTGAGTGTTTGCACACATGTACAAACAGGCATGTTTAAACTATAACGTTTTTAGTGAAATCATGTTTCTCTCGAGGAGAAAACGCGTTTAAAGCCATAAAAAGATCTCACTGTGTTTTGGCATTGACCAAGCTACCAACAAACCTAAAAAATGATCAGAACTGGAGAAATTACACATTGACATTGGGTGAAATCATGTAACTCTTAAGGACGTGTTGCAGACTTGTTGAATAGATTCATTTTTCTTGTTTTGTTTTTTTTTGATGAAATTGTGCTTTTCTCGTCGAGAAAAGGCGTTTAACGCGATAAAAAGGTTTAGTGCGTTATGAATACGGGCTAGCTTACCAAAAGTACAAATGTGAACTAAATAAGGCCGGGAGTCGTTTTTATTGCTTAAAACACGATTTCTCGACCAGAATATGCTTTTTCAAAAAAGCCATGTTCCCATGGCGAGAGACTCGTTTTCTGTGAGAAAATGCATTAAAAGGAGGGATTTCATGAGAAACACTATAAATACATATTGTACTTGTCTGAAAACGCACAGAACCTTGAAATAGAAGGTTTCTCACCAAAAAACACATTGGTGAAAACCCTATCTTAAGGCTCTGAGTGTTTGCACACATGTACAAACAGGCATGTTTAAACTATAACGTTTTTAGTGAAATCATGTTTCTCTCGAGGAGAAAACGCGTTTAAAGCCATAAAAAGATCTCACTGTGTTTTGGCATTGACCAAGCTACCAACCACCTAAAAAATGATCAGAACTGGAGAAATTACACATTGACATTGGGTGAAATCATGTAACTCTTAAGGACGTGTTGCAGACTTGTTGAATAGATTCATTTTTCTTGTTTTGTTTGTTTTTGATGAAATTGCTTTTCTCGTCGAGAAAAGGCGTTTAACGCGATAAAAAGGTTTAGTGCGTTATGAATACGGGCTAGCTTACCAAAAGTACAAATGTGAACTAAATAAGGCCGGGAGTCGTATTTATTGCTTAAAACACGATATCTCGACCAGAATGTGCTTTTTCAAAAAAGCCATGTTCCCATGGCGAGAGACTCGTTTTCTGTGAGAAAATGCATTAAAAGGAGGGATTTCATGAGAAACACTATAAATACATATTGTACTTGTCTGAAAACGCACAGAACCTTGAAATAGAAGGTTTCTCACCAAAAAACACATTGGTGAAACCCCTATCTTAAGGCTCTGAGTGTTTGCACACATGTACAAACAGGCATGGTTAAACTATAACGTTTTTAGTGAAATCATGTTTCTCTCGAGGAGAAAACGCGTTTAAAGCCATAAAAAGATCTCACTGTGTTTTGGCATTGACCAAGCTACCAACAACCTAAAAAATGATCAGAACTGGAGAAATTACATATTGACATTGGGTGAAATCATGTAACTCTTAAGGACGTGTTGCAGACTTGTTGAATACATTCATTTTTCTTGTTTTGTTTGTTTTTGATGAAATTGCTTTTCTCGTCGAGAAAAGGCGTTTAACGCGATAAAAAGGTTTAGTGCGTTATGAATACGGGCTAGCTTACCAAAAGTACAAATGTGAACTAAATAAGGCCGGGAGTCGTTTTTATTGCTTAAAACACGATTTCTCGACCAGAATATGCTTTTTCAAAAAAGCCATGTTCCCATGGCGAGAGACTCGTTTTCTGTGAGAAAATGCATTAAAAGGAGGGATTTCATGAGAAACACTATAAATACATATTGTACTTGTCTGAAAACGCACAGAACCTTGAAATAGAAGGTTTCTCACCAAAAAACACATTGGTGAAACCCCTATCTTAAGGCTCTGAGTGTTTGCACACATGTACAAACAGGCATGTTTAAACTATAACGTTTTTAGTGAAATCATGTTTCTCTCGAGGAGAAAACGCGTTTAAAGCCATGAAAAGATCTCACTGTGTTTTGGCATTGACCAAGCTACCAACAACCTAAAAAATGATCAGAACTGGAGAAATTACATATTGACATTGGGTGAAATCATGTAACTCTTAAGGACGTGTTGCAGACTTGTTGAATAGATTCATTTTTCTTGTTTTGTTTGTTTTTGATGAAATTGCTTTTCTCGTCGAGAAAAGGCGTTTAACGCGATAAAAAGGTTTAGTGCGTTATGAATACGGGCTAGCTTACCAAAAGTACAAATGTGAACTAAATAAGGCCGGGAGTCGTTTTTATTGCTTAAAACACGATTTCTCGACCAGAATATGCTTTTTCAAAAAAGCCATGTTCCCATGGCGAGAGACTCGTTTTCTGTGAGAAAATGCATTAAAAGGAGGGATTTCATCAGAAACACTATAAATACATATTGTACTTGTCTGAAAACGCACAGAACCTTGAAATAGAAGGTTTCTCACCAAAAAACACATTGGCGAAACCCCTATCTTAAGGCTCTGAGTGTTTGCACACATGTACAAACAGGCATGTTTAAACTATAACGTTTTTAGTGAAATCATGTTTCTCTCGAGGAGAAAACACGTTTAAAGCCATAAAAAGATCTCACTGTGTTTTGGCATTGACCAAGCTACCAACAACCTAAAAAATGATCAGAACTGGAGAAATTACATATTGACATTGGGTGAAATCATGTAACTCTTAAGGACGTGTTGCAGACTTGTTGAATAGATTCATATTTCGTGTTTTGTTTGTTTTTGATGAAATTGTGCTTTTCTCGTCGAGAAAAGGCGTTAAACGCGATAAAAAGGTTTAATGCGTTATGAATACGGGCTAGCTTACCAAAAGTACAAATGTGAACTAAATAAGGCCGGGAGTCGTTTTTATTGCTTAAAACACGATTTCTCGACCAGAATATGCTTTTTCAAAAAAGCCATGTTCCCATGGCGAGAGACTTGTTTTCTGTGAGAAAATGCATTAAAAGCAGGGATTTCATCAGAAACACTATAAATACATATTGTACTTGTCTGAAAACGCACAGAACCTTGAAATAGAAGGTTTCTCACCAAAAAACACATTGGTGAAACCCCTATCTTAAGGCTCTGAGTGTTTGCACACATGTACAAACAGTCATGTTTAAACTATAACGTTTTTAGTGAAATCATGTTTCTCTCGAGGAGAAAACGCGTTTAAAGCCATAAAAAGATCTCACTGTGTTTTGGCATTGACCAAGCTACCAACAACCTAAAAAATGATCAGAACTGGAGAAATTACATATTGACATTGGGTGAAATCATGTAACTCTTAAGGACGTGTTGCAGACTTGTTGAATAGATTCATTTTTCTTGTTTTGTTTGTTTTTGATGAAATTGCTTTTCTCGTCGAGAAAAGGCGTTTAACGCGATAAAAAGGTTTAGTGCGTTATGAATACGGGCTAGCTTACCAAAAGTACAAATGTGAACTAAATAAGGCCGGGAGTCGTTTTTATTGCTTAAAACACGATTTCTCGACCAGAATATGCTTTTTCAAAAAAGCCATGTTCCCATGGCGAGAGACTCGTTTTCTGTGAGAAAATGCATTAAAAGGAGGGATTTCATGAGAAACACTATAAATACATATTGTACTTGTCTGAAAACGCACAGAACCTTGAAATAGAAGGTTTCTCACCAAAAAACACATTGGTGAAACCCCTATCTTAAGGCTCTGAGTGTTTGCACACATGTACAAACAGGCATGTTTAAACTATAACGTTTTTAGTGAAATCATGTTTCTCTCGAGGAGAAAACGCGTTTAAAGCCATAAAAAGATCTCACTGTGTTTTGGCATTGACCAAGCTACCAACAAACCTAAAAAATGATCAGAACTGGAGAAATTACACATTGACATTGGGTGAAATCATGTAACTCTTAAGGACGTGTTGCAGACTTGTTGAATAGATTCATTTTTCTTGTTTTGTTTGTTTTTGATGAAATTGCTTTTCTCGTCGAGAAAAGGCGTTTAACGCGATAAAAAGGTTTAGTGCGTTATGAATACGGGCTAGCTTACCAAAAGTACAAATGTGAACTAAATAAGGCCGGGAGTCGTTTTTATTGCTTAAAACACGATTTCTCGACCAGAATATGCTTTTTCAAAAAAGCCATGTTCCCATGGCGAGAGACTCGTTTTCTGTGAGAAAATGCATTAAAAGGAGGGATTTCATGAGAAACACTATAAATACATATTGTACTTGTCTGAAAACGCACAGAACCTTGAAATAGAAGGTTTCTCACCAAAAAACACATTGGTGAAACCCCTATCTTAAGGCTCTGAGTGTTTGCACACATGTACAAACAGGCATGTTTAAACTATAACGTTTTTAGTGAAATCATGTTTCTCTCGAGGAGAAAACGCGTTTAAAGCCATAAAAAGATCTCACTGTGTTTTGGCATTGACCAAGGTACCAACAAACCTAAAAAATGATCAGAACTGGAGAAATTACACATTGACATTGGGTGAAATCATGTAACTCTTAAGGACGTGTTGCAGACTTGTTGAATAGATTCATTTTTCTTGTTTTGTTTGTTTTTGATGAAATTGCTTTTCTCGTCGAGAAAAGGCGTTTAACGCGATGAAAAGGTTTAGTGCGTTATGAATACGGGCTAGCTTACCAAAAGTACAAATGTGAACTAAATAAGGCCGGGAGTCGTTTTTATTGCTTAAAACACGATTTCTCGACCAGAATATGCTTTTTCAAAAAAGCCATGTTCCCATGGCGAGAGACTCGTTTTCTGTGAGAAAATGCATTAAAAGGAGGGATTTCATGAGAAACACTATAAATACATATTGTACTTGTCTGAAAACGCACAGAACCTTGAAATAGAAGGTTTCTCACCAAAAAACACATTGGTGAAACCCCTATCTTAAGGCTCTGAGTGTTTGCACACATGTACAAACAGGCATGTTTAAACTATAACGTTTTTAGTGAAATCATGTTTCTCTCGAGGAGAAAACGCGTTTAAAGCCATAAAAAGATCTCACTGTGTTTTGGCATTGACCAAGCTACCAACAAACCTAAAAAATGATCAGAACTGGAGAAATTACACATTGACATTGGGTGAAATCATGTAACTCTTAAGGACGTGTTGCAGACTTGTTGAATAGATTCATTTTTCTTGTTTTTTTTTTTTTTGATGAAATTGTGCTTTTCTCGTCGAGAAAAGGCGTTTAACGCGATAAAAAGGTTTAGTGCGTTATGAATACGGGCTAGCTTACCAAAAGTACAAATGTGAACTAAATAAGGCCGGGAGTCGTTTTTATTGCTTAAAACACGATTTCTCGACCAGAATATGCTTTTTCAAAAAAGCCATGTTCCCATGGCGAGAGACTCGTTTTCTGTGAGAAAATGCATTAAAAGGAGGGATTTCATGAGAAACACTATAAATACATATTGTACTTGTCTGAAAACGCACAGAACCTTGAAATAGAAGGTTTCTCACCAAAAAACACATTGGTGAAACCCCTATCTTAAGGCTCTGAGTGTTTGCACACATGTACAAACAGGCATGTTTAAACTATAACGTTTTTAGTGAAATCATGTTTCTCTCGAGGAGAAAACGCGTTTAAAGCCATAAAAAGATCTCACTGTGTTTTGGCATTGACCAAGCTACCAACAACCTAAAAAATGATCAGAACTGGAGAAATTACATATTGACATTGGGTGAAATCATGTAACTCTTAAGGACGTGTTGCAGACTTGTTGAATAGATTCATTTTTCTTGTTTTGTTTGTTTTTGATGAAATTGTGCTTTTCTCGTCGAGAAAAGGCGTTTAACGCGATAAAAAGGTTTAGTGCGTTATGAATACGGGCTAGCTTACCAAAAGTACAAATGTGAACTAAATAAGGCCGGGAGTCGTTTTTATTGCTTAAAACACGATTTCTCGACCAGAATATGCTTTTTCAAAAAAGCCATGTTCCCATGGCGAGAGACTCGTTTTCTGTGAGAAAATGCATTAAAAGGAGGGATTTCATCAGAAACACTATAAATACATATTGTACTTGTCTGAAAACGCACAGAACCTTGAAATAGAAGGTTTCTCACCAAAAAACACATTGGTGAAACCCCTATCTTAAGGCTCTGAGTGTTTGCACACATGTACAAACAGGCATGTTTAAACTATAACGTTTTTAGTGAAATCATGTTTCTCTCGAGGAGAAAACGCGTTTAAAGCTATAAAAAGATCTCACTGTGTTTTGGCATTGACCAAGCTACCAACAACCTAAAAAATGATCAGAACTGGAGAAATTACATATTGACATTGGGTGAAATCATGTAACTCTTAAGGACGTGTTGCAGACTTGTTGAATAGATTCATATTTCTTGTTTTGTTTGTTTTTGATGAAATTGTGCTTTTCTCGTCGAGAAAAGGCGTTTAACGCGATAAAAAGGTTTAGTGCGTTATGAATACGGGCTAGCTTACCAAAAGTACAAATGTGAACTAAATAAGGCCGGGAGTCGTTTTTATTGCTTAAAACACGATTTCTCGACCAGAATATGCTTTTTCAAAAAAGCCATGTTCCCATGGCGAGAGACTCGTTTTCTGTGAGAAAATGCATTAAAAGGAGGGATTTCATGAGAAACACTATAAATACATATTGTACTTGTCTGAAAACGCACAGAACCTTGAAATAGAAGGTTTCTCACCAAAAAACACATTGGTGAAACCCCTATCTTAAGGCTCTGAGTGTTTGCACACATGTACAAACAGGCATGTTTAAACTATAACGTTTTTAGTGAAATCATGTTTCTCTCGAGGAGAAAACGCGTTTAAAGCCATAAAAAGATCTCACTGTGTTTTGGCATTGACCAAGCTACCAACAAACCTAAAAAATGATCAGAACTGGAGAAATTACACATTGACATTGGGTGAAATCATGTAACTCTTAAGGACGTGTTGCAGACTTGTTGAATAGATTCATTTTTCTTGTTTTGTTTGTTTTTGATGAAATTGCTTTTCTCGTCGAGAAAAGGCGTTTAACGCGATAAAAAGGTTTAGTGCGTTATGAATACGGGCTAGCTTACCAAAAGTACAAATGTGAACTAAATAAGGCCGGGAGTCGTTTTTATTGCTTAAAACACGATTTCTCGACCAGAATATGCTTTTTCAAAAAAGCCATGTTCCCATGGCGAGAGACTCGTTTTCTGTGAGAAAATGCATTAAAAGGAGGGATTTCATGAGAAACACTATAAATACATATTGTACTTGTCTGAAAACGCACAGAACCTTGAAATAGAAGGTTTCTCACCAAAAAACACATTGATGAAACCCCTATCTTAAGGCTCTGAGTGTTTGCACACATGTACAAACAGGCATGTTTAAACTATAACGTTTTTAGTGAAATCATGTTTCTCTCGAGGAGAAAACGCGTTTAAAGCCATAAAAAGATCTCACTGTGTTTTGGCATTGACCAAGGTACCAACAAACCTAAAAAATGATCAGAACTGGAGAAATTACACATTGACATTGGGTGAAATCATGTAACTCTTAAGGACGTGTTGCAGACTTGTTGAATAGATTCATTTTTCTTGTTTTGTTTGTTTTTGATGAAATTGCTTTTCTCGTCGAGAAAAGGCGTTTAACGCGATGAAAAGGTTTAGTGCGTTATGAATACGGGCTAGCTTACCAAAAGTACAAATGTGAACTAAATAAGGCCGGGAGTCGTTTTTATTGCTTAAAACACGATTTCTCGACCAGAATATGCTTTTTCAAAAAAGCCATGTTCCCATGGCGAGAGACTCGTTTTCTGTGAGAAAATGCATTAAAAGGAGGGATTTCATGAGAAACACTATAAATACATATTGTACTTGTCTGAAAACGCACAGAACCTTGAAATAGAAGGTTTCTCACCAAAAAACACATTGGTGAAACCCCTATCTTAAGGCTCTGAGTGTTTGCACACATGTACAAACAGGCATGTTTAAACTATAACGTTTTTAGTGAAATCATGTTTCTCTCGAGGAGAAAACGCGTTTAAAGCCATAAAAAGATCTCACTGTGTTTTGGCATTGACCAAGCTACCAACAACCTAAAAAATGATCAGAACTGGATAAATTACATATTGACATTGGGTGAAATCATGTAACTCTTAAGGACGTGTTGCAGACTTGTTGAATAGATTCATTTTTCTTGTTTTGTTTGTTTTTGATGAAATTGTGCTTTTCTCGTCGAGAAAAGGCGTTTAACGCGATAAAAAGGTTTAGTGCGTTATGAATACGGGCTAGCTTACCAAAAGTACAAATGTGAACTAAATAAGGCCGGGAGTCGTTTTTATTGCTTAAAACACGATTTCTCGACCAGAATATGCTTTTTCAAAAAAGCCATGTTCCCATGGCGAGAGACTCGTTTTCTGTGAGAAAATGCATTAAAAGGAGGGATTTCATGAGAAACACTATAAATACATATTGTACTTGTCTGAAAACGCACAGAACCTTGAAATAGAAGGTTTCTCACCAAAAAACACATTGGTGAAACCCCTATCTTAAGGCTCTGAGTGTTTGCACACATGTACAAACAGGCATGTTTAAACTATAACGTTTTTAGTGAAATCATGTTTCTCTCGAGGAGAAAACGCGTTTAAAGCTATAAAAAGATCTCACTGTGTTTTGGCATTGACCAAGCTACCAACAACCTAAAAAATGATCAGAACTGGAGAAATTACATATTGACATTGGGTGAAATCATGTAACTCTTAAGGACGTGTTGCAGACTTGTTGAATAGATTCATATTTCTTGTTTTGTTTGTTTTTGATGAAATTGTGCTTTTCTCGTCGAGAAAAGGCGTTTAACGCGATAAAAAGGTTTAGTGCGTTATGAATACGGGCTAGCTTACCAAAAGTACAAATGTGAACTAAATAAGGCCGGGAGTCGTTTTTATTGCTTAAAACACGATTTCTCGACCAGAATATGCTTTTTCAAAAAAGCCATGTTCCCATGGCGAGAGACTCGTTTTCTGTGAGAAAATGCATTAAAAGGAGGGATTTCATGAGAAACACTATAAATACATATTGTACTTGTCTGAAAACGCACAGAACCTTGAAATAGAAGGTTTCTCACCAAAAAACACATTGGTGAAACCCCTATCTTAAGGCTCTGAGTGTTTGCACACATGTACAAACAGGCATGTTTAAACTATAACGTTTTTAGTGAAATCATGTTTCTCTCGAGGAGAAAACGCGTTTAAAGCCATAAAAAGATCTCACTGTGTTTTGGCATTGACCAAGCTACCAACAAACCTAAAAAATGATCAGAACTGGAGAAATTACACATTGACATTGGGTGAAATCATGTAACTCTTAAGGACGTGTTGCAGACTTGTTGAATAGATTCATTTTTCTTGTTTTGTTTGTTTTTGATGAAATTGCTTTTCTCGTCGAGAAAAGGCGTTTAACGCGATAAAAAGGTTTAGTGCGTTATGAATACGGGCTAGCTTACCAAAAGTACAAATGTGAACTAAATAAGGCCGGGAGTCGTTTTTATTGCTTAAAACACGATTTCTCGACCAGAATATGCTTTTTCAAAAAAGCCATGTTCCCATGGCGAGAGACTCGTTTTCTGTGAGAAAATGCATTAAAAGGAGGGATTTCATGAGAAACACTATAAATACATATTGTACTTGTCTGAAAACGCACAGAACCTTGAAATAGAAGGTTTCTCACCAAAAAACACATTGATGAAACCCCTATCTTAAGGCTCTGAGTGTTTGCACACATGTACAAACAGGCATGTTTAAACTATAACGTTTTTAGTGAAATCATGTTTCTCTCGAGGAGAAAACGCGTTTAAAGCCATAAAAAGATCTCACTGTGTTTTGGCATTGACCAAGGTACCAACAAACCTAAAAAATGATCAGAACTGGAGAAATTACACATTGACATTGGGTGAAATCATGTAACTCTTAAGGACGTGTTGCAGACTTGTTGAATAGATTCATTTTTCTTGTTTTGTTTGTTTTTGATGAAATTGCTTTTCTCGTCGAGAAAAGGCGTTTAACGCGATGAAAAGGTTTAGTGCGTTATGAATACGGGCTAGCTTACCAAAAGTACAAATGTGAACTAAATAAGGCCGGGAGTCGTTTTTATTGCTTAAAACACGATTTCTCGACCAGAATATGCTTTTTCAAAAAAGCCATGTTCCCATGGCGAGAGACTCGTTTTCTGTGAGAAAATGCATTAAAAGGAGGGATTTCATGAGAAACACTATAAATACATATTGTACTTGTCTGAAAACGCACAGAACCTTGAAATAGAAGGTTTCTCACCAAAAAACACATTGGTGAAACCCCTATCTTAAGGCTCTGAGTGTTTGCACACATGTACAAACAGGCATGTTTAAACTATAACGTTTTTAGTGAAATCATGTTTCTCTCGAGGAGAAAACGCGTTTAAAGCCATAAAAAGATCTCACTGTGTTTTGGCATTGACCAAGCTACCAACAACCTAAAAAATGATCAGAACTGGATAAATTACATATTGACATTGGGTGAAATCATGTAACTCTTAAGGACGTGTTGCAGACTTGTTGAATAGATTCATTTTTCTTGTTTTGTTTGTTTTTGATGAAATTGTGCTTTTCTCGTCGAGAAAAGGCGTTTAACGCGATAAAAAGGTTTAGTGCGTTATGAATACGGGCTAGCTTACCAAAAGTACAAATGTGAACTAAATAAGGCCGGGAGTCGTTTTTATTGCTTAAAACACGATTTCTCGACCAGAATATGCTTTTTCAAAAAAGCCATGTTCCCATGGCGAGAGACTCGTTTTCTGTGAGAAAATGCATTAAAAGGAGGGATTTCATGAGAAACACTATAAATACATATTGTACTTGTCTGAAAACGCACAGAACCTTGAAATAGAAGGTTTCTCACCAAAAAACACATTGGTGAAACCCCTATCTTAAGGCTCTGAGTGTTTGCACACATGTACAAACAGGCATGTTTAAACTATAACGTTTTTAGTGAAATCATGTTTCTCTCGAGGAGAAAACGCGTTTAAAGCTATAAAAAGATCTCACTGTGTTTTGGCATTGACCAAGCTACCAACAACCTAAAAAATGATCAGAACTGGAGAAATTACATATTGACATTGGGTGAAATCATGTAACTCTTAAGGACGTGTTGCAGACTTGTTGAATAGATTCATATTTCTTGTTTTGTTTGTTTTTGATGAAATTGTGCTTTTCTCGTCGAGAAAAGGCGTTTAACGCGATAAAAAGGTTTAGTGCGTTATGAATACGGGCTAGCTTACCAAAAGTACAAATGTGAACTAAATAAGGCCGGGAGTCGTTTTTATTGCTTAAAACACGATTTCTCGACCAGAATATGCTTTTTCAAAAAAGCCATGTTCCCATGGCGAGAGACTCGTTTTCTGTGAGAAAATGCATTAAAAGGAGGGATTTCATCAGAAACACTATAAATACATATTGTACTTGTCTGAAAACGCACAGAACCTTGAAATAGAAGGTTTCTCACCAAAAAACACATTGGTGAAACCCCTATCTTAAGGCTCTGAGTGTTTGCACACATGTACAAACAGGCATGTTTAAACTATAACGTTTTTAGTGAAATCATGTTTCTCTCGAGGAGAAAACGCGTTTAAAGCCATAAAAAGATCTCACTGTGTTTTGGCATTGACCAAGCTACCAACAAACCTAAAAAATGATCAGAACTGGAGAAATTACACATTGACATTGGGTGAAATCATGTAACTCTTAAGGACGTGTTGCAGACTTGTTGAATAGATTCATTTTTCTTGTTTTGTTTGTTTTTGATGAAATTGCTTTTCTCGTCGAGAAAAGGCGTTTAACGCGATAAAAAGGTTTAGTGCGTTATGAATACGGGCTAGCTTACCAAAAGTACAAATGTGAACTAAATAAGGCCGGGAGTCGTTTTTATTGCTTAAAACACGATTTCTCGACCAGAATATGCTTTTTCAAAAAAGCCATGTTCCCATGGCGAGAGACTCGTTTTCTGTGAGAAAATGCATTAAAAGGAGGGATTTCATGAGAAACACTATAAATACATATTGTACTTGTCTGAAAACGCACAGAACCTTGAAATAGAAGGTTTCTCACCAAAAAACACATTGATGAAACCCCTATCTTAAGGCTCTGAGTGTTTGCACACATGTACAAACAGGCATGTTTAAACTATAACGTTTTTAGTGAAATCATGTTTCTCTCGAGGAGAAAACGCGTTTAAAGCCATAAAAAGATCTCACTGTGTTTTGGCATTGACCAAGGTACCAACAAACCTAAAAAATGATCAGAACTGGAGAAATTACACATTGACATTGGGTGAAATCATGTAACTCTTAAGGACGTGTTGCAGACTTGTTGAATAGATTCATTTTTCTTGTTTTGTTTGTTTTTGATGAAATTGCTTTTCTCGTCGAGAAAAGGCGTTTAACGCGATGAAAAGGTTTAGTGCGTTATGAATACGGGCTAGCTTACCAAAAGTACAAATGTGAACTAAATAAGGCCGGGAGTCGTTTTTATTGCTTAAAACACGATTTCTCGACCAGAATATGCTTTTTCAAAAAAGCCATGTTCCCATGGCGAGAGACTCGTTTTCTGTGAGAAAATGCATTAAAAGGAGGGATTTCATGAGAAACACTATAAATACATATTGTACTTGTCTGAAAACGCACAGAACCTTGAAATAGAAGGTTTCTCACCAAAAAACACATTGGTGAAACCCCTATCTTAAGGCTCTGAGTGTTTGCACACATGTACAAACAGGCATGTTTAAACTATAACGTTTTTAGTGAAATCATGTTTCTCTCGAGGAGAAAACGCGTTTAAAGCCATAAAAAGATCTCACTGTGTTTTGGCATTGACCAAGCTACCAACAACCTAAAAAATGATCAGAACTGGAGAAATTACATATTGACATTGGGTGAAATCATGTAACTCTTAAGGACGTGTTGCAGACTTGTTGAATAGATTCATTTTTCTTGTTTTGTTTGTTTTTGATGAAATTGTGCTTTTCTCGTCGAGAAAAGGCGTTTAACGCGATAAAAAGGTTTAGTGCGTTATGAGTACGGGCTAGCTTACCAAAAGTACAAATGTGAACTAAATAAGGCCGGGAGTCGTTTTTATTGCTTAAAACACGATTTCTCGACCAGAATATGCTTTTTCAAAAAAGCCATGTTCCCATGGCGAGAGACTTGTTTTCTGTGAGAAAATGCATTAAAAGGAGGGATTTCATCAGAAACACTATAAATACATATTGTACTTGTCTGAAAACGCACAGAACCTTGAAATAGAAGGTTTCTCACCAAAAAACACATTGGTGAAAACCCTATCTTAAGGCTCTGAGTGTTTGCACACATGTACAAACAGGCATGTTTAAACTATAACGTTTTTAGTGAAATCATGTTTCTCTCGAGGAGAAAACGCGTTTAAAGCCATAAAAAGATCTCACTGTGTTTTGGCATTGACCAAGCTACCAACCACCTAAAAAATGATCAGAACTGGAGAAATTACACATTGACATTGGGTGAAATCATGTAACTCTTAAGGACGTGTTGCAGACTTGTTGAATAGATTCATTTTTCTTGTTTTGTTTGTTTTTGATGAAATTGCTTTTCTCGTCGAGAAAAGGCGTTTAACGCGATAAAAAGGTTTAGTGCGTTATGAATACGGGCTAGCTTACCAAAAGTACAAATGTGAACTAAATAAGGCCGGGAGTCGTATTTATTGCTTAAAACACGATTTCTCGACCAGAATATGCTTTTTCAAAAAAGCCATGTTCCCATGGCGAGAGACTCGTTTTCTGTGAGAAAATGCATTAAAAGGAGGGATTTCATGAGAAACACTATAAATACATATTGTACTTGTCTGAAAACGCACAGAACCTTGAAATAGAAGGTTTCTCACCAAAAAACACATTGGTGAAAACCCTATCTTAAGGCTCTGAGTGTTTGCACACATGTACAAACAGGCATGTTTAAACTATAACGTTTTTAGTGAAATCATGTTTCTCTCGAGGAGAAAACGCGTTTAAAGCCATAAAAAGATCTCACTGTGTTTTGGCATTGACCAAGCTACCAACCACCTAAAAAATGATCAGAACTGGAGAAATTACACATTGACATTGGGTGAAATCATGTAACTCTTAAGGACGTGTTGCAGACTTGTTGAATAGATTCATTTTTCTTGTTTTGTTTGTTTTTGATGAAATTGCTTTTCTCGTCGAGAAAAGGCGTTTAACGCGATAAAAAGGTTTAGTGCGTTATGAATACGGGCTAGCTTACCAAAAGTACAAATGTGAACTAAATAAGGCCGGGAGTCGTATTTATTGCTTAAAACACGATATCTCGACCAGAATGTGCTTTTTCAAAAAAGCCATGTTCCCATGGCGAGAGACTCGTTTTCTGTGAGAAAATGCATTAAAAGGAGGGATTTCATGAGAAACACTATAAATACATATTGTACTTGTCTGAAAACGCACAGAACCTTGAAATAGAAGGTTTCTCACCAAAAAACACATTGGTGAAACCCCTATCTTAAGGCTCTGAGTGTTTGCACACATGTACAAACAGGCATGGTTAAACTATAACGTTTTTAGTGAAATCATGTTTCTCTCGAGGAGAAAACGCGTTTAAAGCCATAAAAAGATCTCACTGTGTTTTGGCATTGACCAAGCTACCAACAACCTAAAAAATGATCAGAACTGGAGAAATTACATATTGACATTGGGTGAAATCATGTAACTCTTAAGGACGTGTTGCAGACTTGTTGAATACATTCATATTTCTTGTTTTGTTTGTTTTTGATGAAATTGTGCTTTTCTCGTCGAGAAAAGGCGTTTAACGCGATAAAAAGGTTTAGTGCGTTATGAATACGGGCTAGCTTACCAAAAGTACAAATGTGAACTAAATAAGGCCGGGAGTCGTTTTTTTTGCTTAAAACACGATTTCTCGACCAGAATATGCTTTTTCAAAAAAGCCATGTTCCCATGGCGAGAGACTCGTTTTCTGTGAGAAAATGCATTAAAAGGAGGGATTTCATGAGAAACACTATAAATACATATTGTACTTGTCTGAAAACGCACAGAACCTTGAAATAGAAGGTTTCTCACCAAAAAACACATTGGTGAAACCCCTATCTTAAGGCTCTGAGTGTTTGCACACATGTACAAACAGGCATGTTTAAATTATAACGTTTTTAGTGAAATCATGTTTCTCTCGAGGAGAAAACGCGTTTAAAGCCATAAAAAGATCTCACTGTGTTTTGGCATTGACCAAGCTACCAACAACCTAAAAAATGATCAGAACTGGAGAAATTACACATTGACATTGGGTGAAATCATGTAACTCTTAAGGACGTGTTGCAGACTTGTTGAATAGATTCATTTTTCTTGTTTTGTTTGTTTTTGATGAAATTGTGCTTTTCTCGTCGAGAAAAGGCGTTTAACGCGATAAAAAGGTTTAGTGCGTTATGAATACGGGCTAGCTTACCAAAAGTACAAATGTGAACTAAATAAGGCCGGGAGTCGTTTTTATTGCTTAAAACACGATTTCTCGACCAGAATATGCTTTTTCAAAAAAGCCATGTTCCCATGGCGAGAGACTCGTTTTCTGTGAGAAAATGCATTAAAAGGAGGGATTTCATGAGAAACACTATAAATACATATTGTACTTGTCTGAAAACGCACAGAACCTTGAAATAGAAGGTTTCTCACCAAAAAACACATTGGCGAAACCCCTATCTTAAGGCTCTGAGTGTTTGCACACATGTACAAACAGGCATGTTTAAACTATAACGTTTTTAGTGAAATCATGTTTCTCTCGAGGAGAAAACGCGTTTAAAGCCATAAAAAGATCTCACTGTGTTTTGGCATTGACCAAGCTACCAACAACCTAAAAAATGATCAGAACTGGAGAAATTACATATTGACATTGGGTGAAATCATGTAACTCTTAAGGACGTGTTGCAGACTTGTTGAATAGATTCATATTTCTTGTTTTGTTTGTTTTTGATGAAATTGTGCTTTTCTCGTCGAGAAAAGGCGTTTAACGCGATAAAAAGGTTTAGTGCGTTATGAATACGGGCTAGCTTACCAAAAGTACAAATGTGAACTAAATAAGGCCGGGAGTCGTTTTTATTGCTTAAAACACGATTTCTCGACCAGAATATGCTTTTTCAAAAAAGCCATGTTCCCATGGCGAGAGACTCGTTTTCTGTGAGAAAATGCATTAAAAGGAGGGATTTCATGAGAAACACTATAAATACATATTGTACTTGTCTGAAAACGCACAGAACCTTGAAATAGAAGGTTTCTCACCAAAAAACACATTGGTGAAACCCCTATCTTAAGGCTCTGAGTGTTTGCACACATGTACAAACAGGCATGTTTAAATTATAACGTTTTTAGTGAAATCATGTTTCTCTCGAGGAGAAAACGCGTTTAAAGCCATAAAAAGATCTCACTGTGTTTTGGCATTGACCAAGCTACCAACAACCTAAAAAATGATCAGAACTGGAGAAATTACATATTGACATTGGGTGAAATCATGTAACTCTTAAGGACGTGTTGCAGACTTGTTGAATAGATTCATATTTCTTGTTTTGTTTGTTTTTGATGAAATTGTGCTTTTCTCGTCGAGAAAAGGCGTTTAACGCGATAAAAAGGTTTAGTGCGTTATGAATACGGGCTAGCTTACCAAAAGTACAAATGTGAACTAAATAAGGCCGGGAGTCGTTTTTATTGCTTAAAACACGATTTCTCGACCAGAATATGCTTTTTCAAAAAAGCCATGTTCCCATGGCGAGAGACTCGTTTTCTGTGAGAAAATGCATTAAAAGGAGGGATTTCATGAGAAACACTATAAATACATATTGTACTTGTCTGAAAACGCACAGAACCTTGAAATAGAAGGTTTCTCACCAAAAAACACATTGGTGAAACCCCTATCTTAAGGCTCTGAGTGTTTGCACACATGTACAAACAGGCATGTTTAAATTATAACGTTTTTAGTGAAATCATGTTTCTCTCGAGGAGAAAACGCGTTTAAAGCCATAAAAAGATCTCACTGTGTTTTGGCATTGACCAAGCTACCAACAACCTAAAAAATGATCAGAACTGGAGAAATTACACATTGACATTGGGTGAAATCATGTAACTCTTAAGGACGTGTTGCAGACTTGTTGAATAGATTCATTTTTCTTGTTTTGTTTGTTTTTGATGAAATTGTGCTTTTCTCGTCGAGAAAAGGCGTTTAACGCGATAAAAAGGTTTAGTGCGTTATGAATACGGGCTAGCTTACCAAAAGTACAAATGTGAACTAAATAAGGCCGGGAGTCGTTTTTATTGCTTAAAACACGATTTCTCGACCAGAATATGCTTTTTCAAAAAAGCCATGTTCCCATGGCGAGAGACTCGTTTTCTGTGAGAAAATGCATTAAAAGGAGGGATTTCATGAGAAACACTATAAATACATATTGTACTTGTCTGAAAACGCACAGAACCTTGAAATAGAAGGTTTCTCACCAAAAAACACATTGGCGAAACCCCTATCTTAAGGCTCTGAGTGTTTGCACACATGTACAAACAGGCATGTTTAAACTATAACGTTTTTAGTGAAATCATGTTTCTCTCGAGGAGAAAACGCGTTTAAAGCCATAAAAAGATCTCACTGTGTTTTGGCATTGACCAAGCTACCAACAACCTAAAAAATGATCAGAACTGGAGAAATTACATATTGACATTGGGTGAAATCATGTAACTCTTAAGGACGTGTTGCAGACTTGTTGAATAGATTCATATTTCTTGTTTTGTTTGTTTTTGATGAAATTGTGCTTTTCTCGTCGAGAAAAGGCGTTTAACGCGATAAAAAGGTTTAGTGCGTTATGAATACGGGCTAGCTTACCAAAAGTACAAATGTGAACTAAATAAGGCCGGGAGTCGTTTTTATTGCTTAAAACACGATTTCTCGACCAGAATATGCTTTTTCAAAAAAGCCATGTTCCCATGGCGAGAGACTCGTTTTCTGTGAGAAAATGCATTAAAAGGAGGGATTTCATGAGAAACACTATAAATACATATTGTACTTGTCTGAAAACGCACAGAACCTTGAAATAGAAGGTTTCTCACCAAAAAACACATTGGTGAAACCCCTATCTTAAGGCTCTGAGTGTTTGCACACATGTACAAGCAGGCATGTTTAAACTATAACGTTTTTAGTGAAATCATGTTTCTCTCGAGGAGAAAACGCGTTTAAAGCCATAAAAAGATCTCACTGTGTTTTGGCATTGACCAAGCTACCAACAACCTAAAAAATGATCAGAACTGGAGAAATTACACATTGACATTGGGTGAAATCATGTAACTCTTAAGGACGTGTTGCAGACTTGTTGAATAGATTCATTTTTCTTGTTTTGTTTGTTTTTGATGAAATTGCTTTTCTCGTCGAGAAAAGGCGTTTAACGCGATAAAAAGGTTTAGTGCGTTATGAATACGGGCTAGCTTACCAAAAGTACAAATGTGAACTAAATAAGGCCGGGAGTCGTATTTATTGCTTAAAACACGATATCTCGACCAGAATGTGCTTTTTCAAAAAAGCCATGTTCCCATGGCGAGAGACTCGTTTTCTGTGAGAAAATGCATTAAAAGGAGGGATTTCATGAGAAACACTATAAATACATATTGTACTTGTCTGAAAACGCACAGAACCTTGAAATAGAAGGTTTCTCACCAAAAAACACATTGGTGAAACCCCTATCTTAAGGCTCTGAGTGTTTGCACACATGTACAAACAGGCATGGTTAAACTATAACGTTTTTAGTGAAATCATGTTTCTCTCGAGGAGAAAACGCGTTTAAAGCCATAAAAAGATCTCACTGTGTTTTGGCATTGACCAAGCTACCAACAACCTAAAAAATGATCAGAACTGGAGAAATTACATATTGACATTGGGTGAAATCATGTAACTCTTAAGGACGTGTTGCAGACTTGTTGAATACATTCATTTTTCTTGTTTTGTTTGTTTTTGATGAAATTGCTTTTCTCGTCGAGAAAAGGCGTTTAACGCGATAAAAAGGTTTAGTGCGTTATGAATACGGGCTAGCTTACCAAAAGTACAAATGTGAACTAAATAAGGCCGGGAGTCGTTTTTATTGCTTAAAACACGATTTCTCGACCAGAATATGCTTTTTCAAAAAAGCCATGTTCCCATGGCGAGAGACTCGTTTTCTGTGAGAAAATGCATTAAAAGGAGGGATTTCATGAGAAACACTATAAATACATATTGTACTTGTCTGAAAACGCACAGAACCTTGAAATAGAAGGTTTCTCACCAAAAAACACATTGGTGAAACCCCTATCTTAAGGCTCTGAGTGTTTGCACACATGTACAAACAGGCATGTTTAAACTATAACGTTTTTAGTGAAATCATGTTTCTCTCGAGGAGAAAACGCGTTTAAAGCCATAAAAAGATCTCACTGTGTTTTGGCATTGACCAAGCTACCAACAACCTAAAAAATGATCAGAACTGGAGAAATTACATATTGACATTGGGTGAAATCATGTAACTCTTAAGGACGTGTTGCAGACTTGTTGAATACATTCATTTTTCTTGTTTTGTTTGTTTTTGATGAAATTGCTTTTCTCGTCGAGAAAAGGCGTTTAACGCGATAAAAAGGTTTAGTGCGTTATGAATACGGGCTAGCTTACCAAAAGTACAAATGTGAACTAAATAAGGCCGGGAGTCGTTTTTATTGCTTAAAACACGATTTCTCGACCAGAATATGCTTTTTCAAAAAAGCCATGTTCCCATGGCGAGAGACTCGTTTTCTGTGAGAAAATGCATTAAAAGGAGGGATTTCATGAGAAACACTATAAATACATATTGTACTTGTCTGAAAACGCACAGAACCTTGAAATAGAAGGTTTCTCACCAAAAAACACATTGGTGAAACCCCTATCTTAAGGCTCTGAGTGTTTGCACGCATGTACAAACAGGCATGTTTAAACTATAACGTTTTTAGTGAAATCATGTTTCTCTCGAGGAGAAAACGCGTTTAAAGCCATAAAAAGATCTCACTGTGTTTTGGCATTGACCAAGCTACCAACAACCTAAAAAATGATCAGAACTGGAGAAATTACACATTGACATTGGGTGAAATCATGTAACTCTTAAGGACGTGTTGCAGACTTGTTGAATAGATTCATATTTCTTGTTTTGTTTGTTTTTGATGAAATTGTGCTTTTCTCGTCGAGAAAAGGCGTTTAACGCGATAAAAAGGTTTAGTGCGTTATGAATACGGGCTAGCTTACCAAAAGTACAAATGTGAACTAAATAAGGCCGGGAGTCGTTTTTTTTGCTTAAAACACGATTTCTCGACCAGAATATGCTTTTTCAAAAAAGCCATGTTCCCATGGCGAGAGACTCGTTTTCTGTGAGAAAATGCATTAAAAGGAGGGATTTCATGAGAAACACTATAAATACATATTGTACTTGTCTGAAAACGCACAGAACCTTGAAATAGAAGGTTTCTCACCAAAAAACACATTGGTGAAACCCCTATCTTAAGGCTCTGAGTGTTTGCACACATGTACAAACAGGCATGTTTAAATTATAACGTTTTTAGTGAAATCATGTTTCTCTCGAGGAGAAAACGCGTTTAAAGCCATAAAAAGATCTCACTGTGTTTTGGCATTGACCAAGCTACCAACAACCTAAAAAATGATCAGAACTGGAGAAATTACACATTGACATTGGGTGAAATCATGTAACTCTTAAGGACGTGTTGCAGACTTGTTGAATAGATTCATTTTTCTTGTTTTGTTTGTTTTTGATGAAATTGTGCTTTTCTCGTCGAGAAAAGGCGTTTAACGCGATAAAAAGGTTTAGTGCGTTATGAATACGGGCTAGCTTACCAAAAGTACAAATGTGAACTAAATAAGGCCGGGAGTCGTTTTTATTGCTTAAAACACGATTTCTCGACCAGAATATGCTTTTTCAAAAAAGCCATGTTCCCATGGCGAGAGACTCGTTTTCTGTGAGAAAATGCATTAAAAGGAGGGATTTCATGAGAAACACTATAAATACATATTGTACTTGTCTGAAAACGCACAGAACCTTGAAATAGAAGGTTTCTCACCAAAAAACACATTGGCGAAACCCCTATCTTAAGGCTCTGAGTGTTTGCACACATGTACAAACAGGCATGTTTAAACTATAACGTTTTTAGTGAAATCATGTTTCTCTCGAGGAGAAAACGCGTTTAAAGCCATAAAAAGATCTCACTGTGTTTTGGCATTGACCAAGCTACCAACAACCTAAAAAATGATCAGAACTGGAGAAATTACATATTGACATTGGGTGAAATCATGTAACTCTTAAGGACGTGTTGCAGACTTGTTGAATACATTCATTTTTCTTGTTTTGTTTGTTTTTGATGAAATTGCTTTTCTCGTCGAGAAAAGGCGTTTAACGCGATAAAAAGGTTTAGTGCGTTATGAATACGGGCTAGCTTACCAAAAGTACAAATGTGAACTAAATAAGGCCGGGAGTCGTTTTTATTGCTTAAAACACGATTTCTCGACCAGAATATGCTTTTTCAAAAAAGCCATGTTCCCATGGCGAGAGACTCGTTTTCTGTGAGAAAATGCATTAAAAGGAGGGATTTCATGAGAAAACACTATAAAATACATATTGTACTTGTCTGAAAACGCACAGAACCTTGAAATAGAAGGTTTCTCACCAAAAAACACATTGGTGAAACCCCTATCTTAAGGCTCTGAGTGTTTGCACGCATGTACAAACAGCAATGTTTAAACTATAACGTTTTTAGTGAAATCATGTTTCTCTTCGAGGAGAAAACGCGTTTAAAGCCATAAAAAGATCTCACTGTGTTTTGGCATTTGACCAAGCTACCAACAACCTAAAAAATGATCAGAACTGGAGAAATTACACATTGACATTGGGTGAAATCATGTAACTCTTAAGGACGTGTTGCAGACTTGTTGAATAGATTCATATTTCTTGTTTTTGTTTGTTTTTGATGAAATTGTGCTTTTCTCGTCGAGAAAAGGCGTTTAACTGCGATAAAAAGGTTTAGTGCGTTATGAATACGGGCTAGCTTACCAAAGTACAAATGTGAACTAATAAGGCCGGGAGTCGTTTTTTTTGCTTAAAACACGATTTCTCGACCAGAATATGCTTTTTTCAAAAAAGCCATGTTCCCATGGCGAGAGACTCGTTTTCTGTGAGAAAATGCATTAAAAGGAGGGATTTCATGAGAAACACTATAAATACATATTGTACTTGTCTGAAAACGCACAGAACCTTGAAAATAGAAGGTTTCTCACCAAAAAAACACATTGGTGAAACCCCTATCTAAGGCTCTGAGTGTTTGCACACATGTACAAACAGGCATGTTTAAATTATAACGTTTTTAGTGAAATCATGTTTCTCTCGAGGAGGAAAACGCGTTTAAAGCCATAAAAAGATCTCACTGTGTTTTGGCATTGACCAAGCTACCAACAACCTAAAAAATGATCAGAACTGGAGAAATTACACATTGACATTGGGTGAAATCATGTAACTCTTAAGGACGTGTTGCAGACTTGTTGAATAGATTCATTTTTCTTGTTTTGTTTGTTTTTGATGAAATTGTGCCTTTTCTCGTCGAGAAAAGGCGTTTAACGCGATAAAAAGGTTTAGTGCGTTATGAATACGGGCTAGCTTACCAAAAGTACAAATGTGAACTAAATAAGGCCGGGAGTCGTTTTTATTGCTTAAAACACGATTTCTCGACCAGAATATGCTTTTTCAAAAAAGCCATGTTCCCATGGCGAGAGACTCGTTTTCTGTGAGAAAATGCATTAAAAGGAGGGATTTCATGAGAAACACTATAAATACATATTGTACTTGTCTGAAAACGCACAGAACCTTGAAATAGAAGGTTTCTCACCAAAAAACACATTGGCGAAACCCCTATCTTAAGGCTCTGAGTGTTTGCACACATGTACAAACAGGCATGTTTAAACTATAACGTTTTTAGTGAAATCATGTTTCTCTCGAGGAGAAAACGCGTTTAAAGCCATAAAAGATCTCACTGTGTTTGGCATTGACCAAGCTACCAACAACCTAAAAAATGATCAGAACTGGAGAAATTACATATTGACATTGAGGGTGAAATCATGTAACTCTTAAGGACGTGTTGCAGACTTGTTGAATAGATTCATATTTCTTGTTTTGTTTGTTTTTGATGAAATTGTGCTTTTCTCGTCGAGAAAAGGCGTTTAACGCGATAAAAAGGTTTAGTGCGTTATGAATACGGGCTAGCTTACCAAAAGTACAAATGTGAACTAAATAAGGCCGGGGAGTCGTTTTTATTGCTTAAAACACGATTTCTCGACCAGAATATGCTTTTTCAAAAAGCCATGTTCCCATGGCGATGAGACTCGTTTTCTGTGAGAAAATGCATTAAAAGGAGGGATTTCATGAGAAACACTATAAATACATATTGTACTTGTCTGAAAACGCACAGAACCTTGAAATAGAAGGTTTCTCACCAAAATACACATTGATGAAACCCCTATCTTAAGGCTCTTGAGTGTTTGCACACATGTACAAACAGGCATGTTTTAAACTATAACGTTTTTAGTGAAATCATGTTTCTCTTGAGGAGAAAACGCGTTTTAAAGCCATAAAAAGATCTCACTGTGTTTTGGCATTGACCAAGGTACCAACAAACCTAAAAAATGATCAGAACTGGAGAAATTACACATTGACATTGGGTGAAATCATGTAACTCTTAAGGACGTGTTGCAGACTTGTTGAATAGATTCATTTTTCTTGTTTTGTTTGTTTTTGATGAAATTGCTTTTCTCGTCGAGAAAAAGGCGTATAACGCGATAAAAAGGTTTAGTGCGTTATGAATACGGGCTAGGCTTACCAAAAGTACAAATTGTGAACTAAATAAGGCCGGGAGTCGTTTTTATTGCTTAAAACACGATTTCTCGACCCAGAATATGCTTTTCAAAAAAGCCATGTTCCCATGGCGAGAGACTCGTTTTCTGTGAGAAAATGCATTAAAAGGAGGGATTTCATGAGAAACACTATAAATACATATGTACTTGTCTGAAAACGCACAGAACCTTGAAATAGAAGGTTTCTCACCAAAAAACACATTGGTGAAACCCCTATCTTAAGGCTCTGAGTGTTTGCACACATGTACAAACAGGCATGTTTAAACTATAACGTTTTTAGTGAAATCATGTTTCTCTCGAGGAGGAAAACGCGTTTAAAGCCATAAAAAGATCTCACTGTGTTTTGGCATTGACCAAGCTACCAACAAACCTAAAAAATGATCAGAACTGGAGAAATTACACATTGACATTGGGTGAAATCATGTGTAACTCTTAAGGACGTGTTGCAGACTTGTTGAATAGATTCATTTTTCTTGTTTTGTTTTTTTTTTGATGAAATTGTGCTTTTCTCGTCGAGAAAAGGCGTTTAACGCGATAAAAAGGTTTAGTGCGTTATGAATACGGGCTAGCTTACCAAAAGTACAAATGTGAACTAAATAAGGCCGGGAGTCGTTTTTATTGCTTAAAACACGATTTCTCGACCAGAATATGCTTTTTCAAAAAGCCATGTTCCCATGGCGAGAGACTCGTTTTCTGTGAGAAAAATGCATTAAAAGGAGGGATTTCATGAGAAACACTATAAATACATATTGTACTTGTCTGAAAACCGCACAGAACCTTGAAATAGAAGGTTTCTCACCAAAAAAACACATTGGTGAAACCCCTATCTTAAGGCTCTGAGTGTTTGCACACATGTACAAACAGGCATGTTTAAACTATAACGTTTTTAGTGAAATCATGTTTCTCTCGAGGAGAAAACGCGTTCAAAGCTATAAAAAGATCTCACTGTGTTTTGGCATTGACCAAGCTACCAACAACCTAAAAAATGATCAGAACTGGAGAAATTACATATTGACATTGGGTGAAATCATGTAACTCTTAAGGACGTGTTGCAGACTTGTTGAATAGATTCATATTTCTTGTTTTGTTTGTTTTTGATGAAATTGTGCTTTTCTCGTCGAGAAAAGGCGTTTAACGCGATAAAAAGGTTTAGTGCGTTATGAGTACGGGCTAGCTTACCAAAAGTACAAATGTGAACTAAATAAGGCCGGGAGTCGTTTTTATTGCTTAAAACACGATTTCTCGACCAGAATATGCTTTTTCAAAAAAGCCATGTTCCCATGGCGAGAGACTTGTTTTCTGTGAGAAAATGCATTAAAAGGAGGCATTTCATGAGAAACACTATAAATACATATTGTACTTGTCTGAAAACGCACAGAACCTTGAAATAGAAGGTTTCTCACCAAAAAACACATTGGTGAAACCCCTATCTTAAGGCTCTGAGTGTTTGCACACATGTACAAACAGGCATGTTTAAACTATAACGTTTTTAGTGAAATCATGTTTCTCTCGAGGAGAAAACGCGTTTAAAGCCATAAAAAGATCTCACTGTGTTTTGGCATTGACCAAGCTACCAACAACCTAAAAAATGATCAGAACTGGAGAAATTACATATTGACATTGGGTGAAATCATGTAACTCTTAAGGACGTGTTGCAGACTTGTTGAATAGATTCATTTTTCTTGTTTTGTTTGTTTTTGATGAAATTGTGCTTTTCTCGTCGAGAAAAGGCGTTTAACGCGATAAAAAGGTTTAGTGCGTTATGAATACGGGCTAGCTTACCAAAAGTACAAATGTGAACTAAATAAGGCCGGGAGTCGTTTTTATTGCTTAAAACACGATTTCTCGACCAGAATATGCTTTTTCAAAAAAGCCATGTTCCCATGGCGAGAGACTCGTTTTCTGTGAGAAAATGCATTAAAAGGAGGGATTTCATGAGAAACACTATAAATACATATTGTACTTGTCTGAAAACGCACAGAACCTTGAAATAGAAGGTTTCTCACCAAAAAACACATTGGTGAAACCCCTATCTTAAGGCTCTGAGTGTTTGCACACATGTACAAACAGGCATGTTTAAACTATAACGTTTTTAGTGAAATCATGTTTCTCTCGAGGAGAAAACGCGTTCAAAGCTATAAAAAGATCTCACTGTGTTTTGGCATTGACCAAGCTACCAACAACCTAAAAAATGATCAGAACTGGAGAAATTACATATTGACATTGGGTGAAATCATGTAACTCTTAAGGACGTGTTGCAGACTTGTTGAATAGATTCATATTTCTTGTTTTGTTTGTTTTTGATGAAATTGTGCTTTTCTCGTCGAGAAAAGGCGTTTAACGCGATAAAAAGGTTTAGTGCGTTATGAGTACGGGCTAGCTTACCAAAAGTACAAATGTGAACTAAATAAGGCCGGGAGTCGTTTTTATTGCTTAAAACACGATTTCTCGACCAGAATATGCTTTTTCAAAAAAGCCATGTTCCCATGGCGAGAGACTTGTTTTCTGTGAGAAAATGCATTAAAAGGAGGCATTTCATGAGAAACACTATAAATACATATTGTACTTGTCTGAAAACGCACAGAACCTTGAAATAGAAGGTTTCTCACCAAAAAACACATTGGTGAAACCCCTATCTTAAGGCTCTGAGTGTTTGCACACATGTACAAACAGGCATGTTTAAACTATAACGTTTTTAGTGAAATCATGTTTCTCTCGAGGAGAAAACGCGTTTAAAGCCATAAAAAGATCTCACTGTGTTTTGGCATTGACCAAGCTACCAACAACCTAAAAAATGATCAGAACTGGAGAAATTACATATTGACATTGGGTGAAATCATGTAACTCTTAAGGACGTGTTGCAGACTTGTTGAATAGATTCATTTTTCTTGTTTTGTTTGTTTTTGATGAAATTGTGCTTTTCTCGTCGAGAAAAGGCGTTTAACGCGATAAAAAGGTTTAGTGCGTTATGAATACGGGCTAGCTTACCAAAAGTACAAATGTGAACTAAATAAGGCCGGGAGTCGTTTTTATTGCTTAAAACACGATTTCTCGACCAGAATATGCTTTTTCAAAAAAGCCATGTTCCCATGGCGAGAGACTCGTTTTCTGTGAGAAAATGCATTAAAAGGAGGGATTTCATGAGAAACACTATAAATACATATTGTACTTGTCTGAAAACGCACAGAACCTTGAAATAGAAGGTTTCTCACCAAAAAACACATTGGTGAAACCCCTATCTTAAGGCTCTGAGTGTTTGCACACATGTACAAACAGGCATGTTTAAACTATAACGTTTTTAGTGAAATCATGTTTCTCTCGAGGAGAAAACGCGTTTAAAGCCATGAAAAGATCTCACTGTGTTTTGGCATTGACCAAGCTACCAACAACCTAAAAAATGATCAGAACTGGAGAAATTACATATTGACATTGGGTGAAATCATGTAACTCTTAAGGACGTGTTGCAGACTTGTTGAATAGATTCATTTTTCTTGTTTTGTTTGTTTTTGATGAAATTGCTTTTCTCGTCGAGAAAAGGCGTTTAACGCGATAAAAAGGTTTAGTGCGTTATGAATACGGGCTAGCTTACCAAAAGTACAAATGTGAACTAAATAAGGCCGGGAGTCGTTTTTATTGCTTAAAACACGATTTCTCGACCAGAATATGCTTTTTCAAAAAAGCCATGTTCCCATGGCGAGAGACTCGTTTTCTGTGAGAAAATGCATTAAAAGGAGGGATTTCATCAGAAACACTATAAATACATATTGTACTTGTCTGAAAACGCACAGAACCTTGAAATAGAAGGTTTCTCACCAAAAAACACATTGGTGAAACCCCTATCTTAAGGCTCTGAGTGTTTGCACGCATGTACAAACAGGCATGTTTAAACTATAACGTTTTTAGTGAAATCATGTTTCTCTCGAGGAGAAAACGCGTTTAAAGCCATAAAAAGATCTCACTGTGTTTTGGCATTGACCAAGCTACCAACAACCTAAAAAATGATCAGAACTGGAGAAATTACACATTGACATTGGGTGAAATCATGTAACTCTTAAGGACGTGTTGCAGACTTGTTGAATAGATTCATATTTCTTGTTTTGTTTGTTTTTGATGAAATTGTGCTTTTCTCGTCGAGAAAAGGCGTTTAACGCGATAAAAAGGTTTAGTGCGTTATGAATACGGGCTAGCTTACCAAAAGTACAAATGTGAACTAAATAAGGCCGGGAGTCGTTTTTTTTGCTTAAAACACGATTTCTCGACCAGAATATGCTTTTTCAAAAAAGCCATGTTCCCATGGCGAGAGACTCGTTTTCTGTGAGAAAATGCATTAAAAGGAGGGATTTCATGAGAAACACTATAAATACATATTGTACTTGTCTGAAAACGCACAGAACCTTGAAATAGAAGGTTTCTCACCAAAAAACACATTGGCGAAACCCCTATCTTAAGGCTCTGAGTGTTTGCACACATGTACAAACAGGCATGTTTAAACTATAACGTTTTTAGTGAAATCATGTTTCTCTCGAGGAGAAAACGCGTTTAAAGCCATAAAAAGATCTCACTGTGTTTTGGCATTGACCAAGCTACCAACAACCTAAAAAATGATCAGAACTGGAGAAATTACATATTGACATTGGGTGAAATCATGTAACTCTTAAGGACGTGTTGCAGACTTGTTGAATAGATTCATATTTCTTGTTTTGTTTGTTTTTGATGAAATTGTGCTTTTCTCGTCGAGAAAAGGCGTTTAACGCGATAAAAAGGTTTAGTGCGTTATGAATACGGGCTAGCTTACCAAAAGTACAAATGTGAACTAAATAAGGCCGGGAGTCGTTTTTATTGCTTAAAACACGATTTCTCGACCAGAATATGCTTTTTCAAAAAAGCCATGTTCCCATGGCGAGAGACTCGTTTTCTGTGAGAAAATGCATTAAAAGGAGGGATTTCATCAGAAACACTATAAATACATATTGTACTTGTCTGAAAACGCACAGAACCTTGAAATAGAAGGTTTCTCACCAAAAAACACATTGGTGAAACCCCTATCTTAAGGCTCTGAGTGTTTGCACGCATGTACAAACAGGCATGTTTAAACTATAACGTTTTTAGTGAAATCATGTTTCTCTCGAGGAGAAAACGCGTTTAAAGCCATAAAAAGATCTCACTGTGTTTTGGCATTGACCAAGCTACCAACAACCTAAAAAATGATCAGAACTGGAGAAATTACACATTGACATTGGGTGAAATCATGTAACTCTTAAGGACGTGTTGCAGACTTGTTGAATAGATTCATATTTCTTGTTTTGTTTGTTTTTGATGAAATTGTGCTTTTCTCGTCGAGAAAAGGCGTTTAACGCGATAAAAAGGTTTAGTGCGTTATGAATACGGGCTAGCTTACCAAAAGTACAAATGTGAACTAAATAAGGCCGGGAGTCGTTTTTTTTGCTTAAAACACGATTTCTCGACCAGAATATGCTTTTTCAAAAAAGCCATGTTCCCATGGCGAGAGACTCGTTTTCTGTGAGAAAATGCATTAAAAGGAGGGATTTCATGAGAAACACTATAAATACATATTGTACTTGTCTGAAAACGCACAGAACCTTGAAATAGAAGGTTTCTCACCAAAAAACACATTGGTGAAACCCCTATCTTAAGGCTCTGAGTGTTTGCACACATGTACAAACAGGCATGTTTAAACTATAACGTTTTTAGTGAAATCATGTTTCTCTCGAGGAGAAAACGCGTTTAAAGCCATAAAAAGATCTCACTGTGTTTTGGCATTGACCAAGCTACCAACAACCTAAAAAATGATCAGAACTGGAGAAATTACATATTGACATTGGGTGAAATCATGTAACTCTTAAGGACGTGTTGCAGACTTGTTGAATAGATTCATATTTCTTGTTTTGTTTGTTTTTGATGAAATTGTGCTTTTCTCGTCGAGAAAAGGCGTTTAACGCGATAAAAAGGTTTAGTGCGTTATGAATACGGGCTAGCTTACCAAAAGTACAAATGTGAACTAAATAAGGCCGGGAGTCGTTTTTATTGCTTAAAACACGATTTCTCGACCAGAATATGCTTTTTCAAAAAAGCCATGTTCCCATGGCGAGAGACTCGTTTTCTGTGAGAAAATGCATTAAAAGGAGGGATTTCATGAGAAACACTATAAATACATATTGTACTTGTCTGAAAACGCACAGAACCTTGAAATAGAAGGTTTCTCACCAAAAAACACATTGGTGAAACCCCTATCTTAAGGCTCTGAGTGTTTGCACACATGTACAAGCAGGCATGTTTAAACTATAACGTTTTTAGTGAAATCATGTTTCTCTCGAGGAGAAAACGCGTTTAAAGCCATAAAAAGATCTCACTGTGTTTTGGCATTGACCAAGCTACCAACAACCTAAAAAATGATCAGAACTGGAGAAATTACACATTGACATTGGGTGAAATCATGTAACTCTTAAGGACGTGTTGCAGACTTGTTGAATAGATTCATTTTTCTTGTTTTGTTTGTTTTTGATGAAATTGCTTTTCTCGTCGAGAAAAGGCGTTTAACGCGATAAAAAGGTTTAGTGCGTTATGAATACGGGCTAGCTTACCAAAAGTACAAATGTGAACTAAATAAGGCCGGGAGTCGTTTTTATTGCTTAAAACACGATTTCTCGACCAGAATATGCTTTTTCAAAAAAGCCATGTTCCCATGGCGAGAGACTCGTTTTCTGTGAGAAAATGCATTAAAAGGAGGGATTTCATGAGAAACACTATAAATACATATTGTACTTGTCTGAAAACGCACAGAACCTTGAAATAGAAGGTTTCTCACCAAAAAACACATTGATGAAACCCCTATCTTAAGGCTCTGAGTGTTTGCACACATGTACAAACAGGCATGTTTAAACTATAACGTTTTTAGTGAAATCATGTTTCTCTCGAGGAGAAAACGCGTTTAAAGCCATAAAAAGATCTCACTGTGTTTTGGCATTGACCAAGGTACCAACAAACCTAAAAAATGATCAGAACTGGAGAAATTACACATTGACATTGGGTGAAATCATGTAACTCTTAAGGACGTGTTGCAGACTTGTTGAATAGATTCATTTTTCTTGTTTTGTTTGTTTTTGATGAAATTGCTTTTCTCGTCGAGAAAAGGCGTTTAACGCGATAAAAAGGTTTAGTGCGTTATGAATACGGGCTAGCTTACCAAAAGTACAAATGTGAACTAAATAAGGCCGGGAGTCGTTTTTATTGCTTAAAACACGATTTCTCGACCAGAATATGCTTTTTCAAAAAAGCCATGTTCCCATGGCGAGAGACTCGTTTTCTGTGAGAAAATGCATTAAAAGGAGGGATTTCATGAGAAACACTATAAATACATATTGTACTTGTCTGAAAACGCACAGAACCTTGAAATAGAAGGTTTCTCACCAAAAAACACATTGGTGAAACCCCTATCTTAAGGCTCTGAGTGTTTGCACACATGTACAAACAGGCATGTTTAAACTATAACGTTTTTAGTGAAATCATGTTTCTCTCGAGGAGAAAACGCGTTTAAAGCCATAAAAAGATCTCACTGTGTTTTGGCATTGACCAAGCTACCAACAACCTAAAAAATGATCAGAACTGGAGAAATTACACATTGACATTGGGTGAAATCATGTAACTCTTAAGGACGTGTTGCAGACTTGTTGAATAGATTCATTTTTCTTGTTTTGTTTGTTTTTGATGAAATTGTGCTTTTCTCGTCGAGAAAAGGCGTTTAACGCGATAAAAAGGTTTAGTGCGTTATGAATACGGGCTAGCTTACCAAAAGTACAAATGTGAACTAAATAAGGCCGGGAGTCGTTTTTATTGCTTAAAACACGATTTCTCGACCAGAATATGCTTTTTCAAAAAAGCCATGTTCCCATGGCGAGAGACTCGTTTTCTGTGAGAAAATGCATTAAAAGGAGGGATTTCATGAGAAACACTATAAATACATATTGTACTTGTCTGAAAACGCACAGAACCTTGAAATAGAAGGTTTCTCACCAAAAAACACATTGGCGAAACCCCTATCTTAAGGCTCTGAGTGTTTGCACACATGTACAAACAGGCATGTTTAAACTATAACGTTTTTAGTGAAATCATGTTTCTCTCGAGGAGAAAACGCGTTTAAAGCCATAAAAAGATCTCACTGTGTTTTGGCATTGACCAAGCTACCAACAACCTAAAAAATGATCAGAACTGGAGAAATTACATATTGACATTGGGTGAAATCATGTAACTCTTAAGGACGTGTTGCAGACTTGTTGAATAGATTCATATTTCTTGTTTTGTTTGTTTTTGATGAAATTGTGCTTTTCTCGTCGAGAAAAGGCGTTTAACGCGATAAAAAGGTTTAGTGCGTTATGAATACGGGCTAGCTTACCAAAAGTACAAATGTGAACTAAATAAGGCCGGGAGTCGTTTTTATTGCTTAAAACACGATTTCTCGACCAGAATATGCTTTTTCAAAAAAGCCATGTTCCCATGGCGAGAGACTCGTTTTCTGTGAGAAAATGCATTAAAAGGAGGGATTTCATGAGAAACACTATAAATACATATTGTACTTGTCTGAAAACGCACAGAACCTTGAAATAGAAGGTTTCTCACCAAAAAACACATTGGTGAAACCCCTATCTTAAGGCTCTGAGTGTTTGCACACATGTACAAGCAGGCATGTTTAAACTATAACGTTTTTAGTGAAATCATGTTTCTCTCGAGGAGAAAACGCGTTTAAAGCCATAAAAAGATCTCACTGTGTTTTGGCATTGACCAAGCTACCAACAACCTAAAAAATGATCAGAACTGGAGAAATTACACATTGACATTGGGTGAAATCATGTAACTCTTAAGGACGTGTTGCAGACTTGTTGAATAGATTCATTTTTCTTGTTTTGTTTGTTTTTGATGAAATTGCTTTTCTCGTCGAGAAAAGGCGTTTAACGCGATAAAAAGGTTTAGTGCGTTATGAATACGGGCTAGCTTACCAAAAGTACAAATGTGAACTAAATAAGGCCGGGAGTCGTTTTTATTGCTTAAAACACGATTTCTCGACCAGAATATGCTTTTTCAAAAAAGCCATGTTCCCATGGCGAGAGACTCGTTTTCTGTGAGAAAATGCATTAAAAGGAGGGATTTCATGAGAAACACTATAAATACATATTGTACTTGTCTGAAAACGCACAGAACCTTGAAATAGAAGGTTTCTCACCAAAAAACACATTGATGAAACCCCTATCTTAAGGCTCTGAGTGTTTGCACACATGTACAAACAGGCATGTTTAAACTATAACGTTTTTAGTGAAATCATGTTTCTCTCGAGGAGAAAACGCGTTTAAAGCCATAAAAAGATCTCACTGTGTTTTGGCATTGACCAAGGTACCAACAAACCTAAAAAATGATCAGAACTGGAGAAATTACACATTGACATTGGGTGAAATCATGTAACTCTTAAGGACGTGTTGCAGACTTGTTGAATAGATTCATTTTTCTTGTTTTGTTTGTTTTTGATGAAATTGCTTTTCTCGTCGAGAAAAGGCGTTTAACGCGATAAAAAGGTTTAGTGCGTTATGAATACGGGCTAGCTTACCAAAAGTACAAATGTGAACTAAATAAGGCCGGGAGTCGTTTTTATTGCTTAAAACACGATTTCTCGACCAGAATATGCTTTTTCAAAAAAGCCATGTTCCCATGGCGAGAGACTCGTTTTCTGTGAGAAAATGCATTAAAAGGAGGGATTTCATGAGAAACACTATAAATACATATTGTACTTGTCTGAAAACGCAAAGAACCTTGAAATTGAAGGTTTCTCACCAAAAAACACATTGGTGAAACCCCTATCTTAAGGCTCTGAGTGTTTGCACACATGTACAAACAGGCATGTTTAAACTATAACGTTTTTAGTGAAATCATGTTTCTCTCGAGGAGAAAACGCGTTTAAAGCCATAAAAAGATCTCACTGTGTTTTGGCATTGACCAAGCTACCAACAAACCTAAAAAATGATCAGAACTGGAGAAATTACACATTGACATTGGGTGAAATCATGTAACTCTTAAGGACGTGTTGCAGACTTGTTGAATAGATTCATTTTTCTTGTTTTGTTTTTTTTTGATGAAATTGTGCTTTTCTCGTCGAGAAAAGGCGTTTAACGCGATAAAAAGGTTTAGTGCGTTATGAATACGGGCTAGCTTACCAAAAGTACAAATGTGAACTAAATAAGGCCGGGAGTCGTTTTTATTGCTTAAAACACGATTTCTCGACCAGAATATGCTTTTTCAAAAAAGCCATGTTCCCATGGCGAGAGACTCGTTTTCTGTGAGAAAATGCATTAAAAGGAGGGATTTCATGAGAAACACTATAAATACATATTGTACTTGTCTGAAAACGCACAGAACCTTGAAATAGAAGGTTTCTCACCAAAAAACACATTGGTGAAAACCCTATCTTAAGGCTCTGAGTGTTTGCACACATGTACAAACAGGCATGTTTAAACTATAACGTTTTTAGTGAAATCATGTTTCTCTCGAGGAGAAAACGCGTTTAAAGCCATAAAAAGATCTCACTGTGTTTTGGCATTGACCAAGCTACCAACCACCTAAAAAATGATCAGAACTGGAGAAATTACACATTGACATTGGGTGAAATCATGTAACTCTTAAGGACGTGTTGCAGACTTGTTGAATAGATTCATTTTTCTTGTTTTGTTTGTTTTTGATGAAATTGCTTTTCTCGTCGAGAAAAGGCGTTTAACGCGATAAAAAGGTTTAGTGCGTTATGAATACGGGCTAGCTTACCAAAAGTACAAATGTGAACTAAATAAGGCCGGGAGTCGTATTTATTGCTTAAAACACGATATCTCGACCAGAATGTGCTTTTTCAAAAAAGCCATGTTCCCATGGCGAGAGACTCGTTTTCTGTGAGAAAATGCATTAAAAGGAGGGATTTCATGAGAAACACTATAAATACATATTGTACTTGTCTGAAAACGCACAGAACCTTGAAATAGAAGGTTTCTCACCAAAAAACACATTGGTGAAACCCCTATCTTAAGGCTCTGAGTGTTTGCACACATGTACAAACAGGCATGGTTAAACTATAACGTTTTTAGTGAAATCATGTTTCTCTCGAGGAGAAAACGCGTTTAAAGCCATAAAAAGATCTCACTGTGTTTTGGCATTGACCAAGCTACCAACAACCTAAAAAATGATCAGAACTGGAGAAATTACATATTGACATTGGGTGAAATCATGTAACTCTTAAGGACGTGTTGCAGACTTGTTGAATACATTCATTTTTCTTGTTTTGTTTGTTTTTGATGAAATTGCTTTTCTCGTCGAGAAAAGGCGTTTAACGCGATAAAAAGGTTTAGTGCGTTATGAATACGGGCTAGCTTACCAAAAGTACAAATGTGAACTAAATAAGGCCGGGAGTCGTTTTTATTGCTTAAAACACGATTTCTCGACCAGAATATGCTTTTTCAAAAAAGCCATGTTCCCATGGCGAGAGACTCGTTTTCTGTGAGAAAATGCATTAAAAGGAGGGATTTCATGAGAAACACTATAAATACATATTGTACTTGTCTGAAAACGCACAGAACCTTGAAATAGAAGGTTTCTCACCAAAAAACACATTGGTGAAACCCCTATCTTAAGGCTCTGAGTGTTTGCACACATGTACAAACAGGCATGTTTAAACTATAACGTTTTTAGTGAAATCATGTTTCTCTCGAGGAGAAAACGCGTTTAAAGCCATGAAAAGATCTCACTGTGTTTTGGCATTGACCAAGCTACCAACAACCTAAAAAATGATCAGAACTGGAGAAATTACATATTGACATTGGGTGAAATCATGTAACTCTTAAGGACGTGTTGCAGACTTGTTGAATAGATTCATTTTTCTTGTTTTGTTTGTTTTTGATGAAATTGCTTTTCTCGTCGAGAAAAGGCGTTTAACGCGATAAAAAGGTTTAGTGCGTTATGAATACGGGCTAGCTTACCAAAAGTACAAATGTGAACTAAATAAGGCCGGGAGTCGTTTTTATTGCTTAAAACACGATTTCTCGACCAGAATATGCTTTTTCAAAAAAGCCATGTTCCCATGGCGAGAGACTCGTTTTCTGTGAGAAAATGCATTAAAAGGAGGGATTTCATCAGAAACACTATAAATACATATTGTACTTGTCTGAAAACGCACAGAACCTTGAAATAGAAGGTTTCTCACCAAAAAACACATTGGCGAAACCCCTATCTTAAGGCTCTGAGTGTTTGCACACATGTACAAACAGGCATGTTTAAACTATAACGTTTTTAGTGAAATCATGTTTCTCTCGAGGAGAAAACACGTTTAAAGCCATAAAAAGATCTCACTGTGTTTTGGCATTGACCAAGCTACCAACAACCTAAAAAATGATCAGAACTGGAGAAATTACATATTGACATTGGGTGAAATCATGTAACTCTTAAGGACGTGTTGCAGACTTGTTGAATAGATTCATATTTCGTGTTTTGTTTGTTTTTGATGAAATTGTGCTTTTCTCGTCGAGAAAAGGCGTTAAACGCGATAAAAAGGTTTAATGCGTTATGAATACGGGCTAGCTTACCAAAAGTACAAATGTGAACTAAATAAGGCCGGGAGTCGTTTTTATTGCTTAAAACACGATTTCTCGACCAGAATATGCTTTTTCAAAAAAGCCATGTTCCCATGGCGAGAGACTTGTTTTCTGTGAGAAAATGCATTAAAAGCAGGGATTTCATCAGAAACACTATAAATACATATTGTACTTGTCTGAAAACGCACAGAACCTTGAAATAGAAGGTTTCTCACCAAAAAACACATTGGTGAAACCCCTATCTTAAGGCTCTGAGTGTTTGCACACATGTACAAACAGTCATGTTTAAACTATAACGTTTTTAGTGAAATCATGTTTCTCTCGAGGAGAAAACGCGTTTAAAGCCATAAAAAGATCTCACTGTGTTTTGGCATTGACCAAGCTACCAACAACCTAAAAAATGATCAGAACTGGAGAAATTACATATTGACATTGGGTGAAATCATGTAACTCTTAAGGACGTGTTGCAGACTTGTTGAATAGATTCATTTTTCTTGTTTTGTTTGTTTTTGATGAAATTGCTTTTCTCGTCGAGAAAAGGCGTTTAACGCGATAAAAAGGTTTAGTGCGTTATGAATACGGGCTAGCTTACCAAAAGTACAAATGTGAACTAAATAAGGCCGGGAGTCGTTTTTATTGCTTAAAACACGATTTCTCGACCAGAATATGCTTTTTCAAAAAAGCCATGTTCCCATGGCGAGAGACTCGTTTTCTGTGAGAAAATGCATTAAAAGGAGGGATTTCATGAGAAACACTATAAATACATATTGTACTTGTCTGAAAACGCACAGAACCTTGAAATAGAAGGTTTCTCACCAAAAAACACATTGGTGAAACCCCTATCTTAAGGCTCTGAGTGTTTGCACACATGTACAAACAGGCATGTTTAAACTATAACGTTTTTAGTGAAATCATGTTTCTCTCGAGGAGAAAACGCGTTTAAAGCCATAAAAAGATCTCACTGTGTTTTGGCATTGACCAAGCTACCAACAACCTAAAAAATGATCAGAACTGGAGAAATTACATATTGACATTGGGTGAAATCATGTAACTCTTAAGGACGTGTTGCAGACTTGTTGAATAGATTCATATTTCTTGTTTTGTTTGTTTTTGATGAAATTGTGCTTTTCTCGTCGAGAAAAGGCGTTTAACGCGATAAAAAGGTTTAGTGCGTTATGAATACGGGCTAGCTTACCAAAAGTACAAATGTGAACTAAATAAGGCCGGGAGTCGTTTTTATTGCTTAAAACACGATTTCTCGACCAGAATATGCTTTTTCAAAAAAGCCATGTTCCCATGGCGAGAGACTCGTTTTCTGTGAGAAAATGCATTAAAAGGAGGGATTTCATGAGAAACACTATAAATACATATTGTACTTGTCTGAAAACGCACAGAACCTTGAAATAGAAGGTTTCTCACCAAAAAACACATTGGTGAAACCCCTATCTTAAGGCTCTGAGTGTTTGCACACATGTACAAACAGGCATGTTTAAACTATAACGTTTTTAGTGAAATCATGTTTCTCTCGAGGAGAAAACGCGTTTAAAGCCATAAAAAGATCTCACTGTGTTTTGGCATTGACCAAGCTACCAACAAACCTAAAAAATGATCAGAACTGGAGAAATTACACATTGACATTGGGTGAAATCATGTAACTCTTAAGGACGTGTTGCAGACTTGTTGAATAGATTCATTTTTCTTGTTTTGTTTGTTTTTGATGAAATTGCTTTTCTCGTCGAGAAAAGGCGTTTAACGCGATAAAAAGGTTTAGTGCGTTATGAATACGGGCTAGCTTACCAAAAGTACAAATGTGAACTAAATAAGGCCGGGAGTCGTTTTTATTGCTTAAAACACGATTTCTCGACCAGAATATGCTTTTTCAAAAAAGCCATGTTCCCATGGCGAGAGACTCGTTTTCTGTGAGAAAATGCATTAAAAGGAGGGATTTCATGAGAAACACTATAAATACATATTGTACTTGTCTGAAAACGCACAGAACCTTGAAATAGAAGGTTTCTCACCAAAAAACACATTGGTGAAAACCCTATCTTAAGGCTCTGAGTGTTTGCACACATGTACAAACAGGCATGTTTAAACTATAACGTTTTTAGTGAAATCATGTTTCTCTCGAGGAGAAAACGCGTTTAAAGCCATAAAAAGATCTCACTGTGTTTTGGCATTGACCAAGGTACCAACAAACCTAAAAAATGATCAGAACTGGAGAAATTACACATTGACATTGGGTGAAATCATGTAACTCTTAAGGACGTGTTGCAGACTTGTTGAATAGATTCATTTTTCTTGTTTTGTTTGTTTTTGATGAAATTGCTTTTCTCGTCGAGAAAAGGCGTTTAACGCGATGAAAAGGTTTAGTGCGTTATGAATACGGGCTAGCTTACCAAAAGTACAAATGTGAACTAAATAAGGCCGGGAGTCGTTTTTATTGCTTAAAACACGATTTCTCGACCAGAATATGCTTTTTCAAAAAAGCCATGTTCCCATGGCGAGAGACTCGTTTTCTGTGAGAAAATGCATTAAAAGGAGGGATTTCATGAGAAACACTATAAATACATATTGTACTTGTCTGAAAACGCACAGAACCTTGAAATAGAAGGTTTCTCACCAAAAAACACATTGGTGAAACCCCTATCTTAAGGCTCTGAGTGTTTGCACACATGTACAAACAGGCATGTTTAAACTATAACGTTTTTAGTGAAATCATGTTTCTCTCGAGGAGAAAACGCGTTTAAAGCCATAAAAAGATCTCACTGTGTTTTGGCATTGACCAAGCTACCAACAAACCTAAAAAATGATCAGAACTGGAGAAATTACACATTGACATTGGGTGAAATCATGTAACTCTTAAGGACGTGTTGCAGACTTGTTGAATAGATTCATTTTTCTTGTTTTTTTTTTTTTTGATGAAATTGTGCTTTTCTCGTCGAGAAAAGGCGTTTAACGCGATAAAAAGGTTTAGTGCGTTATGAATACGGGCTAGCTTACCAAAAGTACAAATGTGAACTAAATAAGGCCGGGAGTCGTTTTTATTGCTTAAAACACGATTTCTCGACCAGAATATGCTTTTTCAAAAAAGCCATGTTCCCATGGCGAGAGACTCGTTTTCTGTGAGAAAATGCATTAAAAGGAGGGATTTCATGAGAAACACTATAAATACATATTGTACTTGTCTGAAAACGCACAGAACCTTGAAATAGAAGGTTTCTCACCAAAAAACACATTGGTGAAACCCCTATCTTAAGGCTCTGAGTGTTTGCACACATGTACAAACAGGCATGTTTAAACTATAACGTTTTTAGTGAAATCATGTTTCTCTCGAGGAGAAAACGCGTTTAAAGCCATAAAAAGATCTCACTGTGTTTTGGCATTGACCAAGCTACCAACAACCTAAAAAATGATCAGAACTGGAGAAATTACATATTGACATTGGGTGAAATCATGTAACTCTTAAGGACGTGTTGCAGACTTGTTGAATAGATTCATTTTTCTTGTTTTGTTTGTTTTTGATGAAATTGTGCTTTTCTCGTCGAGAAAAGGCGTTTAACGCGATAAAAAGGTTTAGTGCGTTATGAATACGGGCTAGCTTACCAAAAGTACAAATGTGAACTAAATAAGGCCGGGAGTCGTTTTTATTGCTTAAAACACGATTTCTCGACCAGAATATGCTTTTTCAAAAAAGCCATGTTCCCATGGCGAGAGACTCGTTTTCTGTGAGAAAATGCATTAAAAGGAGGGATTTCATGAGAAACACTATAAATACATATTGTACTTGTCTGAAAACGCACAGAACCTTGAAATAGAAGGTTTCTCACCAAAAAACACATTGGTGAAACCCCTATCTTAAGGCTCTGAGTGTTTGCACACATGTACAAGCAGGCATGTTTAAACTATAACGTTTTTAGTGAAATCATGTTTCTCTCGAGGAGAAAACGCGTTTAAAGCCATAAAAAGATCTCACTGTGTTTTGGCATTGACCAAGCTACCAACAACCTAAAAAATGATCAGAACTGGAGAAATTACACATTGACATTGGGTGAAATCATGTAACTCTTAAGGACGTGTTGCAGACTTGTTGAATAGATTCATTTTTCTTGTTTTGTTTGTTTTTGATGAAATTGCTTTTCTCGTCGAGAAAAGGCGTTTAACGCGATAAAAAGGTTTAGTGCGTTATGAATACGGGCTAGCTTACCAAAAGTACAAATGTGAACTAAATAAGGCCGGGAGTCGTTTTTATTGCTTAAAACACGATTTCTCGACCAGAATATGCTTTTTCAAAAAAGCCATGTTCCCATGGCGAGAGACTCGTTTTCTGTGAGAAAATGCATTAAAAGGAGGGATTTCATGAGAAACACTATAAATACATATTGTACTTGTCTGAAAACGCACAGAACCTTGAAATAGAAGGTTTCTCACCAAAAAACACATTGATGAAACCCCTATCTTAAGGCTCTGAGTGTTTGCACACATGTACAAACAGGCATGTTTAAACTATAACGTTTTTAGTGAAATCATGTTTCTCTCGAGGAGAAAACGCGTTTAAAGCCATAAAAAGATCTCACTGTGTTTTGGCATTGACCAAGGTACCAACAAACCTAAAAAATGATCAGAACTGGAGAAATTACACATTGACATTGGGTGAAATCATGTAACTCTTAAGGACGTGTTGCAGACTTGTTGAATAGATTCATTTTTCTTGTTTTGTTTGTTTTTGATGAAATTGCTTTTCTCGTCGAGAAAAGGCGTTTAACGCGATAAAAAGGTTTAGTGCGTTATGAATACGGGCTAGCTTACCAAAAGTACAAATGTGAACTAAATAAGGCCGGGAGTCGTTTTTATTGCTTAAAACACGATTTCTCGACCAGAATATGCTTTTTCAAAAAAGCCATGTTCCCATGGCGAGAGACTCGTTTTCTGTGAGAAAATGCATTAAAAGGAGGGATTTCATGAGAAACACTATAAATACATATTGTACTTGTCTGAAAACGCAAAGAACCTTGAAATTGAAGGTTTCTCACCAAAAAACACATTGGTGAAACCCCTATCTTAAGGCTCTGAGTGTTTGCACACATGTACAAACAGGCATGTTTAAACTATAACGTTTTTAGTGAAATCATGTTTCTCTCGAGGAGAAAACGCGTTTAAAGCCATAAAAAGATCTCACTGTGTTTTGGCATTGACCAAGCTACCAACAAACCTAAAAAATGATCAGAACTGGAGAAATTACACATTGACATTGGGTGAAATCATGTAACTCTTAAGGACGTGTTGCAGACTTGTTGAATAGATTCATTTTTCTTGTTTTTTTTTTTTTTGATGAAATTGTGCTTTTCTCGTCGAGAAAAGGCGTTTAACGCGATAAAAAGGTTTAGTGCGTTATGAATACGGGCTAGCTTACCAAAAGTACAAATGTGAACTAAATAAGGCCGGGAGTCGTTTTTATTGCTTAAAACACGATTTCTCGACCAGAATATGCTTTTTCAAAAAAGCCATGTTCCCATGGCGAGAGACTCGTTTTCTGTGAGAAAATGCATTAAAAGGAGGGATTTCATGAGAAACACTATAAATACATATTGTACTTGTCTGAAAACGCACAGAACCTTGAAATAGAAGGTTTCTCACCAAAAAACACATTGGTGAAACCCCTATCTTAAGGCTCTGAGTGTTTGCACACATGTACAAACAGGCATGTTTAAACTATAACGTTTTTAGTGAAATCATGTTTCTCTCGAGGAGAAAACGCGTTTAAAGCCATAAAAAGATCTCACTGTGTTTTGGCATTGACCAAGCTACCAACAACCTAAAAAATGATCAGAACTGGAGAAATTACATATTGACATTGGGTGAAATCATGTAACTCTTAAGGACGTGTTGCAGACTTGTTGAATAGATTCATTTTTCTTGTTTTGTTTGTTTTTGATGAAATTGTGCTTTTCTCGTCGAGAAAAGGCGTTTAACGCGATAAAAAGGTTTAGTGCGTTATGAATACGGGCTAGCTTACCAAAAGTACAAATGTGAACTAAATAAGGCCGGGAGTCGTTTTTATTGCTTAAAACACGATTTCTCGACCAGAATATGCTTTTTCAAAAAAGCCATGTTCCCATGGCGAGAGACTCGTTTTCTGTGAGAAAATGCATTAAAAGGAGGGATTTCATGAGAAACACTATAAATACATATTGTACTTGTCTGAAAACGCACAGAACCTTGAAATAGAAGGTTTCTCACCAAAAAACACATTGGTGAAACCCCTATCTTAAGGCTCTGAGTGTTTGCACACATGTACAAGCAGGCATGTTTAAACTATAACGTTTTTAGTGAAATCATGTTTCTCTCGAGGAGAAAACGCGTTTAAAGCCATAAAAAGATCTCACTGTGTTTTGGCATTGACCAAGCTACCAACAACCTAAAAAATGATCAGAACTGGAGAAATTACACATTGACATTGGGTGAAATCATGTAACTCTTAAGGACGTGTTGCAGACTTGTTGAATAGATTCATTTTTCTTGTTTTGTTTGTTTTTGATGAAATTGCTTTTCTCGTCGAGAAAAGGCGTTTAACGCGATAAAAAGGTTTAGTGCGTTATGAATACGGGCTAGCTTACCAAAAGTACAAATGTGAACTAAATAAGGCCGGGAGTCGTTTTTATTGCTTAAAACACGATTTCTCGACCAGAATATGCTTTTTCAAAAAAGCCATGTTCCCATGGCGAGAGACTCGTTTTCTGTGAGAAAATGCATTAAAAGGAGGGATTTCATGAGAAACACTATAAATACATATTGTACTTGTCTGAAAACGCACAGAACCTTGAAATAGAAGGTTTCTCACCAAAAAACACATTGATGAAACCCCTATCTTAAGGCTCTGAGTGTTTGCACACATGTACAAACAGGCATGTTTAAACTATAACGTTTTTAGTGAAATCATGTTTCTCTCGAGGAGAAAACGCGTTTAAAGCCATAAAAAGATCTCACTGTGTTTTGGCATTGACCAAGGTACCAACAAACCTAAAAAATGATCAGAACTGGAGAAATTACACATTGACATTGGGTGAAATCATGTAACTCTTAAGGACGTGTTGCAGACTTGTTGAATAGATTCATTTTTCTTGTTTTGTTTGTTTTTGATGAAATTGCTTTTCTCGTCGAGAAAAGGCGTTTAACGCGATAAAAAGGTTTAGTGCGTTATGAATACGGGCTAGCTTACCAAAAGTACAAATGTGAACTAAATAAGGCCGGGAGTCGTTTTTATTGCTTAAAACACGATTTCTCGACCAGAATATGCTTTTTCAAAAAAGCCATGTTCCCATGGCGAGAGACTCGTTTTCTGTGAGAAAATGCATTAAAAGGAGGGATTTCATGAGAAACACTATAAATACATATTGTACTTGTCTGAAAACGCAAAGAACCTTGAAATTGAAGGTTTCTCACCAAAAAACACATTGGTGAAACCCCTATCTTAAGGCTCTGAGTGTTTGCACACATGTACAAACAGGCATGTTTAAACTATAACGTTTTTAGTGAAATCATGTTTCTCTCGAGGAGAAAACGCGTTTAAAGCCATAAAAAGATCTCACTGTGTTTTGGCATTGACCAAGCTACCAACAAACCTAAAAAATGATCAGAACTGGAGAAATTACACATTGACATTGGGTGAAATCATGTAACTCTTAAGGACGTGTTGCAGACTTGTTGAATAGATTCATTTTTCTTGTTTTGTTTTTTTTTGATGAAATTGTGCTTTTCTCGTCGAGAAAAGGCGTTTAACGCGATAAAAAGGTTTAGTGCGTTATGAATACGGGCTAGCTTACCAAAAGTACAAATGTGAACTAAATAAGGCCGGGAGTCGTTTTTATTGCTTAAAACACGATTTCTCGACCAGAATATGCTTTTTCAAAAAAGCCATGTTCCCATGGCGAGAGACTCGTTTTCTGTGAGAAAATGCATTAAAAGGAGGGATTTCATGAGAAACACTATAAATACATATTGTACTTGTCTGAAAACGCACAGAACCTTGAAATAGAAGGTTTCTCACCAAAAAACACATTGGTGAAAACCCTATCTTAAGGCTCTGAGTGTTTGCACACATGTACAAACAGGCATGTTTAAACTATAACGTTTTTAGTGAAATCATGTTTCTCTCGAGGAGAAAACGCGTTTAAAGCCATAAAAAGATCTCACTGTGTTTTGGCATTGACCAAGCTACCAACCACCTAAAAAATGATCAGAACTGGAGAAATTACACATTGACATTGGGTGAAATCATGTAACTCTTAAGGACGTGTTGCAGACTTGTTGAATAGATTCATTTTTCTTGTTTTGTTTGTTTTTGATGAAATTGCTTTTCTCGTCGAGAAAAGGCGTTTAACGCGATAAAAAGGTTTAGTGCGTTATGAATACGGGCTAGCTTACCAAAAGTACAAATGTGAACTAAATAAGGCCGGGAGTCGTATTTATTGCTTAAAACACGATATCTCGACCAGAATGTGCTTTTTCAAAAAAGCCATGTTCCCATGGCGAGAGACTCGTTTTGTGTGAGAAAATGCATTAAAAGGAGGGATTTCATGAGAAACACTATAAATACATATTGTACTTGTCTGAAAACGCACAGAACCTTGAAATAGAAGGTTTCTCACCAAAAAACACATTGGTGAAACCCCTATCTTAAGGCTCTGAGTGTTTGCACACATGTACAAACAGGCATGGTTAAACTATAACGTTTTTAGTGAAATCATGTTTCTCTCGAGGAGAAAACGCGTTTAAAGCCATAAAAAGATCTCACTGTGTTTTGGCATTGACCAAGCTACCAACAACCTAAAAAATGATCAGAACTGGAGAAATTACATATTGACATTGGGTGAAATCATGTAACTCTTAAGGACGTGTTGCAGACTTGTTGAATACATTCATTTTTCTTGTTTTGTTTGTTTTTGATGAAATTGCTTTTCTCGTCGAGAAAAGGCGTTTAACGCGATAAAAAGGTTTAGTGCGTTATGAATACGGGCTAGCTTACCAAAAGTACAAATGTGAACTAAATAAGGCCGGGAGTCGTTTTTATTGCTTAAAACACGATTTCTCGACCAGAATATGCTTTTTCAAAAAAGCCATGTTCCCATGGCGAGAGACTCGTTTTCTGTGAGAAAATGCATTAAAAGGAGGGATTTCATGAGAAACACTATAAATACATATTGTACTTGTCTGAAAACGCACAGAACCTTGAAATAGAAGGTTTCTCACCAAAAAACACATTGGTGAAACCCCTATCTTAAGGCTCTGAGTGTTTGCACACATGTACAAACAGGCATGTTTAAACTATAACGTTTTTAGTGAAATCATGTTTCTCTCGAGGAGAAAACGCGTTTAAAGCCATGAAAAGATCTCACTGTGTTTTGGCATTGACCAAGCTACCAACAACCTAAAAAATGATCAGAACTGGAGAAATTACATATTGACATTGGGTGAAATCATGTAACTCTTAAGGACGTGTTGCAGACTTGTTGAATAGATTCATTTTTCTTGTTTTGTTTGTTTTTGATGAAATTGCTTTTCTCGTCGAGAAAAGGCGTTAAACGCGATAAAAAGGTTTAATGCGTTATGAATACGGGCTAGCTTACCAAAAGTACAAATGTGAACTAAATAAGGCCGGGAGTCGTTTTTATTGCTTAAAACACGATTTCTCGACCAGAATATGCTTTTTCAAAAAAGCCATGTTCCCATGGCGAGAGACTTGTTTTCTGTGAGAAAATGCATTAAAAGCAGGGATTTCATCAGAAACACTATAAATACATATTGTACTTGTCTGAAAACGCACAGAACCTTGAAATAGAAGGTTTCTCACCAAAAAACACATTGGTGAAACCCCTATCTTAAGGCTCTGAGTGTTTGCACACATGTACAAACAGTCATGTTTAAACTATAACGTTTTTAGTGAAATCATGTTTCTCTCGAGGAGAAAACGCGTTTAAAGCCATAAAAAGATCTCACTGTGTTTTGGCATTGACCAAGCTACCAACAACCTAAAAAATGATCAGAACTGGAGAAATTACATATTGACATTGGGTGAAATCATGTAACTCTTAAGGACGTGTTGCAGACTTGTTGAATAGATTCATTTTTCTTGTTTTGTTTGTTTTTGATGAAATTGCTTTTCTCGTCGAGAAAAGGCGTTTAACGCGATAAAAAGGTTTAGTGCGTTATGAATACGGGCTAGCTTACCAAAAGTACAAATGTGAACTAAATAAGGCCGGGAGTCGTTTTTATTGCTTAAAACACGATTTCTCGACCAGAATATGCTTTTTCAAAAAAGCCATGTTCCCATGGCGAGAGACTCGTTTTCTGTGAGAAAATGCATTAAAAGGAGGGATTTCATGAGAAACACTATAAATACATATTGTACTTGTCTGAAAACGCACAGAACCTTGAAATAGAAGGTTTCTCACCAAAAAACACATTGGTGAAACCCCTATCTTAAGGCTCTGAGTGTTTGCACACATGTACAAACAGGCATGTTTAAACTATAACGTTTTTAGTGAAATCATGTTTCTCTCGAGGAGAAAACGCGTTTAAAGCCATAAAAAGATCTCACTGTGTTTTGGCATTGACCAAGCTACCAACAACCTAAAAAATGATCAGAACTGGAGAAATTACATATTGACATTGGGTGAAATCATGTAACTCTTAAGGACGTGTTGCAGACTTGTTGAATAGATTCATATTTCTTGTTTTGTTTGTTTTTGATGAAATTGTGCTTTTCTCGTCGAGAAAAGGCGTTTAACGCGATAAAAAGGTTTAGTGCGTTATGAATACGGGCTAGCTTACCAAAAGTACAAATGTGAACTAAATAAGGCCGGGAGTCGTTTTTATTGCTTAAAACACGATTTCTCGACCAGAATATGCTTTTTCAAAAAAGCCATGTTCCCATGGCGAGAGACTCGTTTTCTGTGAGAAAATGCATTAAAAGGAGGGATTTCATGAGAAACACTATAAATACATATTGTACTTGTCTGAAAACGCACAGAACCTTGAAATAGAAGGTTTCTCACCAAAAAACACATTGGTGAAACCCCTATCTTAAGGCTCTGAGTGTTTGCCCACATGTACAAACAGGCATGTTTAAACTATAACGTTTTTAGTGAAATCATGTTTCTCTCGAGGAGAAAACGCGTTTAAAGCCATAAAAAGATCTCACTGTGTTTTGGCATTGACCAAGCTACCAACAAACCTAAAAAATGATCAGAACTGGAGAAATTACACATTGACATTGGGTGAAATCATGTAACTCTTAAGGACGTGTTGCAGACTTGTTGAATAGATTCATTTTTCTTGTTTTGTTTGTTTTTGATGAAATTGCTTTTCTCGTCGAGAAAAGGCGTTTAACGCGATAAAAAGGTTTAGTGCGTTATGAATACGGGCTAGCTTACCAAAAGTACAAATGTGAACTAAATAAGGCCGGGAGTCGTTTTTATTGCTTAAAACACGATTTCTCGACCAGAATATGCTTTTTCAAAAAAGCCATGTTCCCATGGCGAGAGACTCGTTTTCTGTGAGAAAATGCATTAAAAGGAGGGATTTCATGAGAAACACTATAAATACATATTGTACTTGTCTGAAAACGCACAGAACCTTGAAATAGAAGGTTTCTCACCAAAAAACACATTGGTGAAAACCCTATCTTAAGGCTCTGAGTGTTTGCACACATGTACAAACAGGCATGTTTAAACTATAACGTTTTTAGTGAAATCATGTTTCTCTCGAGGAGAAAACGCGTTTAAAGCCATAAAAAGATCTCACTGTGTTTTGGCATTGACCAAGGTACCAACAAACCTAAAAAATGATCAGAACTGGAGAAATTACACATTGACATTGGGTGAAATCATGTAACTCTTAAGGACGTGTTGCAGACTTGTTGAATAGATTCATTTTTCTTGTTTTGTTTGTTTTTGATGAAATTGCTTTTCTCGTCGAGAAAAGGCGTTTAACGCGATGAAAAGGTTTAGTGCGTTATGAATACGGGCTAGCTTACCAAAAGTACAAATGTGAACTAAATAAGGCCGGGAGTCGTTTTTATTGCTTAAAACACGATTTCTCGACCAGAATATGCTTTTTCAAAAAAGCCATGTTCCCATGGCGAGAGACTCGTTTTCTGTGAGAAAATGCATTAAAAGGAGGGATTTCATGAGAAACACTATAAATACATATTGTACTTGTCTGAAAACGCACAGAACCTTGAAATAGAAGGTTTCTCACCAAAAAACACATTGGTGAAACCCCTATCTTAAGGCTCTGAGTGTTTGCACACATGTACAAACAGGCATGTTTAAACTATAACGTTTTTAGTGAAATCATGTTTCTCTCGAGGAGAAAACGCGTTTAAAGCCATAAAAAGATCTCACTGTGTTTTGGCATTGACCAAGCTACCAACAAACCTAAAAAATGATCAGAACTGGAGAAATTACACATTGACATTGGGTGAAATCATGTAACTCTTAAGGACGTGTTGCAGACTTGTTGAATAGATTCATTTTTCTTGTTTTTTTTTTTTTTGATGAAATTGTGCTTTTCTCGTCGAGAAAAGGCGTTTAACGCGATAAAAAGGTTTAGTGCGTTATGAATACGGGCTAGCTTACCAAAAGTACAAATGTGAACTAAATAAGGCCGGGAGTCGTTTTTATTGCTTAAAACACGATTTCTCGACCAGAATATGCTTTTTCAAAAAAGCCATGTTCCCATGGCGAGAGACTCGTTTTCTGTGAGAAAATGCATTAAAAGGAGGGATTTCATGAGAAACACTATAAATACATATTGTACTTGTCTGAAAACGCACAGAACCTTGAAATAGAAGGTTTCTCACCAAAAAACACATTGGTGAAACCCCTATCTTAAGGCTCTGAGTGTTTGCACACATGTACAAACAGGCATGTTTAAACTATAACGTTTTTAGTGAAATCATGTTTCTCTCGAGGAGAAAACGCGTTTAAAGCCATAAAAAGATCTCACTGTGTTTTGGCATTGACCAAGCTACCAACAACCTAAAAAATGATCAGAACTGGAGAAATTACATATTGACATTGGGTGAAATCATGTAACTCTTAAGGACGTGTTGCAGACTTGTTGAATAGATTCATTTTTCTTGTTTTGTTTGTTTTTGATGAAATTGTGCTTTTCTCGTCGAGAAAAGGCGTTTAACGCGATAAAAAGGTTTAGTGCGTTATGAATACGGGCTAGCTTACCAAAAGTACAAATGTGAACTAAATAAGGCCGGGAGTCGTTTTTATTGCTTAAAACACGATTTCTCGACCAGAATATGCTTTTTCAAAAAAGCCATGTTCCCATGGCGAGAGACTCGTTTTCTGTGAGAAAATGCATTAAAAGGAGGGATTTCATCAGAAACACTATAAATACATATTGTACTTGTCTGAAAACGCACAGAACCTTGAAATAGAAGGTTTCTCACCAAAAAACACATTGGTGAAACCCCTATCTTAAGGCTCTGAGTGTTTGCACACATGTACAAACAGGCATGTTTAAACTATAACGTTTTTAGTGAAATCATGTTTCTCTCGAGGAGAAAACGCGTTTAAAGCTATAAAAAGATCTCACTGTGTTTTGGCATTGACCAAGCTACCAACAACCTAAAAAATGATCAGAACTGGAGAAATTACATATTGACATTGGGTGAAATCATGTAACTCTTAAGGACGTGTTGCAGACTTGTTGAATAGATTCATATTTCTTGTTTTGTTTGTTTTTGATGAAATTGTGCTTTTCTCGTCGAGAAAAGGCGTTTAACGCGATAAAAAGGTTTAGTGCGTTATGAATACGGGCTAGCTTACCAAAAGTACAAATGTGAACTAAATAAGGCCGGGAGTCGTTTTTATTGCTTAAAACACGATTTCTCGACCAGAATATGCTTTTTCAAAAAAGCCATGTTCCCATGGCGAGAGACTCGTTTTCTGTGAGAAAATGCATTAAAAGGAGGGATTTCATGAGAAACACTATAAATACATATTGTACTTGTCTGAAAACGCACAGAACCTTGAAATAGAAGGTTTCTCACCAAAAAACACATTGGTGAAACCCCTATCTTAAGGCTCTGAGTGTTTGCACACATGTACAAACAGGCATGTTTAAACTATAACGTTTTTAGTGAAATCATGTTTCTCTCGAGGAGAAAACGCGTTTAAAGCCATAAAAAGATCTCACTGTGTTTTGGCATTGACCAAGCTACCAACAACCTAAAAAATGATCAGAACTGGATAAATTACATATTGACATTGGGTGAAATCATGTAACTCTTAAGGACGTGTTGCAGACTTGTTGAATAGATTCATTTTTCTTGTTTTGTTTGTTTTTGATGAAATTGTGCTTTTCTCGTCGAGAAAAGGCGTTTAACGCGATAAAAAGGTTTAGTGCGTTATGAATACGGGCTAGCTTACCAAAAGTACAAATGTGAACTAAATAAGGCCGGGAGTCGTTTTTATTGCTTAAAACACGATTTCTCGACCAGAATATGCTTTTTCAAAAAAGCCATGTTCCCATGGCGAGAGACTCGTTTTCTGTGAGAAAATGCATTAAAAGGAGGGATTTCATGAGAAACACTATAAATACATATTGTACTTGTCTGAAAACGCACAGAACCTTGAAATAGAAGGTTTCTCACCAAAAAACACATTGGTGAAACCCCTATCTTAAGGCTCTGAGTGTTTGCACACATGTACAAACAGGCATGTTTAAACTATAACGTTTTTAGTGAAATCATGTTTCTCTCGAGGAGAAAACGCGTTTAAAGCTATAAAAAGATCTCACTGTGTTTTGGCATTGACCAAGCTACCAACAACCTAAAAAATGATCAGAACTGGAGAAATTACATATTGACATTGGGTGAAATCATGTAACTCTTAAGGACGTGTTGCAGACTTGTTGAATAGATTCATATTTCTTGTTTTGTTTGTTTTTGATGAAATTGTGCTTTTCTCGTCGAGAAAAGGCGTTTAACGCGATAAAAAGGTTTAGTGCGTTATGAATACGGGCTAGCTTACCAAAAGTACAAATGTGAACTAAATAAGGCCGGGAGTCGTTTTTATTGCTTAAAACACGATTTCTCGACCAGAATATGCTTTTTCAAAAAAGCCATGTTCCCATGGCGAGAGACTCGTTTTCTGTGAGAAAATGCATTAAAAGGAGGGATTTCATGAGAAACACTATAAATACATATTGTACTTGTCTGAAAACGCACAGAACCTTGAAATAGAAGGTTTCTCACCAAAAAACACATTGGTGAAACCCCTATCTTAAGGCTCTGAGTGTTTGCACACATGTACAAACAGGCATGTTTAAACTATAACGTTTTTAGTGAAATCATGTTTCTCTCGAGGAGAAAACGCGTTTAAAGCCATAAAAAGATCTCACTGTGTTTTGGCATTGACCAAGCTACCAACAAACCTAAAAAATGATCAGAACTGGAGAAATTACACATTGACATTGGGTGAAATCATGTAACTCTTAAGGACGTGTTGCAGACTTGTTGAATAGATTCATTTTTCTTGTTTTGTTTGTTTTTGATGAAATTGCTTTTCTCGTCGAGAAAAGGCGTTTAACGCGATAAAAAGGGTTAGTGCGTTATGAATACGGGCTAGCTTACCAAAAGTACAAATGTGAACTAAATAAGGCCGGGAGTCGTTTTTATTGCTTAAAACACGATTTCTCGACCAGAATATGCTTTTTCAAAAAAGCCATGTTCCCATGGCGAGAGACTCGTTTTCTGTGAGAAAATGCATTAAAAGGAGGGATTTCATGAGAAACACTATAAATACATATTGTACTTGTCTGAAAACGCACAGAACCTTGAAATAGAAGGTTTCTCACCAAAAAACACATTGATGAAACCCCTATCTTAAGGCTCTGAGTGTTTGCACACATGTACAAACAGGCATGTTTAAACTATAACGTTTTTAGTGAAATCATGTTTCTCTCGAGGAGAAAACGCGTTTAAAGCCATAAAAAGATCTCACTGTGTTTTGGCATTGACCAAGGTACCAACAAACCTAAAAAATGATCAGAACTGGAGAAATTACACATTGACATTGGGTGAAATCATGTAACTCTTAAGGACGTGTTGCAGACTTGTTGAATAGATTCATTTTTCTTGTTTTGTTTGTTTTTGATGAAATTGCTTTTCTCGTCGAGAAAAGGCGTTTAACGCGATGAAAAGGTTTAGTGCGTTATGAATACGGGCTAGCTTACCAAAAGTACAAATGTGAACTAAATAAGGCCGGGAGTCGTTTTTATTGCTTAAAACACGATTTCTCGACCAGAATATGCTTTTTCAAAAAAGCCATGTTCCCATGGCGAGAGACTCGTTTTCTGTGAGAAAATGCATTAAAAGGAGGGATTTCATGAGAAACACTATAAATACATATTGTACTTGTCTGAAAACGCACAGAACCTTGAAATAGAAGGTTTCTCACCAAAAAACACATTGGTGAAACCCCTATCTTAAGGCTCTGAGTGTTTGCACACATGTACAAACAGGCATGTTTAAACTATAACGTTTTTAGTGAAATCATGTTTCTCTCGAGGAGAAAACGCGTTTAAAGCCATAAAAAGATCTCACTGTGTTTTGGCATTGACCAAGCTACCAACAACCTAAAAAATGATCAGAACTGGAGAAATTACATATTGACATTGGGTGAAATCATGTAACTCTTAAGGACGTGTTGCAGACTTGTTGAATAGATTCATTTTTCTTGTTTTGTTTGTTTTTGATGAAATTGTGCTTTTCTCGTCGAGAAAAGGCGTTTAACGCGATAAAAAGGTTTAGTGCGTTATGAGTACGGGCTAGCTTACCAAAAGTACAAATGTGAACTAAATAAGGCCGGGAGTCGTTTTTATTGCTTAAAACACGATTTCTCGACCAGAATATGCTTTTTCAAAAAAGCCATGTTCCCATGGCGAGAGACTTGTTTTCTGTGAGAAAATGCATTAAAAGGAGGGATTTCATCAGAAACACTATAAATACATATTGTACTTGTCTGAAAACGCACAGAACCTTGAAATAGAAGGTTTCTCACCAAAAAACACATTGGTGAAAACCCTATCTTAAGGCTCTGAGTGTTTGCACACATGTACAAACAGGCATGTTTAAACTATAACGTTTTTAGTGAAATCATGTTTCTCTCGAGGAGAAAACGCGTTTAAAGCCATAAAAAGATCTCACTGTGTTTTGGCATTGACCAAGCTACCAACCACCTAAAAAATGATCAGAACTGGAGAAATTACACATTGACATTGGGTGAAATCATGTAACTCTTAAGGACGTGTTGCAGACTTGTTGAATAGATTCATTTTTCTTGTTTTGTTTGTTTTTGATGAAATTGCTTTTCTCGTCGAGAAAAGGCGTTTAACGCGATAAAAAGGTTTAGTGCGTTATGAATACGGGCTAGCTTACCAAAAGTACAAATGTGAACTAAATAAGGCCGGGAGTCGTATTTATTGCTTAAAACACGATTTCTCGACCAGAATATGCTTTTTCAAAAAAGCCATGTTCCCATGGCGAGAGACTCGTTTTCTGTGAGAAAATGCATTAAAAGGAGGGATTTCATGAGAAACACTATAAATACATATTGTACTTGTCTGAAAACGCACAGAACCTTGAAATAGAAGGTTTCTCACCAAAAAACACATTGGTGAAAACCCTATCTTAAGGCTCTGAGTGTTTGCACACATGTACAAACAGGCATGTTTAAACTATAACGTTTTTAGTGAAATCATGTTTCTCTCGAGGAGAAAACGCGTTTAAAGCCATAAAAAGATCTCACTGTGTTTTGGCATTGACCAAGCTACCAACCACCTAAAAAATGATCAGAACTGGAGAAATTACACATTGACATTGGGTGAAATCATGTAACTCTTAAGGACGTGTTGCAGACTTGTTGAATAGATTCATTTTTCTTGTTTTGTTTGTTTTTGATGAAATTGCTTTTCTCGTCGAGAAAAGGCGTTTAACGCGATAAAAAGGTTTAGTGCGTTATGAATACGGGCTAGCTTACCAAAAGTACAAATGTGAACTAAATAAGGCCGGGAGTCGTATTTATTGCTTAAAACACGATATCTCGACCAGAATGTGCTTTTTCAAAAAAGCCATGTTCCCATGGCGAGAGACTCGTTTTCTGTGAGAAAATGCATTAAAAGGAGGGATTTCATGAGAAACACTATAAATACATATTGTACTTGTCTGAAAACGCACAGAACCTTGAAATAGAAGGTTTCTCACCAAAAAACACATTGGTGAAACCCCTATCTTAAGGCTCTGAGTGTTTGCACACATGTACAAACAGGCATGGTTAAACTATAACGTTTTTAGTGAAATCATGTTTCTCTCGAGGAGAAAACGCGTTTAAAGCCATAAAAAGATCTCACTGTGTTTTGGCATTGACCAAGCTACCAACAACCTAAAAAATGATCAGAACTGGAGAAATTACATATTGACATTGGGTGAAATCATGTAACTCTTAAGGACGTGTTGCAGACTTGTTGAATACATTCATATTTCTTGTTTTGTTTGTTTTTGATGAAATTGTGCTTTTCTCGTCGAGAAAAGGCGTTTAACGCGATAAAAAGGTTTAGTGCGTTATGAATACGGGCTAGCTTACCAAAAGTACAAATGTGAACTAAATAAGGCCGGGAGTCGTTTTTTTTGCTTAAAACACGATTTCTCGACCAGAATATGCTTTTTCAAAAAAGCCATGTTCCCATGGCGAGAGACTCGTTTTCTGTGAGAAAATGCATTAAAAGGAGGGATTTCATGAGAAACACTATAAATACATATTGTACTTGTCTGAAAACGCACAGAACCTTGAAATAGAAGGTTTCTCACCAAAAAACACATTGGTGAAACCCCTATCTTAAGGCTCTGAGTGTTTGCACACATGTACAAACAGGCATGTTTAAATTATAACGTTTTTAGTGAAATCATGTTTCTCTCGAGGAGAAAACGCGTTTAAAGCCATAAAAAGATCTCACTGTGTTTTGGCATTGACCAAGCTACCAACAACCTAAAAAATGATCAGAACTGGAGAAATTACACATTGACATTGGGTGAAATCATGTAACTCTTAAGGACGTGTTGCAGACTTGTTGAATAGATTCATTTTTCTTGTTTTGTTTGTTTTTGATGAAATTGTGCTTTTCTCGTCGAGAAAAGGCGTTTAACGCGATAAAAAGGTTTAGTGCGTTATGAATACGGGCTAGCTTACCAAAAGTACAAATGTGAACTAAATAAGGCCGGGAGTCGTTTTTATTGCTTAAAACACGATTTCTCGACCAGAATATGCTTTTTCAAAAAAGCCATGTTCCCATGGCGAGAGACTCGTTTTCTGTGAGAAAATGCATTAAAAGGAGGGATTTCATGAGAAACACTATAAATACATATTGTACTTGTCTGAAAACGCACAGAACCTTGAAATAGAAGGTTTCTCACCAAAAAACACATTGGCGAAACCCCTATCTTAAGGCTCTGAGTGTTTGCACACATGTACAAACAGGCATGTTTAAACTATAACGTTTTTAGTGAAATCATGTTTCTCTCGAGGAGAAAACGCGTTTAAAGCCATAAAAAGATCTCACTGTGTTTTGGCATTGACCAAGCTACCAACAACCTAAAAAATGATCAGAACTGGAGAAATTACATATTGACATTGGGTGAAATCATGTAACTCTTAAGGACGTGTTGCAGACTTGTTGAATAGATTCATATTTCTTGTTTTGTTTGTTTTTGATGAAATTGTGCTTTTCTCGTCGAGAAAAGGCGTTTAACGCGATAAAAAGGTTTAGTGCGTTATGAATACGGGCTAGCTTACCAAAAGTACAAATGTGAACTAAATAAGGCCGGGAGTCGTTTTTATTGCTTAAAACACGATTTCTCGACCAGAATATGCTTTTTCAAAAAAGCCATGTTCCCATGGCGAGAGACTCGTTTTCTGTGAGAAAATGCATTAAAAGGAGGGATTTCATGAGAAACACTATAAATACATATTGTACTTGTCTGAAAACGCACAGAACCTTGAAATAGAAGGTTTCTCACCAAAAAACACATTGGTGAAACCCCTATCTTAAGGCTCTGAGTGTTTGCACACATGTACAAGCAGGCATGTTTAAACTATAACGTTTTTAGTGAAATCATGTTTCTCTCGAGGAGAAAACGCGTTTAAAGCCATAAAAAGATCTCACTGTGTTTTGGCATTGACCAAGCTACCAACAACCTAAAAAATGATCAGAACTGGAGAAATTACACATTGACATTGGGTGAAATCATGTAACTCTTAAGGACGTGTTGCAGACTTGTTGAATAGATTCATTTTTCTTGTTTTGTTTGTTTTTGATGAAATTGCTTTTCTCGTCGAGAAAAGGCGTTTAACGCGATAAAAAGGTTTAGTGCGTTATGAATACGGGCTAGCTTACCAAAAGTACAAATGTGAACTAAATAAGGCCGGGAGTCGTATTTATTGCTTAAAACACGATATCTCGACCAGAATGTGCTTTTTCAAAAAAGCCATGTTCCCATGGCGAGAGACTCGTTTTCTGTGAGAAAATGCATTAAAAGGAGGGATTTCATGAGAAACACTATAAATACATATTGTACTTGTCTGAAAACGCACAGAACCTTGAAATAGAAGGTTTCTCACCAAAAAACACATTGGTGAAACCCCTATCTTAAGGCTCTGAGTGTTTGCACACATGTACAAACAGGCATGGTTAAACTATAACGTTTTTAGTGAAATCATGTTTCTCTCGAGGAGAAAACGCGTTTAAAGCCATAAAAAGATCTCACTGTGTTTTGGCATTGACCAAGCTACCAACAACCTAAAAAATGATCAGAACTGGAGAAATTACATATTGACATTGGGTGAAATCATGTAACTCTTAAGGACGTGTTGCAGACTTGTTGAATACATTCATTTTTCTTGTTTTGTTTGTTTTTGATGAAATTGCTTTTCTCGTCGAGAAAAGGCGTTTAACGCGATAAAAAGGTTTAGTGCGTTATGAATACGGGCTAGCTTACCAAAAGTACAAATGTGAACTAAATAAGGCCGGGAGTCGTTTTTATTGCTTAAAACACGATTTCTCGACCAGAATATGCTTTTTCAAAAAAGCCATGTTCCCATGGCGAGAGACTCGTTTTCTGTGAGAAAATGCATTAAAAGGAGGGATTTCATCAGAAACACTATAAATACATATTGTACTTGTCTGAAAACGCACAGAACCTTGAAATAGAAGGTTTCTCACCAAAAAACACATTGGTGAAACCCCTATCTTAAGGCTCTGAGTGTTTGCACACATGTACAAACAGGCATGTTTAAACTATAACGTTTTTAGTGAAATCATGTTTCTCTCGAGGAGAAAACGCGTTTAAAGCCATAAAAAGATCTCACTGTGTTTTGGCATTGACCAAGCTACCAACAACCTAAAAAATGATCAGAACTGGAGAAATTACATATTGACATTGGGTGAAATCATGTAACTCTTAAGGACGTGTTGCAGACTTGTTGAATACATTCATTTTTCTTGTTTTGTTTGTTTTTGATGAAATTGCTTTTCTCGTCGAGAAAAGGCGTTTAACGCGATAAAAAGGTTTAGTGCGTTATGAATACGGGCTAGCTTACCAAAAGTACAAATGTGAACTAAATAAGGCCGGGAGTCGTTTTTATTGCTTAAAACACGATTTCTCGACCAGAATATGCTTTTTCAAAAAAGCCATGTTCCCATGGCGAGAGACTCGTTTTCTGTGAGAAAATGCATTAAAAGGAGGGATTTCATGAGAAACACTATAAATACATATTGTACTTGTCTGAAAACGCACAGAACCTTGAAATAGAAGGTTTCTCACCAAAAAACACATTGGTGAAACCCCTATCTTAAGGCTCTGAGTGTTTGCACGCATGTACAAACAGGCATGTTTAAACTATAACGTTTTTAGTGAAATCATGTTTCTCTCGAGGAGAAAACGCGTTTAAAGCCATAAAAAGATCTCACTGTGTTTTGGCATTGACCAAGCTACCAACAACCTAAAAAATGATCAGAACTGGAGAAATTACACATTGACATTGGGTGAAATCATGTAACTCTTAAGGACGTGTTGCAGACTTGTTGAATAGATTCATATTTCTTGTTTTGTTTGTTTTTGATGAAATTGTGCTTTTCTCGTCGAGAAAAGGCGTTTAACGCGATAAAAAGGTTTAGTGCGTTATGAATACGGGCTAGCTTACCAAAAGTACAAATGTGAACTAAATAAGGCCGGGAGTCGTTTTTTTTTGCTTAAAACACGATTTCTCGACCAGAATATGCTTTTTCAAAAAAGCCATGTTCCCATGGCGAGAGACTCGTTTTCTGTGAGAAAATGCATTAAAAGGAGGGATTTCATGAGAAACACTATAAATACATATTGTACTTGTCTGAAAACGCACAGAACCTTGAAATAGAAGGTTTCTCACCAAAAAACACATTGGTGAAACCCCTATCTTAAGGCTCTGAGTGTTTGCACACATGTACAAACAGGCATGTTTAAATTATAACGTTTTTAGTGAAATCATGTTTCTCTCGAGGAGAAAACGCGTTTAAAGCCATAAAAAGATCTCACTGTGTTTTGGCATTGACCAAGCTACCAACAACCTAAAAAATGATCAGAACTGGAGAAATTACACATTGACATTGGGTGAAATCATGTAACTCTTAAGGACGTGTTGCAGACTTGTTGAATAGATTCATTTTTCTTGTTTTGTTTGTTTTTGATGAAATTGTGCTTTTCTCGTCGAGAAAAGGCGTTTAACGCGATAAAAAGGTTTAGTGCGTTATGAATACGGGCTAGCTTACCAAAAGTACAAATGTGAACTAAATAAGGCCGGGAGTCGTTTTTATTGCTTAAAACACGATTTCTCGACCAGAATATGCTTTTTCAAAAAAGCCATGTTCCCATGGCGAGAGACTCGTTTTCTGTGAGAAAATGCATTAAAAGGAGGGATTTCATGAGAAACACTATAAATACATATTGTACTTGTCTGAAAACGCACAGAACCTTGAAATAGAAGGTTTCTCACCAAAAAACACATTGGTGAAACCCCTATCTTAAGGCTCTGAGTGTTTGCACGCATGTACAAACAGGCATGTTTAAACTATAACGTTTTTAGTGAAATCATGTTTCTCTCGAGGAGAAAACGCGTTTAAAGCCATAAAAAGATCTCACTGTGTTTTGGCATTGACCAAGCTACCAACAACCTAAAAAATGATCAGAACTGGAGAAATTACACATTGACATTGGGTGAAATCATGTAACTCTTAAGGACGTGTTGCAGACTTGTTGAATAGATTCATATTTCTTGTTTTGTTTGTTTTTGATGAAATTGTGCTTTTCTCGTCGACAAAAGGCGTTTAACGCGATAAAAAGGTTTAGTGCGTTATGAATACGGGCTAGCTTACCAAAAGTACAAATGTGAACTAAATAAGGCCGGGAGTCGTTTTTTTTTGCTTAAAACACGATTTCTCGACCAGAATATGCTTTTTCAAAAAAGCCATGTTCCCATGGCGAGAGACTCGTTTTCTGTGAGAAAATGCATTAAAAGGAGGGATTTCATGAGAAACACTATAAATACATATTGTACTTGTCTGAAAACGCACAGAACCTTGAAATAGAAGGTTTCTCACCAAAAAACACATTGGTGAAACCCCTATCTTAAGGCTCTGAGTGTTTGCACACATGTACAAACAGGCATGTTTAAATTATAACGTTTTTAGTGAAATCATGTTTCTCTCGAGGAGAAAACGCGTTTAAAGCCATAAAAAGATCTCACTGTGTTTTGGCATTGACCAAGCTACCAACAACCTAAAAAATGATCAGAACTGGAGAAATTACACATTGACATTGGGTGAAATCATGTAACTCTTAAGGACGTGTTGCAGACTTGTTGAATAGATTCATTTTTCTTGTTTTGTTTGTTTTTGATGAAATTGTGCTTTTCTCGTCGAGAAAAGGCGTTTAACGCGATAAAAAGGTTTAGTGCGTTATGAATACGGGCTAGCTTACCAAAAGTACAAATGTGAACTAAATAAGGCCGGGAGTCGTTTTTATTGCTTAAAACACGATTTCTCGACCAGAATATGCTTTTTCAAAAAAGCCATGTTCCCATGGCGAGAGAATCGTTTTCTGTGAGAAAATGCATTAAAAGGAGGGATTTCATGAGAAACACTATAAATACATATTGTACTTGTCTGAAAACGCACAGAACCTTGAAATAGAAGGTTTCTCACCAAAAAACACATTGGCGAAACCCCTATCTTAAGGCTCTGAGTGTTTGCACACATGTACAAACAGGCATGTTTAAACTATAACGTTTTTAGTGAAATCATGTTTCTCTCGAGGAGAAAACGCGTTTAAAGCCATAAAAAGATCTCACTGTGTTTTGGCATTGACCAAGCTACCAACAACCTAAAAAATGATCAGAACTGGAGAAATTACATATTGACATTGGGTGAAATCATGTAACTCTTAAGGACGTGTTGCAGACTTGTTGAATACATTCATTTTTCTTGTTTTGTTTGTTTTTGATGAAATTGCTTTTCTCGTCGAGAAAAGGCGTTTAACGCGATAAAAAGGTTTAGTGCGTTATGAATACGGGCTAGCTTACCAAAAGTACAAATGTGAACTAAATAAGGCCGGGAGTCGTTTTTATTGCTTAAAACACGATTTCTCGACCAGAATATGCTTTTTCAAAAAAGCCATGTTCCCATGGCGAGAGACTCGTTTTCTGTGAGAAAATGCATTAAAAGGAGGGATTTCATGAGAAACACTATAAATACATATTGTACTTGTCTGAAAACGCACAGAACCTTGAAATAGAAGGTTTCTCACCAAAAAACACATTGGTGAAACCCCTATCTTAAGGCTCTGAGTGTTTGCACGCATGTACAAACAGGCATGTTTAAACTATAACGTTTTTAGTGAAATCATGTTTCTCTCGAGGAGAAAACGCGTTTAAAGCCATAAAAAGATCTCACTGTGTTTTGGCATTGACCAAGCTACCAACAACCTAAAAAATGATCAGAACTGGAGAAATTACACATTGACATTGGGTGAAATCATGTAACTCTTAAGGACGTGTTGCAGACTTGTTGAATAGATTCATATTTCTTGTTTTGTTTGTTTTTGATGAAATTGTGCTTTTCTCGTCGAGAAAAGGCGTTTAACGCGATAAAAAGGTTTAGTGCGTTATGAATACGGGCTAGCTTACCAAAAGTACAAATGTGAACTAAATAAGGCCGGCAGTCGTTTTTTTTGCTTAAAACACGATTTCTCGACCAGAATATGCTTTTTCAAAAAAGCCATGTTCCCATGGCGAGAGACTCGTTTTCTGTGAGAAAATGCATTAAAAGGAGGGATTTCATGAGAAACACTATAAATACATATTGTACTTGTCTGAAAACGCACAGAACCTTGAAATAGAAGGTTTCTCACCAAAAAACACATTGGTGAAACCCCTATCTTAAGGCTCTGAGTGTTTGCACACATGTACAAACAGGCATGTTTAAATTATAACGTTTTTAGTGAAATCATGTTTCTCTCGAGGAGAAAACGCGTTTAAAGCCATAAAAAGATCTCACTGTGTTTTGGCATTGACCAAGCTACCAACAACCTAAAAAATGATCAGAACTGGAGAAATTACACATTGACATTGGGTGAAATCATGTAACTCTTAAGGACGTGTTGCAGACTTGTTGAATAGATTCATTTTTCTTGTTTTGTTTGTTTTTGATGAAATTGGGCTTTTCTCGTCGAGAAAAGGCGTTTAACGCGATAAAAAGGTTTAGTGCGTTATGAATACGGGCTAGCTTACCAAAAGTACAAATGTGAACTAAATAAGGCCGGGAGTCGTTTTTATTGCTTAAAACACGATTTCTCGACCAGAATATGCTTTTTCAAAAAAGCCATGTTCCCATGGCGAGAGACTCGTTTTCTGTGAGAAAATGCATTAAAAGGAGGGATTTCATGAGAAACACTATAAATACATATTGTACTTGTCTGAAAACGCACAGAACCTTGAAATAGAAGGTTTCTCACCAAAAAACACATTGGCGAAACCCCTATCTTAAGGCTCTGAGTGTTTGCACACATGTACAAACAGGCATGTTTAAACTATAACGTTTTTAGTGAAATCATGTTTCTCTCGAGGAGAAAACGCGTTTAAAGCCATAAAAAGATCTCACTGTGTTTTGGCATTGACCAAGCTACCAACAACCTAAAAAATGATCAGAACTGGAGAAATTACATATTGACATTGGGTGAAATCATGTAACTCTTAAGGACGTGTTGCAGACTTGTTGAATAGATTCATATTTCTTGTTTTGTTTGTTTTTGATGAAATTGTGCTTTTCTCGTCGAGAAAAGGCGTTTAACGCGATAAAAAGGTTTAGTGCGTTATGAATACGGGCTAGCTTACCAAAAGTACAAATGTGAACTAAATAAGGCCGGGAGTCGTTTTTATTGCTTAAAACACGATTTCTCGACCAGAATATGCTTTTTCAAAAAAGCCATGTTCCCATGGCGAGAGACTCGTTTTCTGTGAGAAAATGCATTAAAAGGAGGGATTTCATGAGAAACACTATAAATACATATTGTACTTGTCTGAAAACGCACAGAACCTTGAAATAGAAGGTTTCTCACCAAAAAACACATTGATGAAACCCCTATCTTAAGGCTCTGAGTGTTTGCACACATGTACAAACAGGCATGTTTAAACTATAACGTTTTTAGTGAAATCATGTTTCTCTCGAGGAGAAAACGCGTTTAAAGCCATAAAAAGATCTCACTGTGTTTTGGCATTGACCAAGCTACCAACAACCTAAAAAATGATCAGAACTGGAGAAATTACATATTGACATTGGGTGAAATCATGTAACTCTTAAGGACGTGTTGCAGACTTGTTGAATAGATTCATATTTCGTGTTTTGTTTGTTTTTGATGAAATTGTGCTTTTCTCGTCGAGAAAAGGCGTTAAACGCGATAAAAAGGTTTAATGCGTTATGAATACGGGCTAGCTTACCAAAAGTACAAATGTGAACTAAATAAGGCCGGGAGTCGTTTTTATTGCTTAAAACACGATTTCTCGACCAGAATATGCTTTTTCAAAAAAGCCATGTTCCCATGGCGAGAGACTTGTTTTCTGTGAGAAAATGCATTAAAAGCAGGGATTTCATCAGAAACACTATAAATACATATTGTACTTGTCTGAAAACGCACAGAACCTTGAAATAGAAGGTTTCTCACCAAAAAACACATTGGTGAAACCCCTATCTTAAGGCTCTGAGTGTTTGCACACATGTACAAACAGTCATGTTTAAACTATAACGTTTTTAGTGAAATCATGTTTCTCTCGAGGAGAAAACGCGTTTAAAGCCATAAAAAGATCTCACTGTGTTTTGGCATTGACCAAGCTACCAACAACCTAAAAAATGATCAGAACTGGAGAAATTACATATTGACATTGGGTGAAATCATGTAACTCTTAAGGACGTGTTGCAGACTTGTTGAATAGATTCATTTTTCTTGTTTTGTTTGTTTTTGATGAAATTGCTTTTCTCGTCGAGAAAAGGCGTTTAACGCGATAAAAAGGTTTAGTGCGTTATGAATACGGGCTAGCTTACCAAAAGTACAAATGTGAACTAAATAAGGCCGGGAGTCGTTTTTATTGCTTAAAACACGATTTCTCGACCAGAATATGCTTTTTCAAAAAAGCCATGTTCCCATGGCGAGAGACTCGTTTTCTGTGAGAAAATGCATTAAAAGGAGGGATTTCATGAGAAACACTATAAATACATATTGTACTTGTCTGAAAACGCACAGAACCTTGAAATAGAAGGTTTCTCACCAAAAAACACATTGGTGAAACCCCTATCTTAAGGCTCTGAGTGTTTGCACACATGTACAAACAGGCATGTTTAAACTATAACGTTTTTAGTGAAATCATGTTTCTCTCGAGGAGAAAACGCGTTTAAAGCCATAAAAAGATCTCACTGTGTTTTGGCATTGACCAAGCTACCAACAACCTAAAAAATGATCAGAACTGGAGAAATTACATATTGACATTGGGTGAAATCATGTAACTCTTAAGGACGTGTTGCAGACTTGTTGAATAGATTCATATTTCTTGTTTTGTTTGTTTTTGATGAAATTGTGCTTTTCTCGTCGAGAAAAGGCGTTTAACGCGATAAAAAGGTTTAGTGCGTTATGAATACGGGCTAGCTTACCAAAAGTACAAATGTGAACTAAATAAGGCCGGGAGTCGTTTTTATTGCTTAAAACACGATTTCTCGACCAGAATATGCTTTTTCAAAAAAGCCATGTTCCCATGGCGAGAGACTCGTTTTCTGTGAGAAAATGCATTAAAAGGAGGGATTTCATGAGAAACACTATAAATACATATTGTACTTGTCTGAAAACGCACAGAACCTTGAAATAGAAGGTTTCTCACCAAAAAACACATTGATGAAACCCCTATCTTAAGGCTCTGAGTGTTTGCACACATGTACAAACAGGCATGTTTAAACTATAACGTTTTTAGTGAAATCATGTTTCTCTCGAGGAGAAAACGCGTTTAAAGCCATAAAAAGATCTCACTGTGTTTTGGCATTGACCAAGGTACCAACAAACCTAAAAAATGATCAGAACTGGAGAAATTACACATTGACATTGGGTGAAATCATGTAACTCTTAAGGACGTGTTGCAGACTTGTTGAATAGATTCATTTTTCTTGTTTTGTTTGTTTTTGATGAAATTGCTTTTCTCGTCGAGAAAAGGCGTTTAACGCGATAAAAAGGTTTAGTGCGTTATGAATACGGGCTAGCTTACCAAAAGTACAAATGTGAACTAAATAAGGCCGGGAGTCGTTTTTATTGCTTAAAACACGATTTCTCGACCAGAATATGCTTTTTCAAAAAAGCCATGTTCCCATGGCGAGAGACTCGTTTTCTGTGAGAAAATGCATTAAAAGGAGGGATTTCATGAGAAACACTATAAATACATATTGTACTTGTCTGAAAACGCACAGAACCTTGAAATAGAAGGTTTCTCACCAAAAAACACATTGGTGAAACCCCTATCTTAAGGCTCTGAGTGTTTGCACACATGTACAAACAGGCATGTTTAAACTATAACGTTTTTAGTGAAATCATGTTTCTCTCGAGGAGAAAACGCGTTTAAAGCCATAAAAAGATCTCACTGTGTTTTGGCATTGACCAAGCTACCAACAAACCTAAAAAATGATCAGAACTGGAGAAATTACACATTGACATTGGGTGAAATCATGTAACTCTTAAGGACGTGTTGCAGACTTGTTGAATAGA